>NC_141363.1:6477500-7077500 GCF_057382095.1 Aulonocara sp. 'chitande type north' Nkhata Bay | reverse complement strand
TAATCATAGATTGATTATTTGACAAATAAAAGCAGGGTATAATGAAGTCTTTTAAACTCTTCATGTTAAACGATCAGCTGTTCATCAGCTGTGACTTTTTAAATCAAGTCTGTTAATTGTGCTTCTTATCAGTAATGAGTCAAACCATTAAAAACTGAAGAATACATTTTGACTTCCGAATCACAAAAAGGGGAGCTGAGTCATCTATATGATGTGATCATTTCAAGAGCTCGAATATGACTCATGCAATGCAAGTTATTTCAGAATGCGTTAAAAACACAACTGGCTTGTGATGATTTATCAAACTTATACAGTAGAAATGACATGTTATGCAACATTTTTATCCAGTTGCAGACTTAGATGGCGTGTTTGCTGCCTGAATCACTTTAATAAGCATTGCATTTCTGAGCTATTTTGGAGTTAATGCAAATGTGAGACTGTAATGTGCATAGTTTAGATAACTAAACACGTTGGTTAAGGTTGGATAGACATTGTGATTTTGTTTAACAAATTCTATACATGCTAATGTTACCTAGCTAGTTGTCAGCAACCAGTAAAATGTCTTATACATTTTACATTTACAAAATTATCTAATGCAGTCACAAATGTCCTTTTAAATATATTTGGTATAGCACATTAGTTATTCCCAACCTCGGGTGTTTGTAAGTTAGTGTGCTCCTAGGTAGTTTACAGCTCTCCCAAGTGTGGATAAAGTGTGGAGGGTTGCATCAGGAAGCATATCCGGCTTAAAAATCTTTGCCAAATATGCAGCTCCATCGGTTGTCATGTCCCCTTGAGTTCTTCTTCTTGTGTAGCACAGTTATATATAGAAATATAAGTACTAAAGGCTGAATTTATGATTGACACAAAATATGACAATGTCACCTCAACCTCAATCTCAATAAAGAGATATCTGCATGCCTGGTAATCATTTTCTAGTCTTTTATTGACCGTTCATATTTGTTTGGATGCAGGTGGACAGTGAAGAAAAAGAGGGACTTCATTTGCTGAAATGCAGTATGGCATTTCAGACATTCGTTAAAAGAGACCACAAAGTTTTGAATTGTATATAAACCAACCAAATATTGGTTGGTTGGCCATTGCCCCCAAAAGCGGAGTCAATACTCTTCTTGCTTCCCAGACTGTCTAAGCTAAATCTATTTCATTACATTTATCAATAATGAGTTTCCATAATGTGAAAGATTTAGCACTACTGAAGAATCTATAGAAGCTCCACACTGCGCTCATTTGTTCTGACATTATCACTGAGATGTTTTTACCTGTGAAAGCAGGAAAAGCATCACTGCAATGAAAAATAATAATGGATGGAGCCACTGTTGATAGCAGGTACCCAGTATGTCAGTGAGTATGCTGATTCTGGATTCAGTCTTCATTTTGGCTGTGCTTTTCTGTTCTGTTCCTCTGCAGCTGGTGAACTTGAAGAGATGAGTGAATATACCAATAAAATCTGATTTCCTGTTCAGCAGATGCACTGTATAAACATTTAACAAAAGGGCTTGGGTTGACACACAATGGAGGAGCGGGACGGGAGGGGTGATGTGATCAACAAGGAAATTCTCTTCTTTCCATGCACGAGGCATCAATGCATTTTAGGAACTGTGTCCAGTATTTTAGGTGTTGATGTTATACTATTTTTTTTGGTTACGTTGTTTCATGCCACACCAAAGAGAACAGGGTTATGATGATGCTATACTTGTCATTTCAAGTGTCCCCTCCGAGAGTCTTGCCTACAGCATATCAGTGTTTGGACAAGCCAAAAGACAGGGCATAGATGTGACAACACTCTCCAGCTGTGCCAGACATTTTTCACTGGAGAGTGTAGGAACAAAGAGCTCTCATCTGCTGGTGATTCTCTCTGTGTATTATGCTGGAAATGACCTTTACAAAAAGGAACAAACTGTTGCAAACTATTTCTCGTGTTCTTTCAAAAACTGCATATAAAAGATAACATATAATTACATTATGTTTTTTGTCCTTTTGAAAGTGGTCTACTGTCTAAATTGTCGCAGGAAAAAACCCCACAAAACAATACACACAATTATAAAGTGTTGCCTCACGATTTACAGTTGAATCAGCATCTCCAAGAAAAACAAAACCCTCTCAGGATGTAACTAGGATGATGCCTCTGTTGCCTTAATTATATATATAAGTTCGTAAATTGGTCAAAGAAAGATAAATTCCCATCTCAACTTTAATAGAACCTCGGATGAATTACTCATTCAGGAAAAAAAAATGAATGTAAAAAAAAGGACAGTAAATTTTCACAATTAATGAGCTGCAAGCAGCAGCTGTTTTTCTTAATTAACGACTTAACAAATAGCTGATTGTCAAAGTTACTGATTAGTCTACTTTGTTAATTATACAAGAAAGTCAAGTAAATGTGTGGGTCCCTAAGTGTGCACTTCTGTGGTATTGATATTTATCTCAATATTTTAATGTTTGATTTTTTTGTTAGTACTTTATTTGCTCATTGCTCATCGTTGTTATATAACTTGATCCTTGTTTTTACAGATGTCACAAGTGTTTCTATAATATCCCTGAATATCTGTCACCAGTACAGATGTGTGGATTGCATGACTGCAGCTTCATGCATGTGTCAACTGGACTTCTTAAAATAAGACCTGTTTACTAATTACTGTTCTCTCTTAACCTCATTAGATGGAAAATTTTCAGGCTTAACACATAGAGTTAATCTGTTGTGATTAAAATAACCCCATTAATTCACTGATAAGGGATTATGTCTGGTCAAGGATTATTTAGAACTAGATTGACCAGTGTAATTTCTTAAAATTGTTACTCCCTCTGACCACTTTGCTTCTGTCGTTTCTCACCCCGTTTCTTCAGCTTTAGGACTGTAAGGGAACTGGCCCCGCTCTGCCATCCTCCTCCTCTAACATCACACTGCGTTGCACCACAGTCATGTCCTTTCCCCACTGTGCCCGACCCATGGAGAGTGCACACCCACCCAGATAGGATGCCTGCTCTGCTTGATACCCTGCATCCCCTCCTGCCCATTACCACCTCCTCCTTCTCCTTGTGTGTACCTGCTCTTGCCAACAGTTCCTTGCGGCCCCCCAGGCTCCACCCTGCCTCGTTACAACATGGTGGATGATTTAACCACCATGAAGGATGATGTCATCAACGCCAACACGCTGGCTTGGCTGGTCTGTTCGGGCGTGTCCATCCTTGCCAACACTTGGAGTATCCTTAGTGTCAGTGCCAAGCAGAAGAAGTGGAAGCCGCTGGAGTTTCTCATCTGCACCTTGGCGGGCACACATATCCTCAACATGGCCATCCCCATTACCATGTACTGTGTCATAACACTGCGGCGTCAGCACTCCAACTACGAGTGGAATGAGGGTCTGTGCAAAGTGTTTGTGTCTACCTTCTATACTCTCACACTGGTCACCTGCTTCTCGGTCACCTCACTCTCCTATCACCGCATGTGGATGGTTCGCTGGCCTGTAAACTACAGGTAAGACAACTGATTTTGTTGTTTATGACTGACCCTAGTTATAATCTTTATTCAGGTTGCCTAAATTTTAAATGTCCATTTCATCCAAATTTCAGTTTCAAGCAAGGTATTACACTTTATATATTTCAATATTTATTTGCTATGGTTTATACACATCTGCTTCTGATGTTTTTCCAATCCAGTACATTTCATTCCTCACTCTGAACAGTCATTACTGGAAGTATCCAGTAAGTATCCGAGTATCGGAGCAGTTGAGACGCATTTTTTCTAAACACACTCTGTGGCTTTTAAACCCCAAAAGAAGCTGCGCCAAAACTTGGTCCACCCCAAGGATCAGATCTCCTGACACAAACAGAGTAATATAGTGTACGCTGTTAAGTGCCAGGAGGATTGCCAGGATTTATACATTGGGGAAACCAAACAACCTCTGGTGAAGCGGATGGCACAACACAGAAGAGCTACCTCGTCAGGCCAGGACTCTACAGTCTATTAACACCTATAGGCCAGTGGACACTCTTTCAATGATGAGGATGTACACATCCTGGACAGGGAGGAACGCTGGTTTGAGCGCAGAGTCAAAGAGGACATTTATGTGAAAAGGGAAAGACCATCTCTGAATCGAGGAGGGGGCCTAAGGGTACATCTTTCGCCATCTTACAATGTTGTGATTGCAGCCATTCCCCAACTCTCTGTGAATGGTACTCATGGCCATTGCTCAGTGGGCTTTGATCAGTGGGCCTTGATCAGTGGTTGTTGATCAATGGTCATAATTAAGATTAAGGAACTGACCTCCCAGCCCATTGTTCCTTCAGTGGGCTGGTTTCAGTCATTATGCAAATGCACTGTTTATAAGATTGGGGAAACCTGCAGTCAGCTGAGACTGAAGAAGTCACTTGGATGAGTGACGAAATGTTTCTCCCACAAAACGCTAGGTCCAGATGAACAAAATCAACCTTTGGAGAATTACTGGAAGAACTTTCTATTGAAGAAATGGCTGCCTTATAAGCTGTTGTCTAGTTTTATCTCCAGATAAAAATAGACCAAAGTAAGAAATAATACTTTGTTTTGTAGTTTAGGGGGAACCAAATCTTTAGGTTCACTTGAATATTCAATCACAGAAATGTCAGTATAGTGGATACAGTATTATGTGTGTTTTTAAAAGTAAAATAACATAAATAAATGCAGTGTGATCTTTAGCACAGAAAACATAAATGTGTTTTAAGGCACTTTTAGATGTTAATCTCCTGCAAGGCTCACACTCAATCCTTGAAAAATTCTATAGTTAAGGTTCAGGTTTTTTTTGGGCCTCTTCCTTTGACAACTTCTCACATAGGATATAGACAGATTTCAATTTTTGTGGCCCATCACCTTATTTACCTTTGATTTTGAGTGTGATGCTCTTCATCATGCAAAGACTGTCCCCTGCCAACACATCTGCTGGTTGCAGCTATTTGGGGTAACACCATGTGAAACCTTCTAGACTGAGCATCTGCCAGCTCTAGCTTTCACCTTCATTTGGCTCCTCATAACATGTGATAATACTAAGTAACACCGAATAATAAAGATCAGGTTCACCTCACACTAACAACACCATTTTGGTCCTGTAAGACTTCCAAGAAATCTGCTGTTCACACATAATCAGATGTTCTAAGGAAAGGTTCCCTTTCCTTTAATATGAGATTTGGATGCTGTATCTCTTCTGATATGTACCAGTGCTGCTCTGAACTGACACATGCTAATGATTATTAAGAAGCACCTCTTGATTTGTTCTAAGATAAGATTGTAATTTATCATGATAATGAGTTGCACAGCAGACCATATTGACTGTTTAAATGATTAATGTGAAGGTTTGTAATTGGTGCATCTTAAGAAAATTTGAAGCATAGCTCAGAGGCCTTGGCTTTGTTGCAATTTAGCTGTTACATTCAGAGCTCTAAGCTCTGCCCATCAGGTGCAGCATAATCATTTGCAGTCGAGTGCATTTTGAGAGCAAATACTGTAGGAAAACAGCCAGAGAACCTATAAAATCAGCTGTCGCATCTGCAGAACACATACCAACTAAAATGTGGTGCATGTGGTGAACATCAGTCTTCTGCTGCATCACTCTTTCTCTCCTGCTGAAAATCTACGAGCGATTACGTCCTGTGGCATCAAGCCTGCAGATACTAAACATGTTTTCAACTTGGCCAATTTTGCAGATAAGCAGACATTCAAATAAGATATGCAAACTTCCTTTTAAATCTAAGCCCAATCTTGCTATCTATATTGCTTCTGCAGCTGCCAGTATTGGCCGATGCCCACACAGTGATATCAAGCTTTACACAGATGCTTATATCTCCCTCGTCTGCTCCCTCACTCATCTGACTGTAGTCTCTCTGGTCTCCTGTCTGGGAACACTTTCCACTCAGCAGCTTGTCTTCTTCTGTTCAAGTCACCTTTAACAACAGTATAGTGGAGTGATAGCTCAGGTGATGCACCGTATAATTGCTGTTCATCTTTCATTTAATTCGCTCCACATTTGCCCTGCTGAGCTAGCATGGCTGCCTTTACTCTGACATTAACATACACTGAAGGCCTGAATTATGAATTCCAACCTTGTACTTAGGCAGCTGTGCTCATCACCCTGCGTTCACTATCTCTTAGGAGGGTTTTTTCCGCTCACAATGCTCTGTCTGGTAATAGATTTATGCAGCTTGGTGATGTAACTGTCCCCATGTACCCCAGGCACAATCAGGAAAGGCTAGCATTATTACTCATTGTGACAACAAGACCTACTTGTCTTTGAATGAAGCCATAGTGCAAAGATGGAGGCTACTGCAGTACTACTGCTACTGCAGGCTATTGTAGTACTCTTATTGCGTCAGTGTATGTAGGCTTATACTTTACTACTTTCAAATGTTTTCCATTTTATTTTGCCAATCTTTTTATGTAAAGCTATCCATTCTAGCCAGTGTGCCCCATTTCTCTGGAAATGGAGAAGGGAATTGGTGATATGCATTTTGGTTCTCATCGGGAGGTATATTTGGCTTTCTACGCTAAAAGAGCTGACGCTTAATGAATTAAAGCATCTTTTACCACACAAATGAACCAGTAGAACCATATTAACTGTACTTTGTTACACAATAGAGGCATAAAATAGTCTATACTTACATGTTCTAGGAACTGAAAAGGATATTTTTATGTATGACACACACACCTATATTTGTGTGTGTGTGTATATTTTTGCTTATGTCTGGAACAACTCAGTAATCCTTGAATACAGTAATCTATCCAAATGTTTTGGCAGCTTAGCGTACTCTTTCGTCATGTTTGGGAAATGAGAACGCCAGTCACTGCTTGATATATTTTTAGATGTATGTGTGTAGTTTCTGCAAACCTTGAAAAGTGCCACATCGCCAGAGGTCACAAACACATTCAGCAAATTGCTCGACTGTAACAATTACTTGGAGGTGAGAGGAAACAGAAATCTCTTTGTGTTGAAATGGACCTACATGATAAATAGACCGAGGGATATCAAAGGCAATCTTTTACCATCAACAAATAATCGATTTCCTTCCACATTCATCTTCAGTTTATCTAAGCTGTGCCTATGTGGGTTGATGTTTTTATCAGCTTATGTATCCCAGCTTCATATCTGCCATTTTACAGTATTTTTCCATGGTTGGGTCTGTTTTACTTGTAATACTGGTCAGATTTCCTCACCATGAAAAAAAAGTCAAACACAGACCTCGTTATCAGTGTTCTATTTGAATCATTTTGTTTGAATTGTTGAGGACAGATCGCAATTACTGTAGGTGCACTGTTTGCCAATATTGTATAGTGTGTGTCTCTGATGTGTAATGATTGTGAGAAGGAGACTGAAATCCTCCATGTACTTATAATATTGCAATATTGCTTCATAAGTTACTTTAGTACAGTCAGAGTAGACCACACTGTACTTGTTAGGCAAGGCAAGGCAAGTTTATTTGTATAGCACAATTCAACAACAAGGTGATTCACAGTGCTTTACAGAGACATTAGAAACAAAAACAAATAAAAAGCATGATTTAAAATTGATTAAAACAAGCAAACAAACAAACAAACTAAATAACAAACAAACAAACAAACAAAACAGTATGTAAAATCAAAACAGATAATATCAGTAGTTAAAATGTAAGTTTTGAAGTTTAAGCTTAAAAGTGTGGATTTGGTGCTTTATTCAAATGCAGCTGAGAACAGGTGAGTCTTCAACCTGGATTTAAATAAACTGAGTGTTTCAGCTGATCTGAGGCTTTCTGGGAGTTTGTTCCAGATATAAGGAGCATAAAAGCTGAATGCAGCTTCTCCGTGTCTGGTTCTGACTCTGGGAACTGATAAAAGACCGGATCCAGATGACCTGAGGGATCTGGAAGGTTCATAATGGGTCAGGAGGTCACTGATGTATTTTGGTCCTAAACCATTCAGAGCTTTATAGACCAGCATCAGAACTTTAAAGTCTCTCCTCTGACGGACAGGCAGCCAGTGTAAAGACCTCAGAGCTGGACTGATGTGGTCCACTTTTTCGGTCTTAGTGAGGACTCGAGCAGCAGAGTTCTGAATGAGCTGTAGTTGTCTGACTGATTTTTTAGGTAGACCTGTAAAGATGCTGTTACAGTAATCAAGCCTACTAAAGATGAATGCGTGGACTAGTTTTTCCAGGTCCTGTTGAGACATCAGATCTTTTATCCTCGAAATATTTTTGAGGTGATAGTAAGCTGATTTTGTTATTGTCTTAATGTGTTTTTCTAAGTTTAGGTCTGCATCCAGCATTACACCCAAATTCCTCGCCTGGTTTGTGGTTTTTAGGTGTATAGATTGAAGTTCTCTGGTGACCTGTAATCGTTTTTCTTTGGCGCCAAAGACTATTACCTCAGTTTTGTTTTTGTTTAGCTGGAGAAAATTGTGGCTCAACCAGTCATTAATTTCCTCAATGCATTTACCAAGCGCCTGTACAGGGCCTTGGTCTCCTGGTGACATTGTGATATATATTTTTGTGTCATCTGCATAGCTGTGGTAGTTTATTTTGTTGTTCTTTATAATCTGTGCCAGTGGGAGCATGTAGGTGTTAAACAGAAGGGGTCCCAAGATGGAACCTTGGGGAACTCCACATGTGATACTTGTCTGCTCAGATGTGAAGTTACCTATTGATACAAAGTATTTCCTGTTTTCTAAGTATGTTTTGAACCAGTTTAGTACAGTTCCTGAAAGACCTGCCCAGTTCTCCAGTCGTTTGAGTAATATGTTGTGGTCAACTGTATCAAATGCTGCACTGAGATCCAGTAAAACTAAGACTGACATTTTTCCACTGTCTGTATTCAGACATATGTCATTAAACACTTTGGTCAGAGCAGTTTCAGTGCTGTGGTTCTGTCTAAAACCTGACTTGAAGGCATCATAGCAGTTATTCTGTTTTAAGAAGTAATTGAGCTGTTGAGAAACTGCTTTTTCAATGATCTTACTTAAAAATGGGAGATTTGAGATCGGCCTGTAGTTGTTCATTTGTGTCTTGTCAAGATTGTCCTTTTTCAGTATAGGTTTTATTACAGCAGTTTTTAGTGGTTCCGGAAACACACCTGACATTAAAGAAAAGTTGACGATCTGTAACAGGTCTGACTCTAAAGTCTTTGAGACCTTTTTGAAAAAACGTGTTGGCAGGACATCTAAACAGCAAGAGGAGTTCAGTTGACCTAAGATGTCCTCCAGGTCTTTGCTGTTAATAGGGTGAAACTGTTTTAAGGTGTTTAAACAGTTTTTTGGTGGACACAGTACATATCCTGGATCTGCTGTTGATGTACCAATTGCTTGTCTAATCTTTTTCTGTGAAGAAAGTCATTGCAGGCCATGGTTGAATGAAGTTCAGCTGTTGTTAACAAACCGAGCAAAGACACAAGTCAATATTAAAACCAGCCTACACATTTTTCTGTGAAACAAAGTGTAATGCGGAATGGGCTGCGTTGTTCTTCTTTTATAGCTGCACAGTCATTTTAGTTACAATTTTCATCAACTCTTCAGTGAATCAACACTCTGCTTTAGTTTGAAGTAGAGATGGACCGATCCGATATTACGTATCGGTATCGGTCCGATACTGACCTAAATTACTGGATCGGATATCGGAGAAAAATAAAAAATGTAATCCGATCCATTAAATATCACGAAAGCACCTCACAAAACTTGCAACACGCCGTAACTCACCTCAGAAGTTAGCACGTCGGAGCAGTATGCATCACGTGATAGAGCAGCTGTGGCATGCGGGACCTGTAGGTGGTCTGGATAGCATGTGGAGCTTCGCTAGCAACCTGGCATTTCATCTCCGACAAAGTTATCCCCGAGAGAAGTAAAGCAAGTGTGTAAGTCCATCTCTGAATGTTTGTAAAGCATTCCTGCGTTAAGCTTAACAAGCGACTGCCTCTCCTGCTGCTACTTCAATCATGAAACTGCTTAAATGATCAGCTGATCGGCTTTTCTGTCGCGAGTCCATGTCTCTAGTTTGCTTTTGGCCCACTTTGCACCAGAAAGAGGAAACCAGCGGCTGAACAACAGCAGCACGTTTAAGCTTGATCAGCTGTTGTTAGAATGTATTTAATATTACTTTCTACTCGAGGATCTTTTTCTACGTAGCTGACGCTGGTAACTGTGCAGGGGCGGATCTAGCAAAGTTTAGCCAGGGGGGCCGATAGGGCATTAACAGGGAAAAGGGGGCACAAAGACATACTTTTCTTTCTTATTCTCATTTAAAATGTCTAGCTTTTAATAAATAATTATCTGACACCCAAAGTTTTAATTTGATGTAAAATGAATAGAAGTCAATTACTGTATATAGTAACTATTACGTCTAATATATATACCCTAGTAAGCTATAGTACTTTTTCCTTTGGGAAGGTACCATCTGTGCAGTCTGCAATTTTGTTGAAGAAAGATGTTGAATCTATTTAATATTTCTTGAAAAATAATTGATTTCTGTGCATTTTTTTTCACACTGCATCAAATTAAGGTTGATTACGTCGATTAAGCATCATGAGGTGGAGCGTGAGGGGTGGTTCCCTATTTTTTATTTATTTATTTTTGTTGTTGCTGGGAGTTGGAACCCTATTAGTTAGGTTGCTTAATATTTATGCTAAGTACTCTGTAAAATACCAGAATAGGGAGGATGGTGCAGGTTTAAGTTTATTAGATTGATCAGTATTGCTGAACTATGAAATATTTTTTTTTGCATACAGGTATAACAGAATAGCTTTAGTGTAGTTGTTTTAAACTTGAGTATGAACTTATACAAAATGCAGCAAGATATTTAAAAAACAGTTTTGTTGATTAAAAAACATTATATCGGATTCATATCGGTATCGGCAGATATCCAAATTTATGATATCGGTATCGGTATCGGACATAAAAAAGTGGTATCGTGCCATCTCTAGTTTGAAGTATGTGACGAGGGTGAACACAGTAGCATAGTGGTATCTGCACCAAGTAACGTAGATATGTAATTACAGAGCTACACAGACAGTTAAAATGCATGAATGAATGAATGAATAAATAAAATTCTGTGCAGAAATCCGCACAACTGTATTTTAAAATTTGTTTTAAGTGAGAAGGATTGAGTGTCCTATTCTATAATTCCAGTAAAGAAAAGACATAATGTAAGTTAGAAAAATAGTTCAGTATGCTTTCTTAAACAGAAAACCAGCAAAGATTGGTAAGATAGACTTCTATTTAGATATATTTTGTCAGTGCAGGTTTGTAAAGATAGGATGGGTAATATCTTGGTAGCAATCAATGTGTCACGCTTTTGCTCTTTGGAACTGTAAATGCAGGACTATAGCATGCTGATAACTATAATGTTTATCCAGGTAAAGACTGCCTTTGAAATGCATTAGAGTGATTGAGGTTATTTTGTTCAGAATCTAATAAGGATCAAATGACTGTGATTAAAGACGATTTCCTTTTTCTTAAAAAAAGATAAAATGCAAATCCATTTTTTGTTACTTCTCTTTGTTAGAAACTCCTTTATAGTGTGTACTTGTATATATTTTTGGTTTTAGGGATCTGAGCATAGTGATTTTAAAGATCAGATAAGTTAGGATCCACAGATTTTACACTCTAATGAACGACACACAAATCAAAGCCAATGGGTATTTCACTTGATTTCCTGCAAAAATCTGTTGTTCTCTTTCCAGGCTAAGTAACACAAAGAAGCAGGCAGTACACACAGTGATGGGTATCTGGATGGTCTCCTTCATCCTGTCCACACTTCCAGCAGTGGGTTGGCATGACACGATCGACCGCTTCTACACCTCTGACTGCCGGTTCATTGTGACAGAGATTGGCCTGGGCTTCGGAGTCTGCTTTCTGCTCCTAATCGGTGGCAGTGTGACCATGGGTGTGATCTGCATCGGCATCGCTCTCTTTCAGACCTTCTCGATTCAGGCAGGTCACAACGCTGACAAGAACAAGTTTAATGTTCCCACCATAGTGGTGGAGGATGCTCAGGGAAAACGCAGGTCATCCATCGATGGATCAGAACCGCTTAAGACGTCGCTGCAAATCACCTACCTGATCAGTGGTATTGTCTTCATCTATGACTTCCTGACTGGCTTCCCCATACTGGTGAGTTCACTCTTCTTCTTGCTTGATTATAAAAGCATTGTAACAGGAAAATGTACGTGATAATATAATAATAATGTTCTGTTGATGCACTGTACAATCACAATTAAATCAAATCATAATCAAAGACAATTATAGCCAATTGGAGAGGACATTTTGCAGTGCACCTCTATTCATTAACTCACTGTTGATTCATATTGAATACAGGTTTATACACGTATACTAAGATTAAACTGCTTCTGTCATAATTATGAATTGTGATACTTTGAAGTATAAGAAAGTTCTAGCCTTTGACTCTCCCTGTTAATGTTTTTTGCACCGTTTCTTTGAGAAAAGTTTCCATGCTTGTTTTTGAAATGGTGTAGCCTCTAAGAAAACCACCTCTAAGAAAACAGCTACACACACTAAGACACTGATGCCACACTAATGGCATACTTTTTTTATTTAACTGTTCTTTTCCACTTGAAGGTGAAGATTTCATTAATAAAGTTATGTGAGATACATGTGACAATGAGGTTACCTGTAATCTGAAGTTAAACATAAAAATATTTCATTCATTCCAAGGCTGTAAGGAGGTCAGGTTAAATGTGGACAGATTTGTGTTTGATCTCTTTTACATATTATACAGTGTAAGCCCACCAATGGAGAGATAAAAAAACAAAACAATTAACAATAAAAGCGATGATAACAGTCACAAGAACAACATGTTGGCAAACTAAGGCTGAAAAACAGGTAAGCACTGAAATCATTATCATGCTGTTGTCTTTTGGGGAAACGGACTTCAAAAACAGAGCGACTTCCTTCTGCCAAGATGGCATGCCTTCACATCAGGGAGTGAAAGCGTGAGTTGTTTTTCTCTAAGTCGCCATTTGGTTTGTAAATTCCACCCTCAGGTTCTCGTGTATTTTTTTTTTTTAACAAGTCAGCTCGCTGGTTTTCTATATAAACTTAAGAGCCTGCAGAAAGCTCAAGGCTTATTGTTTGTGATGCAGCCAAACAACCAGATTGTCTTCTGTAAAGAGAGCCAACTTAATAGAGCATTTTCAGTAGGGCAAATGAACTTGGACAGTTTTTTATTTTGGAACAAGTATTTTTTGTTCATGTTTGGCCACCTGGGTTATAGTAGAAGTTGATATTAAATATTCTAAATGGTTTTAAACCATACATATAGTGGAGCCCACTGGTTCAGTGTGTGTGCATGTGTGCCTTTCCTGATGAAAGGCACACATGCACACATTTTACAGATGGCTGTAGACGACATTGTAACTCTCTCCTGACCTCCTTTGTGCATGTTGATGATGATTTGAACCAAAAACTTTCAAATTTGAAATCATCACACATCATTAGTTTGTAAGGCCCATTGCCTCTGATTCCATCTTTTCACCTTTTCTCCCTGTTTTCCCTTCTTTTAAAATGGCATCTTGACAATGAACTTTCGATTGAGTCTGTTTCTGATGAGGCTTCAGTGAACTGTAGATGGATGAGCTGAAGGGTTAGATATATGTCAATCTGCTGGATTTTCTTATTTCTTAAGGACTTAAGGACTCAGGATACTGTTCTTAAAATGATCAGGTACAAGGACTAGAATGAAAAAAACCGAGTGAAAAAGCAGCCAATTTCTGAAGAAAACACTTGAAAGACTTTCATAAAGCCTAAAGAACACTTTAAAAATTACAGAATATCATCATTGCAAAAGATGCTTTCAATAGTAATCTTTATTTTTTGGCTATTTTATGACAAGTCTCTTCAATATATTTTTGCTATTTTCAAATAAAATTCAGCTCTTAGCTTTTAATGTGCTCTTAAATTTGAGTTTAAAACAATAATTCTGCTTCCTATGTGTGTGGGCATAAACCTTAGGTTGGGTGGGGGTCTAATAAATATGTTATGTATTCAGAAAAAGATCCTCGGAAATTGTTTATGAATTTGTGAATTATGAAGTGTAATTAAATTTTCTTTGCCACTATTTTTGTGTAATGGCTCTGTAGTGTTTGGTGTATGTCATGGTTTTACCCATAAGGTTTCACAATATTACACTTCTGAATTAAGATGTTGCAGGGTATATAAAACACCTTTTGCTTTATTAGCTAGAAAATATTATTATTATTATTATTATTATTATTAAAAAAGACAACTGTACACACTTATAGCAATGTATTGTGTTACTACTTTACATGTGTGCAAAACAAAAGGTGGGGTGCTGAGGAAAGATCACATTTCAGATGTAGTAAACCAAACAACAGTAGGCCTGCTAGCCATCTTTATGGCTGGGTGTAATGAGCTATTTAAATGCATAGAAACCTCTAACAGATACAAATGAGTACGTATATTTATTGTGAACTGTATGGTCTTACAAAGTATGATACAGAGGAACAAATTATCAGAGCAGAATAGAATCACTACTGTTAAATATAAAAACTAATTTATGTGAACAGACTAAATACATGAATTTTCCAGGGGCAGATATACAGTATGTGAAAACACGTGCTTCATAACTTCCAGGGTTTTTATATCAAAGTGTAAAAAGTTCTGGGTAAAAACTGTAAGAAGCTATTCTTTAACTTAAGGAAGATGAAGTTCTATATTCTTAGCTTTAAATCTAAAATCCTCAAATATTCATAAAAACTACATCAGTACCCCTTGAAAAAGATTCATCCTACAGTTTAAAGTCACAACATGGGAAATGTTTATTAGTGCATCACTCGTGGGGTGGTAAAGTGGAGAAAAAACTGTTTAACTTCAGTGTGTTTTATTGTCTCAGTAGGCAAACAAAGGCAATATCAGGTTAAGGCTTTACAACTTTATCAAGTCTCTTAGCAACAGGGATAAATGGTTGGTATTTGAGCACAAGGCATGATCGAAGGAGGTTAAACCTGAGATAATTTTAAGTTTGCAATAACCACTGGGGTTTTCACATTCACTTGACAAGTGAAAGGCCGTGGGTTCAGTTCCAGCCGGAGATGTAAATCACCTTTCTGGTTGTGTCAGAAAGGGCGCCTGGCATAAAACTCTGCCAATTCAAACATGCGGAACTTCCTGCTGTGCCAACCCTTATGACAAGGGGAGCAGCTGAAAGAAGCTTTACTGTAATCACTGTTGTGGCCCGATGACTGAGATAATGACTTAAACTTTAACATTTAACATGCTAACTGAAGCCTGCAGACTCTGAGATGTAGCTCTGGGTCTTGAAGTTTTTCTGAACATTGCATTCTCTGACATTTGCTGGGACAAACAATCCTAGGAAGATTGTTGCATTGTGCTTAGAAACACCTGTATGCTCCGGTCCAGCAAACTGGAAACTTTTGCTTTTTATAGGGGTGGTCACACTTGCTGTTGATCAGTTAACTAGGTTTTATTAGCTGTACATGGCTGCACATCCCTATGGAAACATTAAAGGGAGTACTTCATTTTTCCCAGGACTTCATGGAGTCCGGTGATAATTGTTGATACTGGAGGTTATTCATGATGTAAACATACATTGGACTATTGCAACTGCAAAAGTGTTGCATTAAATCAGTTGATTCTTCTAGTTTCTTCAAGCTTCCTTTGTATATTGTAGTTAGCCACTTTGAAAATTTGTCACTGCAAAAGAAATACTTTGAAATATTGTCAAATGTACCTTTATTATTATTATTATTATTATTATTATTATTATTATTATTATTATTATTATTATTTATTGCTTTAATCACTTATTGAAGTAATGGTAGTGACAGACAAAGGCCATACTGTTTGCCTTGTAAATACTGGCTATGATAGCCATACATAGGCTGCTTATAGAACTGATGATGAAGGGTACATAATACGATTTTCTAACATATGGGAGTGGATCTGGAAGATAATGTTTAGTAGGAACTTGGCTGCAGGTTTCTTTCATCTGGCACTGGAAAATCTGGACTGAAATGCTTCTCACAGGAGGGTTTTTTCTTCCTTTTACTTTTGGACTGTTTGCATCTGTTTCAAATTATTTTAACTTAGATTATCTGATACCATAAATACACTAGCAGGAGTATATGTTCCCAAGGGGGGTGACCGTTTAAAGTCTGTAAACAGGTACATTTACTGGTTTACGCTGAGATTAAGAACAAACTGCCACCAATGTAAATGTCTAAGAGATGTATCTGTTCCCGCTCACTTTGCTTATTTAAACCAGGAAGTACTGTGTGGTGATCCTGTAAAAGATACCTGATGTTCTTTCTGTTGTGTTCATAAGATCTATTATCAGTAAACTCTTAAGCCTGGAAAGCAGTGCTGCCATAAACATTTGATGCTTAACTCAGTATGTTTACCTTGCTACAGTCTGAGTAAATATTAACTGGTTTACTGTTGACTGATTTATCCATCCAGTCCATATCTTGTGCATCGCTGAGTGGATTTAAACAAAACTGGGGAACCGGGATGGGCAAGGGACAAGATAGAGACGCAGGTTGTGTCAATGACCACACTTGTGGCTAGAAAGCTGATACTTCTCTGCTGGAAGTCTGATAAACCTCCTACCTTCGAAATGTGGTTGAGAGAATTTGGAAATGTACTCCATCTGGAGAAAATCAGGTTTACCTTGTCTAACCGAGAGAGTGTGTTTTATAAGATTTGGCAACCAGTCATTAGCCTGATGGATAAACTTAAGTGAAATATACTCTGTCTTAACATTTATGTATGCTGTATTACCACCTTGTTGACTTGCCGTCCAACTTCTATTGTGTTCTTTTGAAGGTGATTGTTGTATACTGCTCAATTATAAAATCAATAAAAAATATATTGAAAAAACAAAACTGGGGAAACTTTCTAAGTCTAAATCGTCACTCTTCATTATAACAGATTTTAAAAATATATATTTTTTATTGACCCTGGGCAGGTGGTGAGCTTTGCTAGCCTGAAGTTTGACCGCTCCTATAACTGGATGGTTTTGTGTGTGCTGTGGTGCTCCATTGCCCAGTCCATCCTGCTGCCAATGTTCCTCTGGGCATGCGACCGCTATCGGGCCGACATCCGCATGGTGTGGGAGAAATGTGTCGCCATCATGTCCAACGACGATGTGGATGAGGGTAAGCTACTGTTAAGCATCTCCCTCCTCTCCTGCCTCCTTTTTCCTTCCTCTTCACCCCATGATGTGAATATTGATTGGTATTTCTTAGGACATACATGTGGATTAGTTTGAGCATTAAGAGTAGATTTTAAATGCTCTGTGAAGGCATGCCCAAACTGAAAGGGTGGACTTTAAAGATAAAAATGGGATGTGATTATGATGTTTTAAATTGATAAACATTAACTTTAAACTACACTTGATCTGTTCACAAAATCTCCTTTGACAGTGAAAGGTAAAGCATCACTCTCAGAGTAGAGGTTCATTTGTATTGGCTTCTGGGCTGTCTCTTGACAGAGAGAGAAGCAATTTTGCAGCAAGGGAACAGAGTCAAAAACTATTTTCTCTATGGTGTAATGCTTGATAGTGATGTCATCTTCTGCTCCCTGAGATACAGTGTGGTGTAATCTCTGCCTTTTTACAGACTTTAATGTCTATGCATCCCTTTTGTAAAGTTACAACTCACAAATGTTGTAATCCAAAGGAAATCTTTTAATAAAATGATGTTATTCACTGATGCAGATAATACCTGTAACTACATCCTAAAATCATCAGGCCTGCGTGTAAGGCATTTAAAAGGAGAGATCTGTGATAATAATTTAATAAATTGTCTACTGTCTACTAGCTTTAGGCTACTGTTATTGTTGCTTTTAACAGTTTAGATGGACAATTTTAACATCTCATTCTAGAAAACAATTTGCAGATTAGTTAACATCTGCTTAGTCATCGTGGTTTGGGCTATTGGTACATGTTTCTTAGATTTAATTAGAATTGGCTTGGGGTGAATATTCTTAGTTTTTGTTTTTTATTGTAGTCAGAGGTCTGAAATCAGTGGTCAGTTGTTATCATGTGACCTATCAAGTGACCTTTGTTGTCAGGAGATGAAACTGGAGGGACAAGTGTCTGTGTAATTTAATTCTAAATATTCAGTATATCTTCTGTGTTTTGTACATGCTGTGTACTTTTCTAAAATGTTTGCTGTGTTCTTTAAAAAAAAAAGAAAGAAATAGGGCTGGGCAAAGTACATATTTACCTTGCAGCACTTTTGTCTTTTTTCCGCTCTGGATTTAAACTGGGCAGTCTTCCTCCAGAATGCCCTGGTGAGAGGATGTTAAAATAAATGGTTTCCCATTTATGTCTTAGAGTCCAGAGTCAAACCGGAGCAATTGCCGTAAAGCTGAAAACCACTTTCATGTCATTATGATGGTCATATTTTCCTCAAGTCACAAAAGGATACAGCCAAGATCATAACTCAAAAGTACATAAAAATTGAAAAACAAAATCTGTTTACTGTATTTATTTTGTTTTCTTTCTTTCTTTTTTTAATTTAGTTTTATTTTTTATTTTAATTTTTTATTTTGATTTTCACTTTGAGTCAGATTATAGCGATTTAACGGCAGAAATATTTATTAAACATCACTTACTAGACATTTTATAGGGAGATTTTCAAAGGGGGGTGAAAGCTAACCTGTTCACCAAGAAATCACAGACACTATCAGCAAAATCTGGTCTCAAAATTAGGTCACATGATAATCATGCGCTCATGAACTAGGTCCATGATATTTACAGTTATTGCAAACTGAACCACCTGTCTTTTTTTTTATTTTTTTTATTTTTTTGGACTATTGGCACTGTTTAAACTCAACCCAACCTGAATCCCTTCTCTCCTGTTTTTAACCCTCCAAACCTTTTGATCCTCTCTTATGACACCCTCCCTCAGAACTGCTCATTGTCCAGCAGGAGCCATAAGACAACATTAGATAGTTCCTTATTCTGTTTGATAATTAACACTACCAGTTCTGTGCTTTTTTTCCAGAGGGCTTGCCATGTATAACTCGTCACAGTTGTATGTATAAGGATTGTTTCCTGTTATTCCAAAGCTACTGACATGCATGCTAAGCTGCTTGTGCACATAGCTACTTTCATCTTTCATCCTTTTGGCAAGCATTTTCCTCAAGCATTTTACACCCATCCCAATTGATATATCTAATGAACACAAATGTAGAAATTGGGAAAATATTCTTGGGAGATTGGTATTTCGATACTAAGAACACGTGATATTGTTCCTGTTCAACTGTTTGGCATTACTTCAAAATTTTGAACCAAACACTGAAATGAAAGCCTTTTCTCTTGAATCTGAAGCTCATATTTCAGAGCAGACACGTAGGAAAGTCGACAAATCGGAGAACAGTTGAACTTGTCTCTCTTATCTATTCGTCTGTCTGTCTGTCTGTCTTGTGTATTGAGTCCGTTGCTCTCTAATGCTGACGCTCGTACTTTTCTGCACTTTGCAGAAAACAGCCAAGACGGAGGAATTCATGCCGACTTAATATATGACAGACCATATGACTATAGCTCGGCGCCTGAAATCGTGACGATAGACCGTAATGCCAAGTATGAGTTCTCAACCTTAGAAAGGGGGGTTCTGCAAGGGTATCCATTGAGGGAACAACAGGAAGATAAAATGCAGTATTTGCAGGTATATTTTTTATTGATTTTCTTCATTTCTTTTACTTGATCAGTTGAAATCCTTTTATTGTTAATGTGCATGGTGAAATGGCCTTGTGGGCCTGTACAGCATCTTGACTGAATTTACTGAAATTATTAGATTTTGTGACGCTATATCTCCCAGATTTTTGTCCTTTTCTCACATGAAATCAAAAACAAACTCGGGCTGACTATTGTTTGGTAAATATGACCATCAGAAGTCCCATCAGTTCATTATATGCGCTTTTTTTTTTTTTTTTTTTTTTTTAAACAAGCAATGTGTCCTGCAAGCAGGTGACTACATTTTCACTTTGTAAGAGGGTAAGTGTTTAGTAACGGACTTACCTTCTACATTTCAGGAATCCTTCAAGGCTTCAGAAAGACACAATAAGCATTATCTCATGTTCTGCCCAAATGCATGGTCACCATTGGATCCAGCATCCATCCCAGTCAGACGCAGAACAATGAAATGATCATTTTCAGCTACATTAACAAAGCTTGATCTAACATGCAGCCTTCTAGGGCAAATCAACAACACCAAAAAGTCTGAGTCAATTTGAGATATTAAATCAATAATATTTAAAATTATTAATTAAAATAGAAAAGATTGTGACTCGCTAGACTTGGCCTGGAAGACTGTGGTTAGAAAACCTAACTTTAAAATCAGCCGGTGCAACCTACACTTTATTAAACTTTTCTAAGATTCAAGACACTGTGTCATCTTTGTATTACTTTGATGGGGGCTCCACAGCCTGTAGCCCAAACTGCTACATTTACATGCACTGAAAATAATCATTGAAGTTGGTACAACAACTGGACAGCTGTCCAGCACTATAATGGACCCTTCAAAGACCAACCACTCATGTGGAGTTCAATGTCTATTCTATTTGACTTCACAAAAAAGATTGAAACAGAGATGTATACAGTAGCCATCACATCATTAAACCAAACATTACTCCATCCATAGTTTTTGTGTCATATGTTTGTTTTCACCTGATAATAGATTCAGATTACCAAAGCACTTTATAGCTGTTTTATTCCTTGCTGTATCTCTGTGACTGTAAGAACTACATTTCATTTATAGGACGACTGGCTGAAGTGTGATTCCGTCACATTTTTTGCCATTTGCCCTGAAAGGCTTAAGGCCTAAATAAGTCATGAATCCACCAACCTCTTAAAGTCATTATCAAATAGCACCCCCATCTGAGAGTTGCTGTGATGCCTCTCAAGCGGTTTGATTGCAAAATAAAGCTCCTCCAGCTTTATTGGCTTGTCTCTCTTTCACTTTCTCCCTCTGTCTCTCTCTCTGTCTCTTTTTGTCCTACATCTTAAGTCATTCTAATGCCTATGCTGCCCTCTGCTGTAAAGCACTTCTGCCTGAATGCTACTGTATCGTCTGCTGTTTTAAATTTCTCTGCATTTACTAAAAGCCACCGCAGGGGGGCAGGCTGATTTCAGTCTTGAGGCTCTTGACGTCACCTTGACGAACCCTCTCTCTCTTGCATAGTTGTCAGAACTGAATGGAATGTGAGTATAACATGTAGGAAAATGTCAGCGTTTTCAGTTTTCTTCTCCAAATAATGGAGATGAGAGCTATAAGTTATAAGAGTTATGATCTTGTTGATGTGTGTCATGCATGGCTTATGGGACTGATTAAAATTAAGGTTAAACTTGTATGCGTAGGGTCTTCAATAAACAACTGATATATGCTACATGTAGGATTTTACACAAGCAAAACAACAGAATCAGATCTAGAAAAACAAACAAAAACGTTGGCTTTTGTTTTCTGGGTGCTGAATGCCTTCAGTGCAAATCAGCGCTTCTAAAACTGCACTGAACTATTACAATGACATTAACCACCAGATGATGTCGAATAATCCTACATGTACTATTCTGGGTCTTTGATAATGTAGTCGAGCTATACTAGTGCTCAACATGTATCTCATATAATGTGCAGCATTTATTAAAAATTAAAATTCATGTAAAAGTTTTGAAATAGCTAAAAGATTTGATCTGTGTTTTGCATCCAGGTGCCCCCTACAAGAAGATACTCCCACGACGAAACCGACATGTGGACCTGCGAGCGGATCCCCTCATACCTGCACAGATGGGGCTCCACCGAGGACATGATAGTGAGTGCCCATTACAGCTCCACCTTGCCGCGCCGCGAGAGGCGCAGGAGCAGCCTGGTCTCCTACCACGAGGAGAACCACCGACACCATCACCCTCACCGCAAGCGGCGACGCTCTGAGGATAGCATGCACTCTCTCAGGCATCTGCCCCGTGTGGTTTGTGGCGGGGAGCATTACGAGGATGAACTGCGGTGTTTCAGCCGCGACGAAGTGATAAACTTTATAGACGAGACGCCGCTGCCGAGCCCCAGAAAGAGCCCGAGACGTGCGTCCACCATCTCACTTATCCCTAATGTGTATGAACAGCACACAGTCCTTCCCCACTTTCCACTCACAGACTTTGAGCGTGAGCCTCAAGTGCTCAGGCGGTTGTCAGAACACAAAAGAAGCAGTAGTAGGGTCCACTCACCTGAGGGTTCACCCAAACCAGACAGACCTGCGGGAAAGAAGAGTCCTGGGGCTTGTGGTTCTGGGAAAGGCTGTCGAGAGCGCCAGCGAGATGGGAAACAGCAAGGGGAAATGGGCTCGTCTGGGTGCAGCCGACAGTCTCCAGGGCACTCTGGCTTTAGGCCCAGGACAGGAGGTGGTGCTGGGACTGGTGCTGGAGCTGAATGGGTACAACAGAAGCATCTGAGCAAGGCTGAGAGTAAAGGAAGCACAAACAGTTTTGCAAGCACACCCTCGGCATCATCCTCGGGATATATCACCTTTCGGTCTGATTCTGTAGGTTCTACCATGTAAAAGACTTTTTCCTTATTTATATCAACATCATTACTGAATCATAACGAAAACCACTGGAATATTGGTGGTAACGGAAAAGTGACTTACTGGAATATTCCGGCCTTTTTACTCATGCCACACTTCTGTTTAACTATATACCACCAATAAATATCTGTTATGCTAAATGGCCTTGGACACAATGTTTGAATGGGCCTGTTGATTTATTATGTAGGCTAGTTAAAAAGTTTTCAACTTTTACATCACAGAGTATCCACTGAGGACATTTTTCCCATCACTGATGCAGAGAAATAGTTTTTAAACCATGTGAACATCCTCTAACTCAGATTTTGGTGTTTTTTGATCTTCAAAGAATTGGAAGAGGTTGGTTTTTTTTCATGGTGGTGTTTCTTTATTTTTGTCACTCAAAAACGTACATTTTTTTTTTCAATTTGCCCTGTAATGACTGTGTGTGTTTTGGTGGATGGATACAGATTCCCTGAGTACTGCCACTGTACCTTGAGCTTGACATTTTAAATATGTGCGTTTTTTATAATAATGTCCACCATTTTTTTTTTTATTTTTTTTTTTTATCATCATTCACAACACAATAAAAAAACTATTTTTCAAGCACCCTTTGTTGTAAGTAAACTGCCAGGGTAACTCCAGTTTCTGAAATGCCTATACTTTTACAGTTACTCTGTGAGATATTGAGATATAGCCTGAACACCCCTAAATCCTTAATGAAAATGTGAAGTCATTTTTTTTTTAAAGAAGATTGACATGTCGTGTATATATAGAGGATATCTTAATTAATGGTTTTAGTGTTTTCTGTTTAATTAGACCTATGGTTAGAACATTTCCCCTCAAGTCTTAATATCCCAATGTTTTGTTTTGTTTTGTTTTTTAAATCAAATCATCAAACTAATATGCAAATGGAACTTCATCTTCATGACAGCGCAGTATGTCAACCGCTTAGAAATATCAGAAAGGATTTTTTTTTAAAGTAGCCAGCTAAGACAGAACCCTTAAAAGTTGCTAACTAGTCCAAAGGTTCAATAATCACAGCCTTCAGGATGTGATTGAGATGTAGCATAATTTAAATGGAGTTGTCGCATCTTAAACCTTCAAAAATGTTAGCACAAATGAGGAGCGTTTTAAATAAAAAAAGCTTTTGATTGAACAATACTTCTAGTAATTTTCCACACACAGCAAAAACCCAACCTTATATTTCACTTGTCAACTCATAACACACAAAATATAAATAATGGATCTGAACTGTTTTGTGAGCATTTTTTAGTGTGATGTTACTTTTTTTTTTTTAAAACACCAGATTAATCAAAGTCAAACCAAAATCAAAGATAAAGCAAATTAAATATAAACATAGCCAAAGTATCAGTGAGTAATGCTGTTGAAGGATTAAAGCTTAAATGTATTTCTAGATTTGGGTAGAGACTGTGATTATCTAACACTGTAAGGTGCAAAAGTTCAATGACGCTTAAACAGTAAGCGTTTTTCTGAGGCATTGTCACATAGCACCCTCACTCAGAATAGGCAGTAAAATGAACTGATGGGTGTAGGTGATGTTAAATTAAAGAGTCACATCTAATTTATACCACAGTGATAATTTGTTTAAAAAATGACTGAAAATTCTTTGACTTAAAATAACAAAATAATAATAGCGGAACCAAATTCAGTTAACAATAACTTCTAATGTGAATGTAGCTGATTTGCACAAGTTAGGTGCAAGTTTTCAAAGATATTACAGCATGAGGACAAAGTGAAAACAACAGTATCCCCCTTGAAGCCTTATTAGTTGTGATTTTTTTTTTCCATACTATTCAAGTGATAAAGTTATTGGTCATCTGCAGTCGTGTAAACTTTCTAATTTTCATATATTGGTGCACCTGCCTTTACTTGCAGGTATTAAAATGGAGAAGGAGAAGTTAGCTGAAATGTGTCTGTCTTTGGAAGCATATCACCATGTTCCCCTGTCAAACTTTGCTGTGTCATAGACTTTTTTGTTTTTTGGGATTTTGTTGTGTTTATTATATCATAATCTAATTTTGTAACATATTCAAAGATCTATGACTCAAATATGAATGATGTTATGTATGTTATGATTTTCTTGTTCAGATGATGACTTTGTTAAAAACATATGACTGATTAAATTCACAAGATGATGTTTCAGGTCCACTTTATTTGTTGCTTGTACAATATGTGCTTTTCATGGAACAGAGCAGAATTTCCCTGACAGGCAAAGAGATGACATCATTTTATGTGTCACCAAGGCCAGATGAAAGTGAACCTCATTAAGTCCTCGGTTAAAGACTAAGGTTTGACTAACAATGGTTAGTTCTACTTAGTTTAGTACAGCCACACATTTTCTGAGCTCACCTTTAATTTGCAAAGCATTTGGGATTCTAGCAGGATATAGATTTGGTCATTTGCCTTAGAATGCCCTCATTACTTATGGAGCGCAGATTAATTAAAATTGGAACAACTTTTTCATAAAATCTCTTGTTACTTTACTCATTTACTATTGTTTTAATGATTTGGCTTCTCACATGTTTTAATAAAGGAATTCGATGCCATACCTGCTGTGCCAAAAAGTGACTGGTGGCGTTTGATAAAAAAAAATGTTTGTCTGTATTTGTTGCAAATGACTAATTGACTTATAATTAGTCAAAAATATATCTAATGAAAAATATGAAGTCATTCTGAATGAGGAAGAACATTTCTGTCAAACGGTAAAAGCTGCAATCTGTCTTTTTCAAGCAGCCTAACCAAGGGGGCAGTAGAAATTACAATAAATAAAACTATTTTGGCAAAGCAAAAAGCACTGGATTGGTTATGATGTAGAACACAGAGCTGGTGTAATAAAGCACGCTCTTAGGGATATTTGCAAAACAGATTATTCTTGATTTTATATAACCTATACAAACAAAGCATTGACTTTTTGACAGATGATCACTTTTGGGTATACAGGAATAATAATTGAGCTTAGTTCAGAGGGATAAAGAGATGATTTTTCGCCAATACCTGCAAAACCATTCCCTCTTTGTGGGTTATCTTGTTGCCACTGAAGTACACCTGTTGTCACTTTGATTTTCATCGGAAATATCCCTGAGGTTTAATTGACTGTTAATGTGATGATGAAGTTTAATTTTATGATCAGTGTTTGGTTACGTTGATTTCTTTCAGCTGTTGATCGACAGTGAGCATTATTCTAAAGTAAGGGAAAATTTGTGGAGAAATTGGCGTTGTCTGTAGCCAGAGGTTGTTTGTTTTTTAACAACAATAATAATGGATTGGATTTATATAGCGCTTTTCAAGGCACCCAAAGCGCTTTACAATGCCACTATTCATTCACTCTCACATTCATACACTGGTGGAGGCAAGCTACAGTTGTGCATGTTCACGTCACCTTCTACGTGCCAAAAGGTAATTCACGCGGTTTAGAAACAGCTTGAAACCAATGACAATCTCTAGTGTGTGTGTGCATCTGACTGGCAGCAATCTGTAAACTACAGTTTTAATTGCGCTGATCATCAAAATAAATTAAAGCACTGCATGGCTGTGCTGAAACCGGGCGAGCCAGGTCTGCTTTTATTGGCAAGGAACAGAGACGTCTGAAGCGCACTTCATCCACGTCTGCTCTCTTAAGTGCGCTTCACTGGGCGCAGTTTAATGCTAATAAAGTATTCTCTCTTTCCCTTAGGTTTTCGGCTCTAATATAGTTAGCTATTATAGTGGACCAAACTAGGCCAGTGCAAGAAGAGTTCATAGAAATTCTTAGAAATAGTTTAAAGGCCATTCAGTGTGAAGGTCACGTGGCATTTTCTTTATTGTATTAAACAAACTTTTCTTGTGCCGTGGTCTGAGACCCTTGTACGGGTCTCATGGAAAGCGCAGCTTTGACTTTGCGGGGAGAGATTGCAGGGTTTTATTAGCAGACCAGTCAAAACAAAACAAACAAACAAAAAAAAAAAGATGGAATAACAAATAGTTTGGACAGAGACAGGATAATAACTGAGGTTTCTACATTTTTTACAGTAATCTGTGTTGTTTTGGATCGTTTTGTTTCTCTCTCTCTCTCTCTTTTTTTTACACTAATCCGTGCTTACAGCAATATATGTGCCACTTTGAACACAACATGTTGTATTTGACATTCAGACTGAAAGGTTAATGTCATGTTACTAAACAACACAGAGGGACGTTTCCTTTGCCACGTTTATTATGGAAATAATACTGTATTAAAAATAAGTAACAACATGTCGAGGGAAACTATAGTGCAATCATAAACACAAACAGTTAAATCAAGCTTTATTTACAGGATATTTACAGATTTTCAGCTACCAAGGTCGCCACAGGCTTTGCTGAACGTTCGCGCCTTCATTTATGTCGCTGGAGCCTTTTTTAGTACTATTTTGTGTAGGAGCCGCAAAAAGAACAGCCTGTTTGGCTTCAGTGGAGCGGAATGCTTCTTCTGCTGGTGGAAAAGAAGACGTGCTTGCATCATGGACTTTCAAAGTTTTCGTTCTGGTCGTTTTTCTCTCCTCGGTTCCGGATGCGGATGGAGAAAGTTTCTGCGCCCCACTCTGAGTGTCAGTTTGCTTCAGACCGCTGTCCATGGTGCTGAAGATTTCCGCTCTTCTCCGAGAGCGAGAGAGTTTATTGGAAAGCTGCGATAACATCCAGCGGTCGTTCGCGTTTAGATTATCTGTCATCAGCAAGTACTGGTTGACATTGGTTAGACATCTGCGGAAGCCACTTTGGTAGTCGGAAACGTCGAAAGCAGACGCTGCGCCTTAAATCATGAAAAAGGCATCTCAAGGTCAGAGACATTCAAATTCTGCATAAAGTTGTGTTGTCAAAAATACATGAATATGTCTTCAAGAATGAAGTCATAACTCACAAATTTGAATTTTTTGGAGGTTCTTCACATGTTTCACGGTGAGCTCCAAGATGTCAGCCTTTTCCAGTTTGCGCTTTCGAATCTGAGAAAAGAGATTACACATTACTTAAACTTTTTTCGTAAAAGAAATGCTAGCTCATCAAAAGTAGCAACCCAAATTGTTCCAGCTCTAAAGTTGTGGTTCTCATACTTACACTGCTGCTGTAGTAGCTCTCCAGGAGACATTTTAACTGGTCCAGACACTGGTTTATGCGCGCTCTTCGCTTTTTTTCCATGAGTGGTTTGGACACCTGTAAAGCACGCGTAAAGTCAACAACCCATGCTTCGATAATTCGTAGTAATTGTGAGGAATTTGCCGTTTATTAAGTTCCCTTTAACAAGTTCTTTTACACACCTTGTTTCCAGCAGTGGGTTTGACTTTCTCGATGCAGTCTGTCGTCGCCACCATTCTCTTAGTCCGTTTTGATTTCCTTGAAGTTAACCTTTTTCTCTCTCTGGCCCACGGACGAGGGGGTTTATCCTGAGTGGATTTATATAGAGACACCCACTTAACATGTCAATGCAAACAGGCCCGCCTCTGTCTCTCGCGCTCAAATGGGCAACACTGGCAGCTAGTTGGCTTGGCAGCCCACACTAACTATAGAATCAGACTCTAATTATTTGAAAATCTATTTTTTATGCTGCTCCATGGTTAATAACTGAGTATAAATGTATTTCGCCTTGATCCAAACTCACACAGCCTGGAAGTATTTTTTAAATTATCTGGTTCATATTTTTATTCCTTCAGGTCCTTAGGTTCGTGCAGGGCACAGAGGAATAACCAGACTGGAGTTTAACGGGAAAACAGACTTATAGCTCTAGATCTAGTTATAGAGTCTATGCAATCTACTGCTTCATATGTTGTGCAGTGTCTACCCGGTGTCTAATAATCAACTTGTGTGGCAAAGTAGCGTAAAAATAGTAAACATAATGATAATGGTTTTGCTTGGTATGCAGCATGGACACTATTGACTCCTGTATTCAGTCTTTGTGCGTGAGTTTCACGCCACCAGGTTGAAGGCAGCACCGTGGAAATTCACGTCGTGTCTCCACAACATTCCAATTTTCCGGTGACCGCTGATAGTAAAACCTCTGCACCTGCAACATCTTATTAGATCAGCCAGACTGCTTTTTAAAGGCAAACAGTGCAGGTATTTTAATATATATTTATATATAGACTATACACGATAAACGCCCTAGATGCTGGAACAAAAAAAGCAGACGAGGTTCCAAGTGCCTTGAGGACACTTTTACACTTTTAGCATTCTTTCGCTATTGTGCGTCAGCACTTTTTGTCTTCATACCAGCCTCAGTGAGGCACCGAGGAGAATCGCGGGCCGCCCCTTGTCCTTGCTCCCTCGCTTCCCGATTTTCCACACTTTCCGCTGAAAGGAACTGAGCCTTGGGAAAGTCATAGCAGCTGAAACAATGTATTGACCATAGGATCACCGCAGTCCACTGGGCATTTTGTGCTCAAACTGACCATCTGAAAATAGGAAAAAAGGGATGAATCATCTTACCAAGATGTGTAACAGAACTATCGGCCGGGATCTCAGAATAACGCAATAATAAAATAATATCAGCAAAATGTTCACTAAGCTTTTTTTAGTATGAAAACATCATAAATTACTTCCTTTATTCCTTAGTTTTTGTATATGTAATTGGCATGTTGTGTAAAAAAAGAATAAATGTTGTCTTTAATAAGGCCGAGAGACTTTTTATAGTCTTTACTTAACAAAAAAAGTTTTATGCACAAGCAAAATTCTCATATTTACTATTATTATTATTATTATTATTATTATTATTATTATTATTATTATTATTATTAGTAGTAGTAGTAGTAGTAGTAGTAGTAGTAGTAGTAGTATAGTCCACACTGTGATAATTTTTCTTTCAGTCAATTAAAATAACATTTGGTGTTATTTCTTTTATATAAAACTATAAACACAACATGCCACATGTTGTTGTTCTGACAGCACGACAAAATACAAAAACTGCTAGTTGATTCATTCCCTAGCAGTGGGTGATACTTTAAACGAGGGCACGTGGTGTGGCCCACAGGAACTCTGCACCCCGTAAGAATTTTTTTAAAGCACCCATTGAAAACAAACAAAGCAAAGCAAAACAAAAAATGCAGACTCAGTAAAAACTGATTAACAAAACGGTGTTCATTTTTAACTGATATTATAAAACACGCATGAGATATGAAAGTTAAAGGGTTGTGGGATCGAAGTGGGACTAAGTAAACAAGGGCTTATGGCGCACTGGATTTTATCGCTGTCGTTTTAAGGTAAACGGGCTCAGGTGTATGCAGTTCATTCAGTAGATGTATGGAGCTGGTTGCGCACTTCAGTAAAGTTTATTTGAGAGACACGCGACACAGTAGAGAAAACCTGTCTCACACTGCCCCTGTTCTCCTGCTTGATCCTGTGTACAATGCCTGTGTTGAAATGAGTGAGGCCCTGCTAAAGGAGGGGCATATTTGTATTCAGTCTATAGAGGCCGAGAATGAAAAGAGGCCAAATTTTAGCGGTGTTCCACTGATCTTTTCTTTTGCTCTGATTTGTAACTACAGTGTGCATGAAAAGACTCCTTTCAGTTATAAACTGAATCAACACTAGTTCCCTCTTCATCCTGCTATGAAATGGTAATCAGTCAACTTCTACAATGTCCCTGCTATAACCCTTTTACCAACCGGACATTTAATTTAATTTAACGGGCTTCTGAAATCCAAGGCTGATGTTAAATTTATTGCCTTCGCAGAACTAAACCACAGCCGTGAAGTCCCTCAGTCGAATGAATTGAATTGGCAGAGTTGTGTCAGGAGTAACTAATTGAGTAAAAACCGAAAAATTGTGGGACACAGTTCTGGTGTTATGCTTCAGCGTATAATCGGTATGAAACTTGGCCGAAATGCTCTGGGTGTAAATGGGCCTTCTGATGCCTTTTGTCCAATATCCGTCACATTATCTGCTTTTTCACGCTTGGTTTTTACACAGGACCGTGGAGGGCTGATTTCAGCGTGGAGTCATTGCATCAAAACACTCGCCTGTCTTGTTATTCTGTGTCACAGAGGAGCGATTTCCCCGCTGATTACTCGGTGTAATTTCAATTAGTGTTGGATTTTTCGTTAGGACAAAGGAATAAAAAAAAAAAGAAACAACAGAAACAAAACTAGATTTCCAAAATGAAAACAGGCTTGTTTCTGAAGTGGCGGAATGCAATCAGGCTTTGAAACTGTTTTCCTCCAAAACCGCCTCACCTCTGTCATAAGTTCTTACGGCATCATCTACCCATGAGAATAGCGCAGCGAGAAACTTGTGTCCTCAACGGGCATCATAATACAAGTGCTATTAAATGACAAGTTAAGTGTATGTTTTTAAAAAGGACAGGTCCTTCGCTCCACTTTTACTTTTCAGCCTCAGGCCATTCATTAACGCGATTGGACCTTTGTCATGGATTCCTGCCGGAGGGGACCTGACAAAGATGCGGTAATAATTGGACTATTGGGGAACTTGTTAACAACAATTAGTGAGGTAATTATATAATTACTGCAATAACTGTTTTCTTCCTAAAGGGAAAGTGATGCATTTGCAAGCCAATAGGCTTGTGCCTAACAGTAGGCTACATGGGTAGAAATACAGAGGTCACCTTCATGTTAGGAAACGTCAGAGTAAAATAGTTTATTTTAAAAAGTAATTAAAAACTATAGTTTTAGAGCAACATTTATGTTATATAGAAGCTATAAAGGAATGCTTATTTACGTGATGCAAGTGAAGTGTATTTAGATATATATAACAGGCCAAGAAAAAAGTAAAAACAGCAGAAATGAAATCTTTAGTATTATAATTATATCCACTTTAGCCCGTGTTATGGAAATACATTGCAGGTTATAGCCACTCCTCATGCCTCGCAGACCTGTTAAAATATGCAAACTTGGGCCCAAAAGTTGGCTCACCGTGAGCGGAGCAAATCGATGTACCGCCTCCCATTCAGATGGACCCGAGGCAGCACTGGTGCACCCAAAAGGCTAATTGTTGAGCAGCAAGGCCACAGTAAAGAGAGCAGGTACACGAACAGGTGCACTGCAAAAGTAATATTGGAAATATTGACAGGATTTTCTGAAAAGCCACGCGACGGACCTGTTGGCAAAGCTCTGATCACACATCAAATGAAAACGGCATCATGAATTTCTATAGACTGCTCCTCGGGTTATTTAAAGACTTCTTACTTTGGTTTGGCAACATAATGGCCTGTGTTTGCTTGTGTGTGCCGGGGTTACCGCATGAAAAGGACAGAGGTGCACATTAACATCGCTTAAGGTTTTCTCAAGGGCCGAAATGAACTGACTGGAAAGTAACTTTATAACTCGCTGGAGGATGAAACCTTTGTTGGGCTCTGTTGTGAAAGACACAAGAGCCTGACAAAAGGAGGGCGCCTTTGTTAATAAACACTAAAGCGCAAGGGTATTGATGTGCCTTGAATTGCAAAACATCTGCCATTTACTCTGAACGACTAGAGCGAAATTTAAATGAAAATAACCAAGCAGCCTTTAGCACGGCTACAGACACCGCGTCTGTAGCCGTGCGTAAAACAACAGTCATATGAGCAACTTGGAAAACCCCCCCTTTTGTTTTTCAGGTTTAAAAAACATCAAACCTTCCTTTGTCAGTGTGGCCAGATGGATCAACACACGACGCCCTCTTTAACTGTAATAGTGCAATACTTTTTTTTTCTTTGCAGACGTTTAATCTAGTCTAAGTTCAACTCACAGTGTCTTACTTTAATGTTGACAGGTCCCTATAATGATAGAGGCTTGCTGGTGTGACTGCTTGTTGTGAGTAGAAAGACCACTGTGAATAGAGCTGCACGGACAGGTGCAAAAGTATTTCAGATGCTTAAGGGACTTTCTGAAAAGCCACGAGCTATTATGAAAGTTGTAGGCTCTGGTCAAATAACAGAAGACACAGATTTCCTCGGGATATTTAAAGGCTTATTAAAGACTCTTACTTTGGTTGGATACACTAAATTACGTGTTAATATTTAACAAAAGACCAGAACAAAAAACGAAACGAAACACAACCCCCCCCCCCCCCCCCCCCCCCAAAAAAGCAAACAAACAAAAAAAGCAACCCAGCGATGAGACAGTTAAAGGCTTTGTGTTAAGGATGTGCAGACTGAAAAATTGCTCAAGTGCAGTCATTTAATTAGCCGTTAGCACTTTTAAACTTAGATTTAAAAGTTTCACTAATATTCCAGTTTAACTGTTCCTAAACACAATAAGGAATTATTAACCCTTAACACTGAACTAATGGAAGCTATATGTTAATCTAAACTCGTGGTATGGACTCTGACCTTCGAGTGATCTGTGTCTTTCGATTAAAAAAAGGTATATAACGTTTAAGGAAAATCCCATATGGACACCAAATGCAAATTGCCTCCATTAAAATGTGTTTTGTTTTTCGCGTTTGGGGGGGGGACCAGTTGCTGACCAACTTTTTTTTCCCATGGTTTTCTCTTTATCTGGGCAAAGTGGAAAATTGAAAGGTACAAGTGAAAAGGCGTGGGGCGTTACCCTGATTTTCCTCGCTCTATATTTTGTCAGACAGAAATGTGTGCCCCCTTAGCTGAACCAACTTTTTTTAAGGAAAGAAATTCATTCAATGCGAGGCTAATCCAAGTTTAAATTGTTAAATAGAAAAAAGCTGTTGGAGTCTGTTGTAAGTTGCAGATAGTCATATCACATTGGAAGCATAGGCTCATTTCACCCCAGTTAAATTGCTGAAGTTGGTAATCACACTGAAATTCTGCATAACATCGTGTGTGGCGAATGTAACTCTGAAATCAGTAAGAAATTGTCAATTTGCTGGTGTCAGCGTATAGCCCTCCAAACGCGCCATATGCCATGCTAAGTGGCACCATTCACCAATTCGTTCCTACTTTCACGGTCCATCCTCCCCTTTTCCCTGCCAGGAAGCTGAATGGCCACAACAAAATGGCAATTTACCCTCTCGAATTGCTGCATACCCCCTGCGGGGAAGGCTCTTTCCGTTTCACTTTGCGGGGCATCCCAATCCTACTAAGCGTCACGACGTGAAACTTTGACTTTCAAATGGAAAGAGAAGTGTTTGACCATCAGTGCTGTCAGCGCTGTCTCAATAGTTTGTGTCTGGCTATAAATTTGACGGGACATCAAAGAAGAGAGTAACAAAACGAGGTTGGAAAAGAGGCCAAACAGCAAAAGTACACGTAACTAAATTAAGGAATATGAAGGGAAACGTTTGATCTCTGATCCAATAATAGCCTACAAAGAAAAACGAGTGAAGATCCTTGCATGTGATCATCTTTAAGATCACCAATAAACGCACACACAAAATTTTTTATGTTCTGTAGGCATAAAATGCATCCAAATGAAATATATATCTCCCCTAAAAATGAACCATGTCCATCGATGTCAGTAAGGATAAGCGAAGACAATAAGGTTTGTATTTCTTTAATTTAGTTTGTCAATATAACTTCACTATGAAGGCTATGCCTGCCAGCTATCAGTTTTACTCACGTTTACTGAATACCCGAACACCTATGGAAAAATCAAGCTGCTGGTATTCATTTAGCTCTTACTTTTAACTTACCACCCACCTGAACCATGCTGCTGAATAATCGAGAGTTAGTGGTTTAATTCACACCTGGACAGCCCGTCTCAGAGATGTCTGATAGGTTTTTGAATGCATTGGGCCTATTTTTAAAATTAAATTGAAATAAAAGTATGTTCACAAAATGACGGTCAGTCACAGACTGGAAGTTATTCATAGTCGATGTAAAGCGGTGGTAAGTGTATAAATTCACAAGCTCAATTTGCCCAGAAGCCTGTATTCACTATCCAATTTTTGACAGTTCTTCACTGTAACATGTACAATTCTTTTCATAGTGCAATACAAAACTGCATATTTTTCACCAGAGTTTGGCTTTGCACTGGCAACGTTGAAGTACAGTATGGTTGAACCAATGGCCTGCTTGTAGGCACACTGTGAAGTGATGCCACCAAGTGGTCACATTTGTGTTACAGCAACCAAAAAAGAAAATAGGAAAACATCTTATTTCATGTTTTTTTAATCACTGATTTTTACACAGCTGTTCATGAAAATATCAGAATTAGTACAGAATTCATTCATGTGTATATTTACTTCATGCTTCAAAGTGATGGAAATGCATATAACTTTAAAAGATTTTGAAAACTATACATCCATTCTTTAACATGATATACATAAACAGAAACCATAACCCCCAAATAGTTAATTTAATCTTGTGCCAGAATCCTACATAGCTGACTACAGATATGAGTTATGTGAAAGCTCTTTAGAATATAAAGCACATTTCTAAAAATAAAATTGTTTGCTTTAAGTAACTCAAGCATGATTTACATATATTTCAAAGAGGATTTGACATTAGAGCATTGAACTAAAAAAGATCCATCTATGACTTCTCTATCTGAAGTGATTGATACATTTCCTGAAGTGAGCTACTGGCTAATTGTTTTGGTATAATTTTGAATGAGACCTTGGAAGTACTGCTGTGTGTTTTTGTGGGGTTGAAAAAGAATGATGAAACATTTTGGGAGGAAATACCAAAACAGAAAAGAGTACAGGCTGGAAAGTACAGCCAGGGCACTAAGAAGCTGTATGTACTTCCCACGGTAAAGCATGCACTCTGTGGCGAAGATGATCCAAGTGAGGATCAGCAGGAGGAGGCAGAAGGTTATTGCTTTGGCCTCATTGTAGTTTTTAGGAAGGTTTTTGCCCATGTATGAGAAAATAAAGCAAAGAGTGCATATTGATGACAGTAAAATCACAGAAGCTGTAGATGCTTGTAGACTGATGTCACAGCTGAGTATGATTTTGTCAGGGTACCAGGATGTTTCATTATAGGGGCTTGGAGGTTTACAAGAATAGCCAATAACGAGGAAGATTGCTTGAATGACAAATGCAACAACAATGACCAGCCACTGTCCGTTATATTTTACCCACCAACTGTGGAGCTTGGGGATCTTGGCTGCTATTTTAAAAATGCAAACAATCTGAAAAGAGCGCACAACAAAACATGCTAGACAAATAGTGTAGAATAAGAGAAATGGTAAGTATCTCAAAGTACAAAGAGGGACTGTCGGCTTACCAAAATGAAAGAATACACTAAGATTACTCAGACTTAGACAGCCTAAAATTAAGAAGCACATTGGTCCACCAGCAGATCTGACGACAGGTGTGTTGTAGTTGACTGAAAAGAGAACAGACATGGCTAACGTCATGCCCACAAATGCACAGGCCGCTACGAAGACCAATGTAGCCACAATATCTGTGGCTGATATGTACTCCACAGCCCGCAGATTACATGATGTACTTCCCTCTTCAGACCATTCGATGTCCTTACACTTGAGGCAGGTGTATGGACTCTCTGTTTTACAAGAGACAATAAACCATATTAATAGATTTATATTTGAAAATGTTCAGTTTTTGATCAAATTTGTTTGCATTATTCATAGCTTCATTACACCCAAAATAACTGTAATAACTGAAAAAACTGCATCAATACTATTGAGGAGACAGTGGTCCATTTAGTTTTTAAGGATCAAGGTGAATCTTTAAAACCACGTGAAATAAAAGTATAGTTATCTTTATGGGAAGAAACAAAGTACTAAAAACATTGTTACGGCACTTCTGTAGAATTTAGATATCTGTACTTTACTCTTTACTTTAGTATTCATTTTTCTAACAGCTTTTTACTCCCTACATTTTAACACAATTGTCTGTGCTATTCATTAGATTTTCAGAACAGGCTTGTTACTTCGGATTTTATGCATTTAAGGTAAGTTTCTCCCCCCAACATTGAGTGCCTTCCAACTGATTTGAGCTTAAATGGAGCTTATTGAAATAACAGAAGAAAGAGGCAAAAAACACATAATATATAATTTATGTATACTGTTTTGTATGATTTATATCATTATACTCAGGGGTTAAAGTAGGACAGAATGATGCATTCTTTATTTGTTTTTTGGTCCAGATGTCTGTAAGTTGTGGTCGCAGTTAGTGCTATATGATAGTACAAATTCAGGTATCAATCCAATACCACGTAAGTACCGGACCGGTATTGCTGATTCCAATACTGATACTGATACTTACAGCGTATTTAGGGGGGGAGAACAACGTCATGATTTACTTATTTTCCACAACAATGAGTTAACATAAGAAAGCAGTTTTTTAGAGATCTGAAATGTAAATGTGCTTGTCTTTAAAGCTTTTTGAGTCAACTTCTGTTGATTAAATGTACTATATTGATGAGACCCTACAACAGATTTTAGTGTTTCCCAACCTGCCACACTTTAATTCCTGACTGTGCTCTTTCTTCTTAGGTGTGAAAAAGTTTGTATTTCCATTTACTAAATAAAAAAATATATTATATTAATACTTTTTATTAATACTTGTGCCTTTTCACTTTTATGTGAGCAAAAGAAGTTAAATCAGTACTTTGTTTTTTTAATCAAAGTTTTTTTTTAACACATACTGTATATCTAAACTTGTACTTAAAGAAAGTATGTACTTTTGCCATGATGAACCTGTATATTTAGTCACGTTGCAAACCATTACCCGTAATGTTGACGTAAGTTCCATTTGCACAGATTTCACAGTCGAAGCAGCATTCATAGATTCCATTTCGCTTTTTTATATATCCTGCAGGACATTCTGGGGAACATAAGGAAGTAGGTACCTGTACAAGACATATATTTAGCACATAAAATAAGTAAAAAAAAAAAAAAAGCATTTCTGAAGGGTAGCAACAGATTGGGGAGAAAAACCAACACAAAAAAGATGCTTTATATACAACAACAAATGCCAAAAACCCCCTGAAAAAAATAAAATAAAAACAAAGGATCTTTGATAGTGTGTTTTGACTTTGGTTGGTGCTGTTAAATCATCTTGAGACAAACAAACAAACAAACATTTTTCATATATTATGTTTAACTAAATGTTGTATTAATAACAACAACAACAATAAAAACTTACTTCTCCATTGGTGTGCCATTCAATTTTGCTATCATCCACGAAGAAATGCACTTCTGAATTAAACTGATAAAATCCAATCTCCTGTGCATCACCACTGTTATTCCAGAAAACTACTGAATAGGATCCTTGCTTTAGATTTCCGTTGTCATCAAACTGAATACTATTATTTACAAGTGTAAAATTTGACTTCCTCAGCTCTGCTAGAACCTGATGTGTGCAGAAAAAATTACACAACCATTAATTCTTTGTATTTAAAAGAAAAAAAAATCATATATTGATGATATAGATAGTAGACCTAAACTTTTTCACAATATGAAGTGACAAGTTCTACAACTATTGAAAAAGAGTTTGGTTTCAGAATTACAACAATACGTCATCTCAGTTTCAAACCACTTGCAGGCTATTGTTAAAAGATGGAATTCAACACAGTAGAAGGCAATTCCCTGTTCTAACTGCTTAGAAGCATAGAGAGTACTTTCTGTCAGTAATGACTTGGTAATATTTAGGTAATTTGGTAACAAGAAAGTAATAATATAGAAGTATCAAGTTATTATCAGTATCATAAAGTTCATTAGCAAATCATTATCCAAGAAACCAGTTGGTAGAAGTATATAGTTTATTATAGCATATAATATGATACAATGTATTAATATGGTGGTAGTAATATGATAACCTGTGCATTTAAATAAAAAAAAGAAAAGAAACACTTGTTGTAGTAAACTCGTAAAATATAATAAGGTAATATTGGTCAGTGCTTCAAGACTCTGGGACATATTTATCCTATTATAATGGTAAAACTAATCCTACATTGGTCCTCAGTATTTTTATTTGTTTCAAGATGAAAATGCAAAGACTGTGTTTTAATGTTGTGGCCTATTACCTGGAAGCATGTGGTATTAACCAGAAATCAGGGATGCAAAATGCAAGACCGCCAGTTTCTAACTACTTATTGACATATTAGAAAAAAAAAACCTCCAGGAAGTGTCATGACTACCTGGAAACATGTGCAGTAGTTTCTACATTATAACCTGGATTCAGGAGTGCAAAAAAACCCTGGTTGTTAAAGTGTGTTTAACTGGAAAATGAAGCATATATAATCAAAGGAGCTTGCAAAGAAAAGTGTCTGGACTTCTTTAAGTTGCTTGAAGACGTTTCACCTCTCATCCGAGAAGCTTCTTCAGTTCTAAGGTCAAATGGTGGGGAATCCCAGATTTAAACCTAGTGGGAGTGTCCCCCGACAGAGGGACAAAAGGACCCCCTGATGATCCTCTAATTGCCTGAGCCAGTTTCACACCTCTGCTCAGGCGATTAGAGGATCATCAGGGGGGTCCTTTTGTCCAATAACTTGTACTGTATTATAGTACATTATTACCACCTTTACATAACATTATTAGACAGTTCTCAGGATGATTAAAAAAAGGCTTGTATACTTACAATGTAGGGGTACACTGTGATATTGCTATCACATTTGTCAGCTCCACATCGTAAGGTATTGTGTAAGGCATGAGCAATGGCATATATGGCAGAGTAAATTGCAAAAGAGTATGATGGGTCTGCAGCAAAGATATCCTCAGGATTCATGCAACTACAGTTACATTTCTGATTGCAAAATGTGTCTTGCTCTGCATATTTACAATGAAGTTGGGCTTTGGAAGAATGCAAAAAATCACTAAAACCAGGTATTGTCACTACTGGCTCAGCTACTCCAAGTACGGTTCCAATGTTTTTGATTCCTTTCATTTTGGGGAGTTTTTTGTTCAAGGCCCATGCATCCCCTGCTATCCACACCTTATTTGTCACATTCAGTAGCATTGCTGACTCAATGAGAGGTTCAACATTGTTTTCTAGAGCAAAAACAATAATGACATTTATCTGTTTTGCCTCCATCTGTTTGAACGTTTGAGTGTAATTGGTGCTGTCACTCAGGCCTTTGGAATATGGTAGGCAGATCTCAGTATCCTTTATCCTCTGAGTGAACAAATCCAGACCATCATTACCATAATCATCATCACTGTTAAGGAAAGCAACCCAGCGCCAGTTGAATTTTTGCAAAATTCTTACAATCACATCTATCATATTTAAATTGGAAGGCAATGTACGCAGGAACGATGGATATTTTGCCTTATTTGAGAACACAGAAGTAGAAGTTGCATAATTAACCTGTTAAATAGAAAATAATAGAGAATTTGATCATTTTCAGGTACAATAAATAATGACAAAAAGAAGTCATAATCTTTCTATAAAACTGTTTTTGTCATATTATTTGTTAACAACTTACCATAGGAACAAGATTTACCATGAATAGCGGGGCTACGGTCAGGGATTGAGTGCTTGTGAAAGGACCGACCACAGCTATTACTTTAGACAGAACACTTTGTTTGTCACTCCAAGGTTGTATTGAACCATTAGCTGAGATTAATTTCAAAACACCTGGAAAATTCTGCGTATCTGAGCAGTGGTCAAATATGTCATAGCCAAGAGATACATTTGGCAGTAAATTGGTAGAGTTATTAACTTGCTCTACAGAAAATCTTATCATCTGAAATCTCCGATAATTTGAGAATGTGAGTGGTTTACTGAGGACAAGAAGACAAGAGAACAGGATTAACCATAAAAATCTGAAATATTGCTTAAAAGCTTCGTATTTCTGTAGTTTTGTTATTATTACATAAATTCAATTGAACAAGGACACAGATCAGATTAAATTCTATACTACGTAGTTGGACTTTGTAAAGGCATCCAACTAGATTTATCATAAAACTTACGTGGTGCAGTCGAGAGCTTCTGGTCTTTCATGATACACAGAGCCAGTGTCGTCATGAATGTGAAAAAGTCCACCTATCAAATAATCCCCTTCCAGCTGAAACTCTGACGCTGGGACAGTATGTTGAGTGCAGACATGTAGAAATGCTCCTAGCAGACAGAAAGATTCTAAAAAATGTTTCATTGCTGAAGCTCTTTCTTAGTGTTCTGTTGTGCACTCTACCAAAATGTGCCTCTGCCTTTAGTGAGTTATAATACAGTGATGACTGTCCCCTCCCGTCATCATTTACATGCACATGGTGATGCTATAAATGGTTGAATGAACTTTCACAAATCAGTATGCAAAAGCATCCAAGCTGCTGTTTGTGCACAAAGTTGAACAACCATCACAAGCAAATTAGTGTAATGCTTCTATCTGGAATAACTCAATTAATCATTTCCTTCCTTTAGACATTATAACACATTTACTTTAGATTTTATTTGACTCCGTGACAGATATGAGGTCTTTAAAATATCTTTGTCTTCTTTGGGCGCAACCAAAGCTAGAATTCTGAAATGCTGGCATAAATACTGGCATAAAACGTTTGGGCCTTGATTTAAAAGCCCTTTGGCTGGTTTTATGTTTTTAAATCATGTTACACTATCACAAAATCATTACATCCACCGTCAAACTATTTATTCGTATTTGTAGATATTTATTAAAATGACTGAAGCACACTAATGCTAACTACAAGCTGCTCTTTCCACTGCAGAAAATGTGCCAAAATGCATTTGTCCTTTGGAAGAAATGTGTACTTCAACTAAGATTGCACTAGGTCAGAGCAACAAAAGACAGAAAAACAACAACTCACCCCTTGATCATTACCAAACAGTAAGTGACCACATCCTCTTACAAATGATCCCTGTATAATTTAACATGTAACCACACAGGCCATTCAAAATTTGCAATCACTCAGCAGATGTAAGTGGTGAATGACAAGAACCCTAACCCAAATTTGAAGGTAACTCCCTGTTTGAAGGGCAGAACTTTCTGGTTCATATTAAGAGATAGGTCTCATCTGGTGAGACTGTGGGCTGATAAACAAAAAATGTGTTTCAACTATAACTCTGCATTAAGACCAAATGCAACAAAATATTACAGATAAACTTGCTTTAACTAGCAATAGTCAGTAGTTTGAAACACTTTCATATAGAATCAGTTATATGCTAATGGTTAAAGTCATTAGGCATAATAACAGTCATCTGTTTGTTTGTACTTTAATCCCAAAACATTTTCTTTACTTTATAATTAAAAGTGCATCTATTGCAGTTACGTTAGGTTTTGTATTATTATTATTATTATTATTATTATTATTATTATTATTATTATTATTATTATTATTATTATTATTATTATTATTATTATTATCACAGTTTCCTTCACCAAAACATTGCTTTGGTGAAGGAGACCCTGTCTTTAATGATAAAACATAGGTATGATGCTGTATATGCTGAGTCTGAAGGTGTGCCCATGAATATAAAAATCCCTCCATGGTACACAAATGCCTATGACTTTTTTTACTCTCCACCTTTGGCGAATTATACACACACACGTGTAAAATGCCATTAGTTGGAAGGAAGATATCCTTCACAGCCACTGTATTCAAATATGGTGGAGGAACATCGGAACATACAGCAAACCCACTCCTATGTATTTTTAAAAGATACATTTTATGTTTATGAGAATGCATCAGTTTGTTGGAAGACGTAATTACACACTATATCTATGAATACATTATGCTTTTTTTCCTAATAAATAATGCCAAAAAATGACCTTTAATGTAAAGCCTTGTTGTTAAAGCATCCAGTGCTTCTATCAGTGCACTGTGACATCATGACATCAAGAACACTGGACATTTAAACCTGTTTCCTTCTGACATGCAACATTGTCAATAAACAGTTTGCCAGAATATGATATTAGAGGTGAGATAACATAAAATTACATTATTACTTCTAAATAATAGAATTGAAATTTAAGGATGCTTGAGTACCCTTAAAAAGTGTCTAAACAAGCAGCAGAGCAGTGCTTTTGTATAAATGCTAGGTAAGTTTGCTAGAACGGGCGATTAATGATGGAAACCCCACAATTTATCATGAAAAGAGGCATTTTAGAAATCCACATTGTAATAAAGATGCAGCTACAGGTACTTGGACTAAATTCAGAACAATGAATGATAGTATACAAGGATGTTTTTAGTGAGATGTTGTATTACTATACTATACTCTAGGGCACAGGTGTCGAACTCCAGGCCTTGAGGGCCGGTGTCCTGGATCCAACACAGCTGATTTAAATGGCTAAATTACCTCCTCAATGTGCCTTGCAGTTCTACAGAAGTCTGGTAATGAACTAATCATTTGATTCAGGTGTGTTGACCCAGGATGTTATCTAAAACCTGTAGGACACCGGCCCTCGTGGCCTGGAGTTCGACACCCCTGCTCTAGGGGGTACAGAACATCACTGAAAAATGTAAATAAACATCTCATGTCTTATCTACATGATCACTGATTTGTCTGTACCTTGCTTAAACAAGTTGCCTGTTGGGAAAACAAAGAGAGCACAATAACAAAGGGAAAATTACAAAACAACATTTTGCAGTTGGACAGAATTGGCTTCCAAACTTGATGTGTTGATAAATAAATTAAGTCTGGAGAATTCACGACTTGTCTAGTAATGGTTAAACTTTATTGGGTTTTGCTTATTAATTAAGCGCAATATGAGTGAAAAGCACTAGTACTGCTACTACTACAGAAAAACCTAAGAAAACCTATCCATTCAAGAAAAGTTTACATTTTATACAGTACACATAATTGCTTTCTTGTGAATAAGATGAGAGAATTGATACCACTCTCCTACGGCTTTGTTGAGAACAAGGTTCTATTCAGAACCAATTGATCGTAAAGCCTAGGAACAAGGTAAAAAACCAGATTATCTTGGTCCAAAGGAAAATATATATTTATGTAATTACATTGTAAACAGGTATTAATTAATTAATTGTCTTATCTCATTTAGAGATAATTTCATTTAGAGCAACATAAGTGTAAGTAAGACTGGTAACTTTTGAGAGAACATCTTCTCATTCATTTTCATCTAACTCTTGTCACAAAAATCCATAAGCATATTTACCAAAAGAGAACTCCTGATCTAAATAAGAAAATTACTTAAAAGCAACATTTTAGCAGAAGGTCCTGAGTACATTAGTTTTTCTGCCTGTGGAGACACAAAATTATTAGAGGCAGCTATTGGCTAATTGATTTGGTATAATTTTGAATGAGACTTTGGAAGTACTTAGGTGTGTTTCGGTGTGGCTGAAAAATTATGATGTAACATTTTGGGAGGAAGTACCACAACAGAAAGCAGTAGAGGCTGGAGAGTACAGCCAGAGCATTAAACATTAGGATGAATTTCCCACGGTAAAGCATATATTGTGTGACAAAAACAATCCAGGTTAAGATCAGCAGGAGGAGACAAAAAGTTATTGCTTTGGCCTCATTGTAATTTTTTGGTAGGTCTTTTCCCATGTAGGAGAAAGCAAAGCAAAGAGAGCACAACAATAAAGGTAAAATCACAGAGCAAGATATTGCTTTAGGATTAATTTCACAATCAAGTAGGATTTTGTCTGGGTACCAAACTTTGTTTTGGTAGGGTTTGGGTGCAGCATATGAATAGCTAATAAGAAGCAAGAAAGCCTCAGTGATAAATGCCACAGTGATGACTAGGTGCTGTCCATGATATTTCATCCACCAACTGTGGAGTTTGGGTATCTGGGCTGCTATTTTGAAAATACAAACAATTTGAAAAGAGCGCACAACAAAACATGCTAAACAAATAGTGTAGAATAACAGAAATGGCAAGTATCTTAATACACAGAAAGCAACTGTTGGCTTGCCAAAGTAAAAAAATACACTAAGACTAGACAGACTGAGACAGCCTAAAATTAGGAAGCACATTGGTCCCCCAGCAGATTTGACAACAGGTGTGTTATAGTTAACAACAAAGAGAACAGACATGGATAATGTCATGCCCACTAAGGCCCAGGCACCGACCATGATCAGTATAGCCCAGTTGTCTGTAAATGGCATATACTCCACTACACGCAGATCACATGAAATACTTCCTTTTTTAGACCATTGTGTGTCTTTGCAGTTGATGCAGTTGTAGCGATCTTCTGTTTAGACAACAAAAGGACAGACCATCATTAAACTGATTTTTGAAAAAGAAAATGCTGCAGGTAACTTATGATACATGAAACTCTTAAAATAATTTACCTGTGATGTTGATATAGGTTCCATTTGGACATATTTCACAGTTAAAACAGCATTTGTGGATTCCAGTTTGCTTTTGTACATATCCAACAGGACATTCTGCTGAACATAATGAAGTAGGTACCTGTTCAAGGATATTATTTTGTAAAATATACAGACAACAGGAAAAGGACTGCAGCCACAGTTTTTAAAATTTAGGGCCGCTCACTAAATACTAACAACCACCATCTGTTTATTTACTCGATAGTATGTTTTGCCCTGAATAACTACACTAGTGTGTCTTTAGGTAAAAATGTATCATTTGAAAGGAAAAAAGATACAAAAAACGATGATTTGATTACTTTATACTGTCTAAAGTGTTGATATACTGTATGAAAAGATTCAAAAACACAACTTACATCTCCATCTGTGTACCATTTAATCATGGTGTTGTTGATGAAGAATTGAAGAGATGGATAAAAGCTGTAAAAGCCAATCTCCTGTGCATCTCCAGTCTGATTCCAGAAAACTACTGAGTATGATCCAGACTTGAAATCTCCATTCTCATCAAATTGAATATTCTGGTTTAAAAGTGTAAAGTTTGACTTCTGCAACTCTTCTAAAACCTGTTGTAGGCATAAAGAGGTAACTGTAACAGGATATTCACACTTATTACTTAGGCTGTTGAAATATCCCAGAGAAAGGAGAAACTGCAGAATGGTGAAACCTTTTACAGAAAGGGTACATTTTAAGGATTTTGAGGACACAAGAAGTAGGAGGTAATGGCTGGATGGATGCATTTTAAGAGAGACGTAAGGTTTGATACTATGCCTATGCCCTCCACTTGATCAGGTACTCTGCTGGAATAATAATCTAGCCAAAGGAGTCCAGACTTTAACATGATTGGTGCAGTATGGGGTGATCTTGACAGAGAATAGAACAAAATGCAGCTGCAATGTCCTTCAAGAAGCCTGGAGAACTATTTCTGATGTTACTTCTGATACTGACGTTTAAGCTCAATAAACTTAGAGATAGAGAGGGTGGCATCTTATTCTAGTTTACCCACCTTATATACCTTGCTCTATGCAGTGTGTGATCACAAAAAAGATAGGAAGGATCAGTATTTTAAAATGTTTAGACACACATAGAGGTTACAGTTGTCAGTAAGATGAAACACATAATCTCTTGAGTACTGTTTGCACACTTACCATATATGGGAACAGGGTAATCTTATCACTGCATTTACCATCTCCACATTGCAAGGCATTGTGTAAACCGTGAGCAATGGCATACACAGCTGAATAAACAGTAAATGAATAAGACGCATCTGCTGAAATGATATCCTCTGGTGTCACGTAGCTGCAGTTGCAAGCCTGATTACAAAACCCAGTTTGTGCTTCATTTTTAAAAAACGTCTGTCTTTTGGTAGAGTAGATAAAATTATTGAAGCCAGGTACTGTCTCTACTGGCTGAGACACACCTAGTACAGTTCCAATGTTTCTGATTCCTTTCATCTTGGAAAGCCTTTTGTTAATGGACCAGGTGTCACATGCTATCCACACTTTATTTCTGAAATTCACTTGTACTGCTGTCTCAACAAGAGCTTCTGAAGTCGCTTCTGGAGCAAAAACAATGACAACATGTATTTTTTGTGCTTCTATCTGTTCGAATATTTGGGAGTAGTTTGTATTGTCATTGAGAGCATTCGTATAAGCTAGGCAGATGTCAGTACCGTCGATCTTCTTTATAAAAAGATCTAGGCCATCACGACCATAATCATTGTCACTGTTTAGGAAAGCAACCCAGCGCCAATTGAAGTGCACTATGATCTTAACAATGACTTCAATCATCCCGTCATTGGAGTGCACTGTCCGTAGGAAGGAAGGAAATTTTATTTTATTTGATAGGCGAGAGCTGCCAACTCCATAACTGACCTGTCGAGAGAGTAATGGAGACATTTTTACTATTTCTCGTCATATATTCACAACTTTAGGTGAACTTCATTTTAGTTTATAATTCTAACTTACCATAGGAATGAGATCTGTCATGAAGAGTGGGGCTATAGTCAGGGCATCTGTGCTTGTAAAAGGGCCAACCACTGCCATCACTCTGGAAAAATTCTTGAGTGGTTCAAACCAAGGTCGAATCAGGCCATTTACTGAGATAAGATTTAAAATTCCTGGGAAGTTCTTTGTATCTGAGCAGTGGTCAAATATTTCATACCCAAGGGACACATTTGGCAGTATGTAGGTAGAGTTATTAATTTGTTCCACAGCAAATCTCATCATCTGAAACCTCCGATAGTCTGAGAGACTGAATGGTTGACTGTTGACAGAGAAAGAGAGTAAAAGCTTTTAAACGAAACATAAAAATTGTTCACAGCTGACTTAATGTAGTTATCTTAATGTAGTTACATGTAAATGTGCTACTAAGTTACACTCAGTGACTTAGTTTAGGTGAAGTTATATAATGTAAGGTGTGTCATTTGGTACTTTTAGAGTTCCACATATCAAGATTTGGTTAGAAAGCTTACCTGGAACAGTCAATGGCCTGTGGTTTTGTTTGATAAATACCGCCATGGGCATAATGAATATTAAAAAGTCCACCAATCAAATAATCTCCATCCAGATGGAAGTCTGTGGCTGACATTGTGCATTTAGTCAAAGTATGTAAAAAAGTTCCCAGCAGATACAGAGAAGTAAGAAAATGCCTCATAGTTACCATTTGCCAGTCTGATCTGGCATCTAATGAGATTACACTGTGCTTATAAGAAACAATGCACTACTTGTATGAGCAAGTTACCACTATTTATTTCCATGAGCTTAATGATGCATGGCTGTTGATATCGTACATACGTACTTGTTAATGGTTGGAAGACAATTCACAAATTAGTATGCAAAACACATTCAAGTTGCTAAGTGCCTTTGATGACTGGATAGTAACTGAAATGCCCCCAGCTGTGGATAAATGAGGCATTCTTTTAACTTGCACTTGATTATATGTTACCTAAAATGATTTATTAAAAAAATGTATCCAATGCAGAAACCCATTGTCATAATGCCTGAAAACTGCATGATAAAACTTAAGCCAAGAATCCTTGGAGAAGCTTGATAAATACTGGCAGCACACTGGTTAGAATAAATTTTCAAAAGAATGTAATAATACCACTGTCTTTAACAATCCCTAATGGCTCATACTACATGTAAATATGTTCATAGTTGTAAAAGTTTTTTGATTAGGGGTTTGCAAGAAAGTGGCAAAATATACTTTTTGTTAGAGACTGATAAAGCATTATATATATTATTGCTTTCTCTTATGATACAATTATTATTTTATATTATATACAGTTATTTATTATTACACTTTTTTCAGCTAAACCATAAAGGCACCGTAAATTTACTTGCAGATCTCTAAAAGAGAGCAACATAGGAAAAGTGACAGTTAGTAAGACAAAGTAAATCAGAGAACTAATTAAGTGAATAGACACATTATTACAACCTTTCAACAGTCTTAAGTGATGAGTTTTCTTTAATGTAGGTTTTGCTTAAGGGAAAACCCATGTATGACGGTATACAAGTACTGATTTGGCTGGAAAATAATATGGGGTTACAAGCATATGCATACATGCAAACTGTATTAATAATTCGAGGATGTATCTTTGGGTTATGCCTAAATGATACATCCTGTTGCATAAACATCCTGTTTTGCATGACCTAACCTTTGACCAAACAGGACATTGGTGAGATCATTTGCACACACTACACTGTGAATAACAATGACAAGTGGCCAGGCATAAGCTACGGTTTCAACATAGTATTCATCATAAAACTGATTATTTTTAGAAAATATATATCCTAATATCATGTGTGTTCTTCTCGTGTTTTGTGTACAGGTATTTTTATGCCCCTATGGGTCACCTGCAATTCAATTCAATTTGATGAAAAATGTAAATGTTATCTGTATCAAATATTTCTTTAAAATATGCATAAAGAAAATAATTTTATATGGAGTCCTGCGCACATGTGGTCAGATTTGTATGACAACATTAACCAAATAGCTGAGCAGAAAATGAAGCCCGCTACACAACTGAGTTTAATTGAATGAAATTTACTGTTATTAAACTGCAGTACATTTTGATGTTAAAATGTTTAAGACAATAAAATTAAAAATATCACTGAATTTTATTAGCCTTTTAATTAATATATAATCTTGTAAGATTTCAAAGTGTTTGTATATTTAAGAACATGATCTACAGTGAAATTAACAAAAGTACAAGTTCCATGAGGGAAATATTGTTATTTAGTAGCTTGAAATACAATTGCTTCTTAACATATATAGATGTGTGACTGTGAAATCAAAATGATATTTCCAATGTTTTTGAACCTAAAATTGTTTTATACAGATTTATTTCACAACAACCATAAAACCATATATTACATATTATTACATACAAGAATTTTTTTCAGAAGAGATTCTGGCAAACCGTCAGATGTCTCAGGAGGGGAAAGTGGTGCTCTACCTGCACTGTGTATAGTGCTGGCGGAGCGCTGCTGATGTCGACTGAGAAAATTGTCAGGCGGTGGAAGGAATACTTCGAGGACCTCCTTAATCCCACTGACACGTCTTCCGAGGAGGAAGCAGAGTCTGGGGATGAGGGGAATGACCCGCCAATTTCCGGGGGCGAGGTCACTGAGGCAGTTAAACAACTCCTTGGTGGCAGAGCCCCTGGTGTTGATGAGGTCCGCCCCGAGTTCCTGAAGGCTCTGGACGTTGTAGGGCTGTCCTGGTTGACACGCCTCTGCAATGTTGCGTGGAGATCAGGGGCAGTACCTGTGGACTGGCAGACCGGGGTGGTGGTCCCCATCTTTAAGAAAGGGGACCGGAGGGTGTGTTCCAACTACAGGGGGATCACACTCCTCAGCCTCCCTGGGAAAGTCTATGCCAGGGTGCTGGAAAGGAGAGTTCGTCCGTTAGTCGAACCTCGGATACAGGAGGAACAATGCGGTTTTCGTCCTGGTCGCGGAACACTGGACCAGCTCTTTATCCTCTCCAGGATACTTGAGGGTGCATGGGAGTTTGCCCAACCAGTCTACATGTGTTTTGTGGACTTGGAGAAGGCATTCGACTGTGTCCCTCGGGGTGTCCTGTGGGAGGTGTTGCGGGAATATGGGGTGTCTGGCCCATTGCTACGGGCCATTCGATCCCTATACAACCGTTGCGAGAGCTTGGTTCGCATTGCCGGCAATAAGTCGGACTCGTTCCCGGTGGGTGATGGGCTTCGCCAGGGCTGCCCTTTGTCTCCGGTTCTGTTCATAATTTTTATGGACAGGATTTCTAGGCGCAGCCAAGTGGCGGAAGGCTTTCGCTTTGGTGGCCTCAGAATCTCATCTCTGATTTTTGCAGATGATGTGGTTCTGTTGGCTTCATCGGGTGAAGGCCTCCAGCTCGCACTGGAACGGTTCGCAGCCGAGTGTGAAGCAGCGGGAATGAGGATCAGCACCTCCAAATCTGAGGCCATGGTTCTCAGCCGGAAAAGGGTGGAGTGCCCACTCCGGGTCGGGGATGAGTTCCTGCCCCAAGTGGAGGAGTTCAAGTATCTCTGGGTCTTGTTTGCGAGTGATGGGAGAAGGGAGCCGCAGATCGACAGACGGATTGGGGCTGCAGCTGCAGTAATGCGGACGCTGCACCGGTCCGTCGTGGTGAAGAGGGAGCTGAGTGTAAAAGCGAAGCTCTCAATTTACCGGTCGATCTACGTCCCTACCCTCACCTATGGCCACGAGCTGTGGGTAGTGACCGAAAGAACGAGATCGCGGATACAAGCGGCAGAAATGAGCTTCCTCCGAAGGGTGGCTGGCCTCTCCCTTAGAGATAGAGTTCGGCCATCCGGGAGGGGCTCAGAGTAGAGCAGCTGCTGCTCCACATCGAAAGGAGCCAGCTGAGGTGGTTCGGGCATCTGACAAGGATGCCCCCTGGGCGCCTCCTGGGTGAGGTGTTCCAGGCATGTCCCACCGGGAGGAGGCCCCGGGGCAGACCCAGGACACGCTGGAGAGATTATATCTCTCGGCTGGCCTGGGAACGCCTTGGTATTCCCCCGGACAAGCTGGAGGAGGTGGCTGGGGAGAGGGAGGTCTGGGCCTCTTTGCTTAGGCTGCTGCCCCCGCGACCCGGCCCCGGACATAGCGGATGAAGATGGATGGATGGATGGAATTTTTTTCATTTTTTCATTTTATTGTTCCATGAAACAATCAGCTATATGTCAGAAAAGATTTCCAGTATTTCTGTTCAACTGTATGAGTGCATTGCATATAAATACATTTCTCAGTAAAACAATTACACACAATTTACAAGGTTATCTATCTATCTATCTATCTATCTATCTATCTATCTATCTATCTATCTATCTATCTATCTAGATGGATAGATGGATAGAGCTATTGGCCTGATGAATATTAAAAAGTCCACCTATCAAATAATCTCCTTCTCGCTGAAACTCAGAATCTGGCACAGTGCATTGATCAAAGCCATGTAGAAAAGACCCCAGTGCACACAGATAAGCAAGAATATTCTTCATTCTTAAAGAGGTTTTTGCCAAATTACTGTGAACTATAACAGAATTTGACTGTCAGGCTTATGCCCGATATATAAGCAAATGCTTGCTCTTATCCGATGAAATACCATTTCCTCTTTTTCTACTTTAGTATACAAGTGGTTGCAGTATTTGCATAAACAAATGCTACCAAGACTTAGAACACAACTTAAAAATAGCATAACTGCACCACTTATATTAAACCAGTATTCAAGAAGAACTTTTGGAAAACTGCTTAAAGAAAATTAACTGTTGCTATTGAAGTATTTTGTCAAGCATGGAAAAACATATGAAGTCACTCTTTTTAATGTATTTAGATGCCATTATTACAGACATGTAAGCCATGTAATTTTACAGTGTTACAAAACGATGTGATGAGTTTAATGTTAACACGATGTCAAGAGAGAAATCACACAGATTTAATGTCATTTTTTTCATCACTAGTTGGCATTTAATGTAGAGAGATGTGAGAAATTATTCACATTAGAATTTTCACATCTTTAAATTTTAATGGTACACCAACAGCTTTACATGCACATAATTGTTTGGATTTTATAATTACAGTACAACTGTTTGTAATACACTATATTACCAAAAGTATCCAATTGTTAAAAAAATTCCAATAAACACACTCCTTAATCTTCTAAATGTTTTATTTCATTAAAGAAGGGTCTTAAGTGTAAATTCTGCCACAAAGTGGTGAGATGGCTCACCCCTCCTCTTCATATCTGGCACAATGACTGTAGAAAACATCTGGCAGAGGAAAGAGAGGACATACTACTTGTCATCCATCTCATCAGTTATCTGTGGTTTTCATATTAATAATGTGAAGGTGGTTGCTTGGCAGGCGGGAGTAGGACCTAAATGCAGGATTCAGAAACATGAGGGGTAGATTAAAGATGGATTTATTGAACTAAAAAAAAGGTCAAAATAAAATAAATAGCAAACCAGGAAAATCTAATCTCGGATACATTGGAGAAAACATATTGTGAAGGAGGACACAACTATGAGGGATGACACGAACAAAGGGAGACTCAGGCAATATATACACACTAGGTAATTAGGAAGATAGGAAACGCCAGGGAACACAACTGAACATCACACATGAGATATGACACCATCAAAATAAAACAGGAAGTAAAATGCACACACCATGACAAGGTGAATTAGTAATAAAATATAATTGACATACTACGTTAAGGTAAAACTTGATCAGTAGTGAATACTCTTTTTCCCAGATAGCAACAGACTCTGGGCAGCCCACCCCACTGGCCCTCAGGATCCACCTGCCTATGGACAGGGCACCATTAAACAGTGATCCCTTGTGAACCCACAGCAGGTCTGGTCAGCGAAGGAGGCTTTTTGAAATTTTCATTTTAAAATTTACTGGCTGGGGTGGTACTTCTGTACTGTACACTGTACTGTAAACTGTCGTGTCAAATATGCTTCCTTTATGGAGTTACCTTTTCATTGAAAGTAATAATGAAGGTAACTGCTTTGTCCGAGTTTTTATTCAGAAATGTGAGATTGTGGCAAGTAAAGTTGGTTTATAACAAATTAGCTACTGGCATATTGGGTGATATAAGGGCCTGTCTCACCTTTGCACACTGCCTGGTTAAAATAATGTCAAATAATGTAAATACAGTTTTAACTGTGCTTCAGCCAGCTGTGTATTTCAAATGTTGTGTGAACTGTCTGGGATAAAATATGAACGTCCACTGAAGGAGTTGTTTTGTAAAGTCAGATGGCGTCTTTCTTCAATGTCTACTGCGCATCTAGTGTGGTTGTCCGTCAGACCTTCGTGTACCAGCTATTTATAGTTCAAATGTGGTTGTTGTGGATGTCTTTTCAATGTCAAACTTACACTCATTTTAGAGATTGGAGGATATGTTTTCTATAGGCTACCATTTAATTTTTTCATCACTTTGTTTACACCTTTAAATGTGTCTCCAGTTGTCATCTGCGGCTGAAACAAATCAAATGAAGCAATTGGAAAATGATCTGGAACAGTACACCACCTTGTGAAATGGGACTAGATCACAGAGGTGGGACCAAGTCATTGTTTTGCAAGTCTCAAGTAAGTCTCAAGTCTTTATCCTCAAGTCTCAAGTCAAGTCTCAAGTAATGTCAGGCAAGTCAGAGTCGAGTCTCAAGTCACTGGTGTAAAAGTCCAAGTAAAGTCACAAGTCTGAAATTGTGAATTTCAAGTCCTTTCGAGTCTTTAAAAAAAAAAACGAAAAAAATAATGTTGCAGTTATGCTAAATGTAAATATTAGACCATGCAATTTTTAAATCTGTGTTTTTCTCAACACATGACAAAATAGTGAACTTAGAAAATATACACAAATTGTGAAATTGCACCTCTTTAAAATGCAGCTCAATTAAACCTAGCTCCAAGAATAATTTTCACCGACAGTTCTGAGATAAGCTGCATGTTATTCTTGGATGCGGTTGTAGGACCGGCTTTAAAATCGCATGACAAAAATATCATACATAAGTAAATGATTTTTTTTTTTAAATATCATTTAAAAAAAAACTGCATCACCAACGTAGCCTGGAAAACATTTGCTAGTTAGATGAAGTCAGCTATCTCATCGTAGCATATTTATATGCATATTTATACGCTTCTTGGAGTGAGTGCATACACTCATGAAGTTTAGTAACTTCCGGTCACTGCAACAAGCCCAGGTACAGTTTACCGACGGATGGGTACGGGACCTTGAAATGCACCGTGTAGAAAGTAAAGACCATCGTACGTATCATAAGTTTACCAGTCTCACAAATCGTCGTCATAAATACACATTCGTTAACCGTTTATTAATATAACCTTTGAGCTCAATGGTAATTAATTAGCAGTGGAAATAATTTCTGGTAGCATCACAGAAATGTAGCAGTGACAATAATATTGTATGCTGTAATCGTACTGGACAATTAGTGATACAAAACAACTGTTTTATCCTGTGAATAAAAGTATATGTTTTTGTCAATGTACCATAATAACAGAAGCGAAACACAATATTGTGTCAGGACAATTCACTATTTATGCACAATAAACACAGGAGCATAGCGCGACAATTTCTGTTCAGCGCCAGACTTGCTTGTAACCTATATCACCAATTATGTTAAGAAAAATGACGCATTAACTACAACAGCAGACTGACCTTTGTGGAAATGCTTGGAGCAGACTAACCTGTGAGCTGGAGTGTTCTGGGACGTTATATTTGGTCTTTGAATGGCTGCAATCCAGGCCATCCGTCGCCTCTTTGTTACTTCGGAAACATGGCTCGAACAATTTATCTTCAACGACGTAATCCGATAAAAACGATCTCTTTACCCGTCGGCTTCCCGTGGCTGTCATGCGACCGGCTATTGCAGTTAATAATACAACAGCTTCTTGACATTTTTGTGTTTCTTTTTATCGCTGTATAACTGATTTTAATTGAAAGCCTGCGTGCGCTAGTACCGCTTGCCACGAGTTCCCAGAATCCTTTGCGGTTCTACCCGTGAATGACGTCACATTTTCAATCTCTATATAATATGCATGTTAAATTTTATATTTGGGGTAAAATATCAAGTCTTTTCAAGTAAACCGGTTCAAGTCCAATTCAAGTCCCAAGTCATTGGTGTAAAAGTCCAAGTCAAGTCAAAAGTCTTAGAACATTTTTTCAAGTCAAGTCTAAAGTCATAAAATTAATGACTCGAGTCTGACTCGAGTCCAAGTCATGTGACTCGAGTCCACACCTCTGCTAGATCATAACCGTTATGTGTAAAGGAAAGCAGAGTGATCAGCTGATGACGATGGCACAGGCTCTTGCTGCTAAAACAAAAGTGAACAGCTACACAGTGGATTTTGAGCAATGTCCCCACCTTCTTACCGTCATGGGCTGTGTGCAGCAGGCAGGACTAGAGGACCCAAAATTCAAACTCCAGGAGGCAAAAGGTAAACTCAAAAAACAGCTTTATTGCTGAACACCTGGAACCGACACTAACCGAACAGGAATTACAAATTAAACTAAACAGAGAGGCAGACTGGCAGGCAGGCGGAACACAGTGTGGAATGAGGGAGAATGCAACACTGGATGGAAGAAAACAAAGTTCTTAAATACCAATTTTGGTCAAGTTACTTGAAAAAAGTAATTAGTTACTAATTACTTATTCAAAAAACTAATCCTGTTACTTCACTGATTACTTATTTTCAAAAGTAATTAGTTACTTTGTTATTTTTTAAAAACATGATACACAACCTGAATATGTAATAACACATAGACCTTTCAGCCCAATTCTATTTTTTCTGCATAATCCATCACATAAAATTGAACCAAATGGAAAAGTCTTTTTTTAATTTGTTTTATTAGTTTTAATCTTTTCATTTTATGCACATTGCATCAAGCAAAAATTTAATTATATGCAATAGTCTTTGACTTGAAGAAATTTGTTTAACATTTAAACTGATTTTCTGCAAAACTTTACACTCACTCTTTCAAATAGATGCAAGTAATACACTGCAAACAATAAAATCAAAGATTCAGCAGCTCCTAAATAAGATAAGATAAGATAAGATAAGATAAGATAAGATAAGATAAGATAAGATAAGATAAGATAAGATAAGATAACCTTTATTAGTCCCACACGTGGGAAATTTGTTTTGTCACAGCAGGAAGTGGACAGTGCAAAAGTTATGACGCAAAAATTAGAATACAATAAGAATAAATACAGTACACAACTGTACAGAATAGAATAAAATAATATACTATATACAGTAGAATAAAATAGAATAAAAATATACAATAAGATAAAAATAGAATACGAATGCTATATACAACTGAGTAAAAATACAACGATGCCAGAAAAGATTATTGCACTTAGTGTTATTGCACATGTGTGGATGTGTGTTTTTGTTCAGTTAAAGTCTTTGTTGTGGAGTCTGACAGCAGTGGGGAGGAAAGACCTGCGAAATCTCTCCGTCCCACACCGTGGGTGCCGCAGTCTCCCACTGAAGGAGCTGCTCAGTGCTGTCACAGTCTGCTGCATGGGGTGGGAGACGTTGTCCAACAGGGATGACAGCTTAGCCGCCATTCTCCTGTCACTCACCACCTCCACTGGGTCCAGAGGGCATCCTAGAACAGAGCTGGCCCTTCGGATCACCCTGTTCAGTCTCTTCCTGTCCCCAGCAGAGATGCTGCCGCCCCAGCAGACCACACCATAAAAGATAGCAGAAGCCACCACAGAGTCATAGAAGGTCTTCAGGAGTGGGCCCTCCACCCCAAACGACCTGAGTCTCCGCAGCAGGTACAGCCTGCTCTGCCCTTTCCTGTAGAGGGCGTCTGAGTTATGAGTCCAGTCCAGTCTGTTGTTCAGATGAACACCAAGGTACCTGTAGCTGTCCACAGCCTCAATGTCCATACCCTGGATGTTCAGTGGTTGCAGTGGAGAATGCTTGTGCCTGCGGAAGTCTACCACCAGCTCCTTGGTTTTACTGGCATTGATCTGGAGGTAGTTCAGCTGGCACCAGTCCACAAAGTCTTGAGTCAGTCCTCTGTACTCCTTGTCGTCCCCATCAGTGATGAGGACGACATCACTAAATCTATTTTCACCTGTTTAGCAGGAGTGCAGCCAGTGGAGGTTTGCCCAGTGTTGCAGCGGTCATGTCAGTGGGGGGATCCGGCGGTTTCTCTGTGAATTTCACATTCCTGTGGCAGCATGCTCGGTGCTTGCTCAGATTTGAAGTTACATTTTTGCTATGGAAAGAAGTTCTCTTCGTCTGTACAGCGGACGCTAATGTTTTTGTCAGTTTTTACGGAATCAAACTCAAACTAAGATCAGTACTTCCACGCTTTAAATACTACATGGTCGTACTCTCCTTTTCTACGTAGCAGTCAGCTTTGCAGTTAATAAAAGGACAGGTAATGTTTAATCGCTCTGTTGCACACACAGCACGCTCAGCACGCTACCGGTGCCGCTCTGAGCTGGCAGCCAGCAGCTCCGACCTGACCGAGTCCTTTTTTCTCTCTGTAGTTATTTTTATTTAATTTAATAACTGTACAGTACTCTGTTTATAGTAACCATTGTCCTTAATGTAAATATGTAAGAAAAAAATGTGTATGTTCCTGTTCTGTGTCCTGTGTACTGTTTGTTTGTATATGTGTCTTTCTGGCTGCTGTTACAACCAAATTTCCCCTTGTGGGACAATTAAAGGATTATTCCATTCTATTCTATTCTATTCTATTCTATTCTATTCTATTCTATTCTATTCTATTTATTTATTTCAATTCAAGTTGCCACAAGACAACTTACTAACGTGTACATAATAACCTAATACTCCTGTGTGCTATGGTTTTCTTTGCATCAGCCTGCGTCTCCCAATTAATTTGTGTTTCTCCTACAGCTCCACATCGCTCAGGCGGCAAAAAATGCGCGTGCTCTTGGCGAGCTCGTTCCCGGTTTGTCATTACACAGGCTTGGAACCAGCGCCCTCTGCCGTCAGGGGCGTGCACTGTTTAATGGTAGTCATGTGACTGATGCAAGCCAGATCCTTTTCAAATTTTTAATTAATAGTTAAATGTTATTGTCGAGGGGCAGAGGCAGGACTCCACACGCACACACACATATAAAAAAAATGCCTCAAGAAAAGGCCTTAGAAAAGGCCTTATGCCATTTGACCTTAGAACTGAAGAAGCTTCTCGGATGAGAGGTGAAACGTCTTCAAGTAACTTAAAGAAGTCCAGACGCTTTTCTTTGCAAGCTCCTTTGACTCAAGAAAAGGGCACTTGGGGCACCCATCGGGAAAGAGGCAGGTGCTCAAGCCCCCCTCTGCATGTGCCTTTCAGTTAACGTTTAATTCCTGGTTATGTGCCACCCCAAAATATTCAGACATTTTTTCTACAATAGACAAACTCCAGTTCATTTGAAACATCTATCCTACACAACATCGGAGGGGTTACTTGAGAGCAGAGGGCTGAGCATTACAATTTGGAGGAGGAGTTTCCAAAACCCAGCCACACCATTGGCCCTGTGCCCCGAAGTGCTGCATACATCACAAGTGTTGAGCGAAGATAACGTCCAAGTACAAAAACCGAAAGTCAATGAGGCCAATCACCTCCCTTGGTCGTGTTAGTACCCCTATAGAATGACGAGTACGGTAAGAAGCAAGTGTTAAAAGTGTCTGTTTTATCGTCTTCTTTCGGGCCTGTCGACGCTTTTCTCTAAACCTTTCAAAGTTACCATGATATATAAAAGCCAGAAGGAGACCGCTGAACGAAACTTGTAGGGATGTTCGCTGTTGTCTGTCTTCAAGCAGGAATGTTTTTTACTGTTAATTACGCAGGCAGGGATGTCCTATGTAGACTGGCAGCCGTAAGCTGGTCAAAAAAAAGTGTATGTAAGCCGGTGTTGCTTAATAGTTTGTCACCAGCCAGTGTTGGCAGGTCACAGCAGCCTGCAGAATAGAGCAGAGAGGAAATAATGACTTTTTACGGGGTTTCCTCGATAAACTTTGTATTCTTTATAGGGTATTTATTTTCTCTTAACTCACTTTTCAAAATAAAAACAAAGCCCAAAACGTATTTTTCCCTTATTGTAAAGAGAAACAGAAACTATAAATACCCACTGTATGTGATTTCGATTCCAGTCACTTGTGCTTTAGGCCAAAAGTGGTTTCGAAGGTATTTCGGGTGTCAAAAATTAAAAACAACCCCCTGCTTATAATGTGAGGCGAGCACAGTACAGCATAATAGCAGATTAACTGGATAACTATAGCGATGCACAATTACAAAATAATTGTTCAAAAGAACCCGCTTTGTGAATAGCAGTCATTCATCTTCTTTCTTTCGTTGTTCTTTCATTTTTGCTTTTATTGCTTCCGCTTTTGTAGCAAAGAAATTTTATTTTATATCTTCACCATTTTGTTCTGGCAAAAAAAATACAGTTGGATCCTTAATTACAATGACCCTTTTTTGTAGTTTTCCCTATGTACACCATCACACTGGGTTATAAATCAGACGGACTCACAGTGACTAAACTACAGACCTCCAGGTTGTTTAAATTCAAGAGGTTTAACAGGGTAAAAAGCGATGAAGTAATGGAACAAACTAAAATCATTTGAAATATAAGGTAGTGCAGCCACTGAAGCCACCTTCGGTTGCTGCTTGTTTTGGGGTATTTTCCATTCAGCTTTGTCCTCATAAAACAAACAAACAAACTATGATCTATTGGGTGAGACCAGATTATTGACTTGGCCACTAAAGAAAATCTTATTTCGTGACCTAAGAAACTCTTGGGTTGGTTTTGCAGTAGGGATTGGATTGTTATCCGCATGCACTGTGAAGTGGTGTCCAATGAATTTTGCAGTATTTGACTGCATATGAACAGAAAGAGCAGCCCTGTACACTTCACAATTCATGTTGGTACTTCTAATCAGTAGTCACATCATTAATAAATACTGATAAACTGTTACCACTGGCAGCCATACATGCCGATGCCATACCGAGGCCTCCAATATGTTTGACAGATGATATGGTATGCTTGATTTAGTCGACTTTAGAAATAATGCTGTGATAATGCACTTGAGCTGTCTTCTATTGTCAATTGTCAAATTAATTTGAACCTCTGAAAAAAAATACTGTGTATATAAATGGGTGTAATTCCTGAATAGTTAATTAAATACTTTTGTTGAATTCCTTTAATTAAAGCTGAAAGTCTATAAAACGTGATGCTAATGAATCCAAACAATGGTGTCCTGTGCTGCTGCCCACACCTCTGGTCTGTTGTTTTCTATCCTGTTACAAGTGTCCAACATCTTAACTTTACGACTGTTAACATAAACCTTACTCCTTCCTCCAGTATAAAGATTCAGCCACTGCAAGCCTAAAGGATGAGGAAGAGTTCACGGATATATTGGAGGAGAGGAGGCGCACCACTGATCTTGGTTATGCCCTGAGAACCTTTAACCCGCAACCGTACAAAGGAGCCCCAACCCTTTCCACCTCTGACCTCAACAAAGCTGTACTGGAGTCCCAGTATCTGTGCTATATTATCAAAGAGGTGAGTCTTTTTTTTATTTAAGGCAATGAAGCTTTACACTATAGCGTTGCCAATATGGAGTGAGTCTTTTTGGCTCATATTCCCTCTTAGATTGCCATGGAGACGGGGTCATCTGTGGAGAAGGTGAAAGAAGATGCTTCTAGGATTTTGAAGGAAATGTCTCACAATCTGCAGCTGGGGTTTATCAGGCTAATGGGCTACACTCTAAACAAGGTGTTCAAGAGACTCTACAGGAGCATCTATGTCAACATGGAAGGACTCAACATGGTCGTGACTCAATACACTTTAATCAATTGTTTAACAGTTTGTTTCAACATATATAGTAGAATGAATATATATATATATATATATATATATATATATATATATATATATATATATATATATATATATAGTAAACCATTTTTACTCCTCAGCCGTAAAAGGCTGATACAGTATTGTAGTCACCAGGCAAGCAGGCAGGTAGCGTGGACACCTAAGTTTGTGAGTTTGATAACTTGAAAACGAAGCAATGTAGGAGTTTCACATTAATACTGTAGGGGTATCTACTAAAAATCTCAGATGAGTGTGAATCTCATTGACCTTGACCTCAAGGTTGGAGGTCAGAGGTGTAATTTTCTGTACATCTTGTGAATCTGATAAATTGAGAATGACGACGTAGAACTTTGAAATTGAAACAACTGGTGCATCCTCAAGTGAAACTGGCCACCACCAGTATTTTCATATATTTTCATATATTTGCTGTAGGATTCGGAGGTTTGCCATTTAACATACTTTAGCTACACAGTATTTTATTAGATTTATTTTACTTTTTAGCACTTAGGATTTTTTTTGTTCCATCTTACTAATACTACAAATAGAACCTACTAGTGCAGTGTGTAATTTCACTGATTTCTGGAAAATTTTAATTTTTCTGTCACTGCAGCTGCAGCAGGCCATCCAGGAGAGTCCTGTGATCTTGATACCCAATCACAGGAGTTATGTGGACTTCTTGATTATATCCTACATCCTGTTCACCTATGACATCCCAGTACCTGTCATTGCTGCAGGAATTCGCAAGTATCTATTCATATTAAGACAACAAAATGTTTTTTTAAATCATACTACATTATATCCAGTTAATTATAGTGTAGCAACAAAAAAATATATTTTTAAATTTTTGTCTCTTCTGCTCCATTTTAAAGGTCTTGCAGATGTGGCGATTATTGGAGGGCTTCTGCGTCGCTCTGGAGCTTTTTATATCCGACGAGCAATCGGCTCTGACAAGCTGTACTGGGCGGTGCTTTTAGAATATGTACAAACAATTGTCAGGGTAAGACGATGACTTTTCAGCATATTCCTGAATGCATCTTTGGTAATAAACTTCAATCAAAGGAAGGGTTCCAACAGCATAATGTGTTTTCTGTAGACAGGATATGCTCCTTTGGAGTTTTATGTAGAAGGTTTCAGGAGTCGCACACTGAAGTCTCTAGTGCCAAAGCTTGGTAAGTGTCCAAATTTACCACCTTGTTTTTTTTAAGTGTGTCCCAGGATATCAAAGTGCGTGCATCTGATTCTTTTGGACTTTTTCTGTCTTGCTTTAATTTCATTGTGTAACTAGGCTAAATTATACTTTGCTGTAACTGACTGGTTCAAAAGTATGACTTGACTCTGCCTTGTGTAGTAAATGATGGACGAGACTTGCTTATCTTTTAGTGCTGCCATTTATTAATTGGGTAAGTACTAAGTATGTACTGGCCAGGCAGGTTGACTCATTGCAGGTGAGTTAAACACAGTGCACTCAGGCTCGTCCCTCATAATCTGGCAATGTTTTAATGCTGAAAACTAATATAACAAGTTCATTAATATAAATATTGTGTACCTGGATAAGAACAGAATATGTACTGGTCATATTCTGGTTATGTATTTGTAGTGTGCTGTGTTTGAGCTGCATGCAAAGGTAATAGCATATTATGGTAGCATAGTATCTTGCTAGCTAAGTTAGCCAGTGTACAGTACTATTATGTGACTGTTTTATCACCACACATTGGCAACAATTCACCTGAACTCTTCTTATTAACAGTCAGACAGTTTGCAGTGGCCATATTCTTATCACCAGAAGGCATAGCTTACATTTTCACTGCTATATAGATGACACACAACTTTATCTATCCATGAAGACAGATAACACACACCAATTAGTTAAACTGCAGAAATGCCTTAAAGACGTAAAACCCTGGATGGCCTCTAATTTTCTGCTTCTAAATTCAAATAAAACTGAGGTTATTGTACTCGGGCCCGAAAACCTTAGAAATATGGTATCTAACCAGATTCTTACTCTGGATGGCATTACCTTGGCCTCCAGTAACACTGTGAGAAACCTTGGAGTCATTTTGACCAGGATATATTCTTCAATGCACATATTAAACAAATATGTAGGACTGCTTTCTTTCATTTGCGCAGTATCTCTAAAATGAGAAATATCCTGTCTCAGAGTGATGCTGAAAAACTAGTTTGTGCATTTATGACTTCAAGGCTGGGCTAGTGTAATTCATTATTATCAGGATGTCTCAAAAACTCCCTAAAAAGCCTTCAGTTAATCCAAAATGCTGCAGCAAGAGTACCACAGGGACTAGAAAGAGAGAGCATATTTCTCCTGTATTGGCTTCCCTTCGTTGGCTCCCTGTTAAATCCAGAACTGAATTTAAAATCATGCTCCTCAGATACAACGTCTTAAATAATCAGTCCCCATCTTATTTTAATGACCTTATAGTACCATATCACCTTATTAGAGCACTTCGCTCTCACACTGCAGGCTTACTTGTTGTTCCTAGAGTATTTAAAAGTAGAATGAGAGGCAGAGCCTTCAGTTTTCAGGCCCCTCTTCTATGGAAGCAGCTTCCAGTTTCGATTTGGGAGGCAGACGCTGTCTTCACTTTTAAGATTAGGCTTAAAACTTTCCTTTTTGCTAAAGCATATAGCTAGGCTGGATCAGGTGACCCTGAATCCTCCCTTAGTTATGCTGCAATTGGCATAGGCTGCTGCTTCCATGATGCATTGAGTATTTCTTCTCCAGTCACCTTTCGCACTCAACATATGTTAATAGACCTCTCTTGAATCACACTTGTTATTATCCCTGGCTCTCTTCCACAGCATGTCTTTTATTTAATCTTCCTTCTCTTACCCCAACCAGTCGTGGCAGATGGCCACCCCTCCCTGAGCCTGGTTCTGCTGGAGGTTTCTTCCTGTTAAAAGGGAGTTTTTCCTTCCCATTGTCGCCAAAGTGCTTGCTTACAGGGGGTCATATGATTGTTGCGTTTTTCTCTGTATGTATTATTATAGGGCCTACCTTACAATATAAAGTGCTTTGAGGTGACTGATGTTGTGATTTGGCGCTGTATAAATATAACTAAATTGAATTGAATTGGCAGCACGGTGGCACGGTGGTTAGCACTGTCCTGAGTTCAATTCCACCATCAGGCCGGGGTCTTTCTGTGTGGAGTTTGCATGTTCTCCCCGTGTTTGCGTGGGTTCTCTCCGGGTACTCCGGCTTCCTCCCACTGTCCAAAGACATGCAGTTTGTGGGGATAGGTTAATTGGATAATTCAAATTGCCACTAGGTGTGAATGTGCGAGTGAATGTGAGTGTGAATGGTTGTCTGTCCCTATGTGTTAGCCCTGCGACAGACTGGCGACCTGTCCAGGTTGTACCCCGCCTTTCGCCCTATGACAGCTGGGATAGGCTCCAGCGCCCCCCGCGACCCTGAAAAGGATAAGCGGAAGCGAATGGATGGATGGATGAATTGAATTGAATATCCTCCATAGTGGTTGCACAAATGCCAAAATCTAATGATCATGCGCAGTGCTGTGATATACAACCCACCTCAGGCTTGTCCCTCGTAATCTGGCAATGTTGTAACGCTGCCAGTGGTATTAATCCGCTGCCTATGAGAAAAGGGCACCATTGAGTCAGTAAACATCACAATACACAAATAGATCGTGGTTAACATGGCAAGTGGAATCACATACAACATAAACACTGTTACAATTGCATATGAATGTGATGGACTTTCTCTGTTCTGCTTTTCTGAAAGCTCTTCTCCACGACCCTAATTACAGAGATCTTTATCTGGTTAATAATTTATGTTTAGGTCATATTGTCATGTTTTTCTATTATTTTAGTTCTCTTAAATTGAAGGGTTGTTCTAGGTTTAGGATATTTTAAGAGTTAAAAGTCAAACAAGTTTACTGGTCATTTTATGTATAATTTTAATATTTATTGTTCACCTTTTTTCTGTAGGTATGATGGACATGGTGCTGGAGCCATACTTTAAAGGTGAGGTGTTTGATATTACCCTGGTGCCCATCAGTATCAGCTATGACAGAGTGCTGGAGGAGTCATTGCTTGCACTTGAGTTGTTGGGTGTCCCCAGACCAAAAGAAAGCATCACCGTAAGTTTCAGCCTCATTTATGACTTGATAAAAAATTCCCATATAATCTTTGTTTCTAAAAGATATGAAACTACATGCCTCTTGCCCTCACTCTTTCCCTGCAGGGACTCTTTAAAGCTAGCGGAGTCCTGCAGGAAGATTATGGCTGCATGCATGTGAACTTTGGCCGCCCCCTGTCTGCCCGACAGCTGTGTGAAGGAAAGATAAATTGGAGCGAGTACAACCTCATACCAAGGTACAGATTTCCCTTTTTTTCTCTTTTTTTGCCAATATCACACATGGCTGTAGGTACAAATATGAATATTGAGTATCTACCAACCAAAGTCTAAATAGAAAAAGTCTATAGAGTCTTAAGTACTAAATAACTTAAATAACTGTAATTTATCATCTATATATTCTTTAATTGTAATCTCCATTAGTTGTATACAGGTAATTCAACTGAAGAATATAAAAACCTTTACATTTTAAAATTGTAATTTTATAAAGGTTTTACTTACAGTGAGTAATAAAAAATTAAACCAAAATAACTTGGTAAAATGCACCAAATTAACAAAAACATTAACAAGTTTAATAATAATATAACTTAAATTAATATTTGTGTCACTGTAAACCTTCAAAACTTCAAGACACAGCCTGTATATAACTTTAGAATCTGTCTCGTTTTCTATTCAGAAATCTTCCCCAGAGGCCAACTGCAGAGACCCAGGACTGTGTGAACTGGCTGGCCCATTTGATTGTACGAACCCAGGAGGAGGGCTCTTTGATCAGCCCTTGGTCTCTGATGGCCTGCCTGTTGCTCCAGACTGCATTCACAACTTTAACGGAAGAGGGTCTGCAGTGGCATCAGCTCACAGAAAAAACCCTCTGGCTCAGGAAGCTGGTGCTGGATTTCGGGGCCCGTCTGAACTGGCCTGGTGGGTGGGCCAGATAGATTTCAAAGATATCAATTTATTTGAATTATGCTGTGTAGAAAAGCCACAGCATCAAGCTTAGGGTTAAGATCAATATAGGCTTTGCTTATAATGGGCCTTTAATGAAGCTTGCTTTCCCTTCAGTAACCAGTAGGTGGCCTTAGGATACTGCAATGCTAGACAACCAGACAGTTAATGTAGAAAGGTTAGTAGTTTCCCTGTTGGTGCATGTGACAGCGTCTCACCTCAGGGCACCAATGGCTCTTTTTGACCTGGTCCTGTGTGGATCATAAAGATTAGGTGAATGCAAGTCGGCACAAGTGTCCAGAATCACTTAGGAGATGTTCAGTGGATTAATACACTTTAAGTAACTTATCCTAAGAGAATGCCACTGAACTGTCTCACTTCACAGGTGTCCTGTGTGTGAACATTGACACATGCAGGCACGTGTGCACACTTACACATGCACACACACTCGCACACATGACTTTGTGAAGGTCTTATGACCCTCAAACTTATGTGAAAGTTGCATTTTGCAGCACACATCCCAGACTCAGAAGTGATGTCATCCACCGTGGCTCTTCATCACTCCATTGTCCATCATAAAGAGGACCGTATCTACCTGGTTCAGGATGAAGACCCTGCGAGGCAAGATCCACTGAGCCCAGAAGAAGGTGTGATGAGGATGGCGGTAGTGGTGCTGATGCTGGTTTCCTACAGGAATCAGGCATTGCATGTCTTTGTGCGTCCAGGAATACTTGCTACAGCCATCCACATCACAAAAAACACACGGAAGGGTAAGAGTTAGGTGGGGTTACAGATTCTCAGTCTCATGAATGGGCATATCTTGTTTAGCTGTGACCCATTTTTCTGTTCACAGATGAGCTCTTCAGCTTTTTCTGCTTCCTGCAGGACGTCTTCTCCAATGAATTTATCTTTATCCCTGGCAGGGCAGTGCAGGTAACAGCCATGTTTGTTAGGATCAGCATTATTTTGTGCATGAATTGAGTCAAAGGCCAAGGTCACTGTAGCCTCTCATTTATCCCATTCTTGGGAAAAGCTGACCTAAGAAATTTTGTGCTTATGGTCCTTACGTTTTTTGCTACTGTCATATTCATACACACTTGTATGGTTAACCATGAGGCAGATTATTATCATGGGTATATATTTATTGTTATTCATCTTGCATATATCTGTCTCTCCATCATTTAGGACTTTGAGGAGGCATGTTCACTCCTGCAGAAATGTGGAGCAGTCCACATCAGTCAGCAGGAAGTGATCGTGTTGGAAACGGGGCTGGAAGTTTTATCCTTTCTGCAGAAGCTGCTGCAACCCTTCTTAGACTCATATCAGGTCCTTTTAACTTGAGTATCTCTCTCTGTGACTAAGTGTATTTAGTGAGGAGTGACTGTTGTGAACAACATATTATGCACACTGTTTTTTCTGAGCAGAACTGAATCCAGAATTATCCAATTTTAATTTGGAACTTTATTTGATTACACATACCACTTTTGTCATATAGTTTTATTAGCTTGACATGCTGCCACGTACACTAATTGTAACTGTTTTCCACCGCACATTTCTAATTTGTTTAAAGAATGAACTTGATGTATAGAGGAGTCTAATTCTACTTTAAGCAGCAATCACATAATCTTTTTTCATCATTAGAGATTTCAAAGAATAGAAATAACAAGTCCTAGATAGAGTGACAGAAGCCCTGAGGTGAAGATAAAGCCCTTCAGATAACAATCTTGCTTTCCAAATCACAAGCTGTGCATGAAACAGAAAGGAATGAAATCTTAGCAAAAAAAAACAAAAGTCATAATCTTTGGAAAGAAAAGAGCACACGTGCATTTGCTTCTTCTCAAATTCAGTAACTGTTTCACTTTTAATCCTGAAAGTTGTGGATCTTTTGAATGGTTTCCTTCTGCTGAACCAGAGCATCCAGCATAAACAACTACTTTGGTCCAAATATGTCTGCCGACACCACAGCTATGGCTATGAATGTCCCTGGAGGGTTCAGGATCCCAACGAAGAGGAAAACAGCGGTGACCAAAGCCATTTAATTAGTTTGATAATAAAGCAGGTTGCTGACAACTCTGTTGTTCCATTTTGCAAAATCTGAGCCAGGAAAGAAGTAGCTCCACGGTTGGAGCGGTGTCAGCTCCACTCTAGCCATCATTCCTGCACCGTTTAAATATAGGGGCAGCATGGCGGTGTGGTGATTAGCACTGTTGCCTTACAGCAAGAAGGTCCTGAGTTCGCTTCTACCCATGTTTGTGTGGGTTCTCTCCGCTTCCTCCCACAGTCCAAAGACATACAGTTAGTGGGGTTAGGGTAATTGTAAATTGCACATAGGTGCGAATGTTTGTCTGCCTCTATGTGTTAGCCCTGCAACAGACCGGCGATCTGTCCAGGGTGTACCCTGCCTATAGTACCTGGGGTAGGCTCCAGCCCCCTGTGACCCTGACAAGAATAAGTGAAAGCAGACAGATTTACTGATTTTATTTTGAAATATATGAACTGATTTTTTTATACTTTGAATGTGCAGTATTTTCGTCCATGACTGTCTAAAGTCTAGAAACCATGGACACCAAATGTTGTACTTTCTCCCTTGAGTTGCTCTGCCAGGCATTTACTACAGCTTCCTTCAGCTGCTTCTTGTTTATGAGGCTTTCAGTTTCTGAGTTGAGGTCAGATGACTGATTTTTACAGACCATTTCTTTGTTGATAAAACCCTTAGATTGCTTGTGCTGTCTCTTAGATGTTTTCTGCCAAAGTCTAATCTGGCCTTCCTCTTACATGTGTAATCAGTGGTCTACACCTAAACCCTCTGTATTTCCAGAGGGTTTACATTCTTGAAGACTTTCTGGATTCAACACTGACCATGATAAAACCTATCTTCCTGAGAGTGTTCTTGACTTGGTTAGATCCGTCACAATCTAGTTTAAGTTGTCTTCTGTGATCTTTCAGATGTTTTGATTGTGGATTTTATAGCTGGTGCAACCTTTCTGTTCACTAGTGATTTGACCACTCCTGAAGTTTTTTTTGCTATCTCTCTGATGGGTTTATGTGGGTTTTTCAGCCTAATGATGGTTCCCTCACTTGAGGAGAAAACCACAAAAAGTGTCAATGTCCAACAAATTATGGACCTTTTAGTGTAATCTAAGAAAGGTCATTAAACATGAATCACTTTAAAAAAATTTCTCACATATTTATGACTAACAATCATGGCATTGTTTCTAACAACATGAAAGGACATGCTGTACTCTCATCTTTTAAACTTATAAAATTTAAATATTTTCCCTAAGCCATTTTATGACCATAAAACAAAACTGTATTAAAAACTTGATTTATAGAATTTGAAAACTTTTTGTCTTTAGTAAGACAAATACAGTTTTGTCCACTTCATGGTTTGCCTGCATACAGCACAAATATATTAAGATCATCTTTAGAGAAGGGGTGCAGTTCATATCACAGAATCTGAAGAGATACTAAAGATGAGTCCTACTTATGTGCTTTAAAATTCACTGGAATGTTTTTTTTTATTGTCCAGCTGATGTTCAGGTACTTGTGTGAAAAGGAAGATCACGTGTTTACTGAGGAACAGTTCCTACCTGATGTCCGAAACCTGGCTACAAAACTCATCCTCTCAGGTACAACTGAGTGTGTGAAATGACCTCTGACCACTAGAGACCTCTCCCACCTGGTAACTAGGGATCAAGAACCGGTTATTGTAGAGAACTGGTTCCCATTAGCCCAAATCCTTGGAATCGTTAGTCAGCCTGCTTATCAGTCCCTTTTTTTGATTCTTGCACTCTCGTTACAATCAGCTGATTTTAATTTGTGTGTCAAATTGGAAAAATAGTGGCACAGTCTCCAGCGTGGATATGGACATCACTTTTATTTTTATTGCAAAAAAGAATGAGAGCTTGATGGTAAAGTGGAGACTGATCCAGAACAGAAACATCTGCATTATACTGTTAATACAACTTAGGCTCTTTGCAAGCACCTGCACAGACAGCATGCTAATGCTAAGCTAGCCAAGAACCAAGAGTTGCGTTAAAGCTGAGTAAATGCTGACCCCAGCCCAGCACCATGATAAAGTGAGCCTTCATTTGCGGTGAAGCCGCTGCTTAACTTCAACAGGTAACAAACTGATGAGCAGTCAGGCTGCTACCTCCGTTTCTACCTGTTCATGTTTCTAGAGTAGAGTCACTGTGACGATCACTTTAAAATGTCTTTGTGCTGGGTTTTTTTATCTTTGATTTGTGTTGTCAGCTTTGTGTTCATAGCTAAATACTTAGAGAAAGATCACTTTTGTAATGAGTAGAATAACAAATGTCTTTCTCCTGGGTGTAATTAAGTAATGTACTTTTTTACTTTACTTTTTTTGAGTAATGATCCAAACACTGATCACAACTAAGATGGGAAATTTGTAATTACTTTGCATGAATGTAATGTCATTGATATGCTGCTTAGAGATGGTCACGACTCTCAAAGTGGAGCCAGTGAGAATCGATAATGGAATCGCAAAATTCTTATAAATTCCCATCCCTACTGGTAACTTACAAACTTACAGTTTGTGGGGTGTTTGTTTGTTTGTTTTTTTTGCAGGTGACCTTCGCACCTTTGAAGTCCTGTCTTCTGACACACAGAAAAATGTTCTTTCTGCACTGCGGAGACTGGAGGCGGTGACGAAGTTGAGGGCGTGAGTAATGAAATTAAACCTACATCCCTGTTTGGTTTAAGTTCATTTTCTTTGCTGGTTGAGGAGCTGTCCATAATGCTGATGCCAAAGTTACAGATGCACTCCTCTCATCTCAGGTCCCAGCAGAAGGAATACAAAGTGAACAAAGCAGCTGTCAGCAGAACTGGTGACATACTCTGTAAGTTTATTTGTGATATTCCAGTAACGATAAAGTTTTTTTTTGTGCGTCTTGAGAATTATTATTTATTTTACCTTGCTGTCTTTAAATATACTGATTATAAAATGTCTTTACTGTGGTTGAGTTTGCTATTCTGTTTAGTACGGTAGACTAAGGGATCCATTTTTCCTGTTCTCTCACTGTAGCTGGGAAAGTCCCTCTTGAGAGCCTCCACACTACACCTGACGCAAGGCTTCAGTGTCAAGTGGAATAAATTCATCCTCAGTATCAGCTCACAGCCCCCTCCCCAATGAACTTACCCGTCTATTCGCTACTTCTACCTCATTGTCATCCCTGTGGTCTCTTTATCTTTACACAGTCAAATCGGTACAAATACAGTCTGTGCTCACAGGCAAAATACTTGATCCTTGATGCCGGCCAGACTTAATCTACTGAATGGTGGCTAACACTCTGTCCTTTATAGACCTGAGAGGACTGAGATGAAGCTAAACGCCCTGCAGGATAAATACTGGTAATATAAAGGTGGCCTATTACTGATTTTGTTTCACTTTAACCAAAATCAGTTGGTGAATACTAACATTTAGGTTAAGATAACTGTACTTTCCATTGCTGATCTTGTGGGGGTTTTTTTTAATATATTGTCATAGATGTATTGTTTACTTCCATAGATGACTAACTGAGAAAATTAATAAGAGAGCACTTTAATTAAACTTGGTTTCCAATAAGATTTGGCATAAAACACTTGGTTGTATGTAAAAGAATGTTGCAATAAGGCTCTAAACACCATAAAAAGCAAAGATCTCAGGTTTTGTTTGAGACATTGTTTTTCTTAACATTTCCATAAAGGTGAAACAAATGTAACAAAATGCGCCATAGTTGTTTTTCCCCACCAATTCCCCTCAACAGTGAATGAAAACCAGAAGTCTGAGTTGAATCTCCTGCCCTCCCTGCAAACCAATCAACACTGTGCTGTACTTCTAACCCCTCAGCAGTTAGAAGAAGGACCCTTACTGTAGACACGATCTGCATGTCTAATGTTTAGTGAGGTGAGAGTCACTTTTCCCAGGCTGCCACTGATGACATCCTAAACCTGCAGGAGATAGAGGATGTTCAAGAAGCTGTGCTACTGTCCCTGTCCAAAAAGATGATCCTACAGCTACTTCATGTAAACAAAATTGATTTTGATAGAGGAGGATTAGTTGGCATGTGAAAACTGATATTTTCCAAAACCTGGACTAACAGATGATGCGGCATTTTATGTAAAGAAAAATAGGGGCCATAAAGGTCTGGGGCTAGCAGCTGTTCATTTACCTACATCTTAAAATCTGTGTGTGGGAAACACTTTTTCTTTGTTATAAAACTGCAAAACATGAATTCTGGACAACCTGACAGTTTTCCTAACCGGGTGTACTCTGCCTCTTGCCCTATGGTAGTTGGAACAGGCTCCAGTTTCACCCCCAGAAACTCTGAATTGGATAAGTGGAAGAGAAAGGATGGATGGAACTATAGATAGACAAAATAAAATAAAGAGTCAAATAAATAAGAACATTAAGTGCCATAAAAAATACAGTAAAACAATAAAATAAACAGGTATTTTTACAATAAGTAAATAATAATAATTAATTAACTTTTCAACAGAAGCCCATTTAAACGGCAATGTTTTTAACTGCTTTGTCAAAGAGTCCTTAGAGTCAACTAAATGTAGTGGCAGTGGTTGCCTGAACCACAGCCTTGGCATCACTGACTGAAAGGCTCTGCTCAACTGGTAAATAGAGTAGAACTCAATGATTTTTAGCAAATTTGGCATCAAAGTGATTTTAGTTAAAACATTTACATCAGTAACAAGAAATCTTACTGTAAAATTTGTGAATCGATTGACATCCACCATGAAGCATTTTCCACTGTCAATGGAAACAAAGTTTAAGAGCATGGAGTAGTTATACAGAGTACGCTATCTTGAACAGGTGGGTTTTGAGGGTGGACTTAAAAAGGGGGAAAGAACTGATGTTTCTGAGGTCAGGGGGTAAGGATTTCCAAAGTCGAGGGGCAGAGCAACTTAAAGCCCTGCACCCCATGGTAATAAGACGAAATGAAGGAACAGAAAGAAGAAGAGAAGAGGAGGATCTGAGGCACCGGGATGGGATGGAGATCTTTACCAAGTCAGAGAGATATGGTGGGGAGAGAGAATGAATAGCCTTAAATGTGTAAAGGAGTATGTTAAAAATTAATACGGAGTTGAACCGAGAGCCAGTGAAGCTGCTTCAGGATAGGGATGATGTGGTGAGAGGGACTCCTAGTAATAATACGGGCAGCAGAGTTCTGGACACGTTGAAGCTTGTTGATGAATTTTTGTGGCAGGCCAGATAAGTGAGTTACAGTAATCAATCCGAGAGGTAACGAAACTATGGACGAGAATAGCAGTGGCATGTGGAGAGAGGCGATTGATGATACGGAGTTGGAAATGTGCTGAGCGAGTGATATTATTGATGTGAGAGTTAGAGGATAATGTACTGTCAAGAATGACGCCCAAACTTTTCACAGAGGAAGAGCGGGAGAGTTACTGTTATTGTAATTTATTAGAAATCTGTTTGTGTGTATCTTTTTATGCATTTATAGTGAAACATTTCAAGGGATCCCTTGAAATGTTGTCCCTGTTTTGCTAGTCACTATACAGTAGTTACAACTTAGAAAATATCAACTCATATGTATTATAGCTTATATATAGGTTTATAGGTAGTCCACCTACCCAAAGTCTGAGGCTTAGGGTGTACCTTAAGTCAGAGCATGAAGAAATGTTCCTAGTTAACACAGAACAGTAAGAAAATCTCAAATATATATAATTACTGCCTTTGTTGTAAACTCTAAATGGATTTGCCTGGATTTTTAGTTTGTTGTGAGAAACAGACTATTACACCTAATCATTTCCATGCGAATGGAAAAAAACAAAACAAAAACAAAACAAATGGTTGGGAGATTTTTCACAAATCAATATCCAAAAGCGTCTACACAGCAACTGTACTCAGATTCCTGTGACGTATACACACTGAGTCATCGTGATTAAGCACTTTTAATGCCAGATTCATTTAAAAGTATAGGGTTTATCCTTTAGCCAAATAGAAACAACCATATTCATCATTTTAAAATTCACTGAGGAATAGATCTGATAAAGGTATGTACAGCATATTAAGATACTTTGGGGATGGCTTACATGTCCTGAATAAGATAAAGAGATGGAGTCTGATGGAGGAAATATTTCTACAGAATAATCATTTTCATTTTTGATACTTTATGTACAATTTTCTAATAATACAGTTTTGTGTGTACTGAGGTATTTTCATAGTGTTTTATTGCTTCTTTTCCTGAAGGGATGGTTTGAAATATTCCTCCATCACTTGTCATTTTCAGCTAATGATAAATATATTAGGTTTAGGTGTGTTGTGTTAGGTTTAACACAGATTTAACCACTGTATGCTATTAACCGTTTAATCTAAAATGCAAATTATTACCAGTGAACTGGTAATAATTTTGGCTCAGGTCTGATTACTGGCAGACATGTTGAATCAATAAATCACTTAAATAGAACTAGTCTGACAAAGTGAAGCAGGCTAAAATTACTCACAAATAGAATAGAATAGATTTCAACTTTATTGTCATTGCACATGCACAGGTACAGGGCAACGAAATGCAGTTTGCATCCATCCAGAAGTGCTTTAGTGATATAGATATATTACAATATATATGAGCAATAATATAGATATGTAAGCATATTACAGAAATGGGTCTATTATGGTATGTTATAATGTACACGGTATGAAGTATGTTGTGAATATTCTATAACTATAGGTATGTACAGGCTGTAGTGAGTACAAGCTATGTACAGGCTATGAATAGGATATAAATATGAAAAACTATACAGAATATGAAATAAATAACTTTACAGAATCTGGGATATACAGCTATACAGAAATGGGAACTATGCAAGTTGTAAACAGTTGTAGGGTTAAAAATTATCGTATGTACAGAATGATTATTTACACAGAGCTATACAGTAGTGCAGTTAAGATAAGTGAGATATGTGGATAATTTCTACGGAGGCTATATAAAGTGCTAGTGGTTGTGAGTGGTGGTTCGGTCCATGTTATTATTGTGTTTGAGGGTACAGTTGTCCATTGTGGGTGTGTGTATGTTCAGTCCATGTGTTAACGTGGGTCAGATGTCAGGAGGCAGAGTTCAGGAGTCTGACAGCTGTGGGGAAGAAGCTGTTCCGGTACCTGGTGGTCTTAGTCCGGAGGCTCCTGTAGCGCCTCCCAGAGGGCAGGAGGGTGAAGAGTCCATGTGATGGGTGACTGGGGTCTCTGATGATTTTCCCAGCCCTTTTCAGACACCGCTTCCTGTAGATGTCTTTTATGGCAGGAAGTGATGCTCCGGCGATGCGCTGGGCAGTTTTCACAACCCTCTGCAACGCCTTCCGGTCCGAGGCAGAGCAGTTCCCGTACCAGACTGTTATACAGTTGGTCAGGATGCTCTCGATGGTGCAACGATAGAAGTTCACCAGGATGTCTGTTCTTCCTCAGAATCCTCAAGAAGAAGAGGCGCTGGTGAGCCTTCTTGACCAGCTTGGAGCAGTTGGTCGTCCAGGTGAGATCCTCGGAGATGTGGACTCCCAGGAACTTGAAGCTGCTCACACGCTCCACAGCCGTCCCTTTAATGTGGATGGGTGGATGTGGGTCAGCATTCCTCATTTGTGTTACCACAAATGGAAAAAAAAAAAGGCATGAGTAGATATGATAGAAAGCATACATGAAGGGTTTTATCCAAAATCCACAACCGTGATACTGTAAGTTTCTTGTGTGACACCCTGGTAATGAGATACCTTTTTATAGGCCATCAGGTTGGACTGTACCAGCTGATATTAATTTGTACTAAGGGGTTAGGGTTAAGTATTTGTTCAATACTTTTCTCATTATTACACACAACTGATGGACATTTTGGACTTCAATTCAATTTTATTTATACAGAGCCAAATCACAACAACAGTCGCCTCAAGGCGCTTTATATTCGACACAGCTGAACAGACACCACACTGAAATTTTACTGAATGACATTTACTCATGTAAAACGCTGTATGCTTAAATGTAAAATTAACGCAATTTAAATTTTCCAAGAGAAAGAACTGAAAGACTGAATGTCCTGAGTGTGTTAAGTTACATGCAGTATAATCTAGTGAGTATGTTTAAAATAATAGTCTTCACTAAATTAAAGAGAAACATAGGTTTGTTGTCAACATCATTTAATTTAATGTAGCTAAAGTTCAATATATAACAACTGACTTGCACCCTGTACATTTGTTGTCATAGAAGTTATCTTAATTGTCAACCGACTCGCCCATCAGGTGTTAACAACCCAGAGCTGATGCAAACTGGGTGAGCCCAACTATCATGGGAGGAGTGGCAGAGGTGCATACAGTTTGCATTTACTGTGGTCAACCAGGTCATTTCATTGCTTCTTGCCAAGAGGCCAGACATCCAGTAAAGCTGGAGATACTGGTGGGTGGCTTATTACAAACTGCACTTTACAGCCTTACTCTTCCTGCCACACTCTGTTACAATTATGACTCTATCACCTCTGCAAGCCTTAGTTGCAGCTGAACAAAACCTTTTAGACTCTACACTTACTGAACAAGTCTGCATTCCATTAAACCACTCAAATAACCTATCACTGCTTCAGCACTAAACAGTCATCTTCTAGCCATCATCACCTATCAGAACTAACAACAGTCCCCCAAGAATATCCAGGTAGTATTTAGCATATGACTGTTCAATTGACCTCCTCCCTGGCGCTCCACTACCCACCAGCAAACTCCCTCTGTGGAAAAATAAAAGGGAATCATCATCAGTGAAACTCCATCCATTGGTCACGTTACACCTGGCCTTCAGCAGCTGCATGTATCTCTACGTCTGACTATAGAGTAAGTGTGAGGCAGGAAAATATCCCCATAGCATTAGTACACAATTAACTAAAAGAAGGAATATGAAGCAAAACATTTGATCTCTGATCCAATAATAGCCTATAATAGCCTTATCACCAACCTGAACAATGTTGGAAAATAAGCAAATAAATAACTGTAAAGTGGCTGGTTTGATTCACACTAGAGTAACTTGTCTTAGAGATGTTTACTATGTTTTGAATGGACTAGGCCTATTTTTAAAATTAAGCCAAAGATACTGTATATTTACATGTAATGTAATGACAGAAGTGACAGTTTGAACATTTTCAGCAACGTAATGAACTCAGGAATGAAAGACATTGTGCAGTGGTGCCATCTAGCGGTGAGATTAATATTACAGGAATCCTAAAAACGAGAAAAACATACGATTTGTTGTTGATTGTTGTTGCTATTAATTAAATCAATGATTTTTACACAGCTGTACATGAAAATATTATAATTAATACAGAATGTTGAAAACTAACTCACCAAAAAACAAAATCTAGCAAAGATACATTAAACTGTCACTTCATTTGAATCGCTCAGGTAATTAAACTTGAAATTCATGTTTGCAAATCTAAAGATTGTACAATTTTTTTTACATTCCTGCATTTTTTCTGTGCAGTCCTGTGAAAGGAAACCTTTTGAATCACTGTTTTGTTGTAACAAGAGTAAAAAGCATCTTTTAGTTATTGTATTTATTTTGAACCTTTAAAGCAGCTTGTGGTAAATATAACAGACACTCTGTCACGGTCCTCGGTCGGTGACCCAGTGTTTTGTGTTTTGTATTATTATTGTTATGAATTGAACTTAAATTTGTTATGATTTTTCATTGCTAGTCTCTTGGTTTTTGTTTCTGTATTTCTAGTTCTGTAAGCTCTTTAGCATCTCCTTATTTCCAGTCTTTACCTTTTGTTAATGTGCCTTCCCTCTGTTCACTGTCTTGTCTCTCTGTGCCTTTACTGTGGGACACAAATTCCTTGTTTTCCAGTTTCCTGAGACCTTACTTTTTTAGCTTCTAGTTATTATGCTTTATTTTCTGTTACCCCTATTTCAGCTCTCTAGAGCGTAAGCTCGTTTAGTTCATCCCTCTGTGTCCTGCAAGTCCTGCATTTGGCACCTATCTCCTTCCTTCCACACAGCTGTAGCCTTTACACACAGTTACTGAATTTGACTCATTTAAAATTTTAAAGGTAAACAAAATAATAACCACTGACCAAATTTAAAAAAGCAAAACAAAACAAAAATAATATTAATAATGATAACAAAAAAACGCATTACAAAACTTAAATCTTCAGATAAAATGAACTGTTTTCATTTTGTTTATATCTATGTAAAAATGAAATATTTCTAATGCTCTGCTTTTTCCTTTAAATGTGGTGTCATATCATGATAAAAAAAATTACTTGAAATGTGTATTGAAACAGAAAACATAAACCTACAATATATTTTTCACTACAGTTAACATTTTAATAACAGAACAGTGGTTTCTAGAATATATTTTTCATTTCATTATTGTTTAATCCACAAAACTTCTTTTAGTTCTTTAAGAAAATGTCTTACAGTGAAATAAATACAACTAAATCTTTTTTTTTTTTTTTACATCTTGAATCCTGTCTGGCAGCTTTGGCAATCAGAATTATGATCTCAGTGTCAGTCACTGTCATTTATTCAGCACCAGTGTTTTGATGGGTATCAGTACATCAACACTGAAATGGTTTAACTGTAAATAATAGCAAGAATAAAACAAAGCAGATCGCAACAAAACTTGTACCATGACTTCATATATTTGAGTATGTTTGCCCTTTATGTTTACCTGGTTGTTGAATGTCCCTGACAGGCAAAGATGAAGACAAAGTGGCTAGAGGACAGCAGCCCTGAATCCCTCCAACACCCTCCCGAAAAAACATATTGGACCACATGTGGTGCTCTGCTGGCGAGAAGCTCCAGCCCTCAGCCCTCCACCTCTGCCTTCAAGCATGGGAGAGAGGAGGCTGACCAGGAAGAGGTGAGTAAGAACAATGCTGTAAGCATCAGTGGTGGATATTTCAAGAAAAAAAAAATACTGTCATGTATTCACTGTATTCACTTCAGCTTTAAATGTTTGTCCTCTGATCTCTAATGACTGAAGCATTTTTAACCTGTTTGTTCCTTTTCGTTACTGCAGCAGGAACGCCAAAGATTCCGGAGCGGGTACTACAGAGTCCAGACTGACATCGATGGGTCCCGCCCCACCGTGCGCTTCCCTTATTGTTTTCTACCAAAAATTGTTAATGTTAATATTGTATGTACTGGGTATGGTGTCGGGGTGGTGGAACAGGTCTTCATTTACACCACAGATGGAGTATTTCTCACTCACTCAAGGGCAGTCTCCATTAGAGAGTCTTTAAGTGGCAAATCCATCAGCCACACATTTCTTTTCACATTTCTTTTTCTTCCTACCTACATAGTTACTGCTAAGTTTAAGATATAGAGTAGTAATGATAAGTTATTCGAAATGTACTAATAGTACGCTCAGAATATCTCACCATCTCTTTTTGTTAACTTTAAAAAAAGCTTTTAGTATTTAAGATACAGTAGTGATAAGTTTAGATTTAGATGTTCTGTCAATTCTGTTATAATCCTTCATTTACAATAAATTTTTGACTTTTCATGTTATGACATAAAACAAACAAAATAAAAACCAACTAATCTAATGGACCAGTTTTAGATTTTTATTGATTTGATGGGATGTTTCCAAAGGGTCGCGCCTATCTGTCTTTTAATGTTTTGTTTTATGTTTTCATTTATTTTATGTTTTTTAAGGTTAATAAAAAATTGCTAAAAGATTCAGTAAAGCCTTAACATTGTTTGCATTAAACTAATTCATTGTTTGGATTTTGAGAATATGGTTTCACTTCTTTATCAATCTGCAAACTGCCACTAATGAAAGAAAGCTCATGCTCAAACCATTATCTGCCCTGGTTTATTGATGAGTTTTGTTGTATTGCTAGTTCATTTTTCTCTCGCTCTCACAATGATGTGCGGTCATTCATTGACAAATGTACAAAGTAGAGAATGCCGCCGCCCGGTACACATTGCACCTGACCCCTATGGCGCCTCCTGCAGGAGGATAGGCCCATGTCCCTTTTTCAGGCTGTGCCCGGCCGGGTCCCAAGGACTAAGGCCCGGGCACCAGACACTCGCCCTCCCTGGGCCTGGCTCCAGGGCAGAGCCCCGGTAACACTATCCTGGGCAGGGTGAACTGTTCCCTTGATATTGTATTCATAGGGGTCTTCTGAACCTTTGTCTGGTTCCTCACCCAGGACAAAGCCAGTCTAACCACATCACTCATCAAAGTGACTTCAGTCTCACTGACCTCCCAGCTCATTGTTCCTTCAGTGGTGCTGGTTTCAGTCATTATGCAAATGTACTGTTTATAAGGTTGGGGAAACCTGCAGTCACCTGAGACTGAAGACGTCACTTGGATGAGTGATAAAATGTTTCTCCCACTGAAAACGCTATGTCCAGATGAACAGAATCAGCTTTTGGGGAGTTTTTCATCTGTCCATTCTGGTGCAAAAACAATAATGACATTTATGTTTTGTGAATTGATCTGTTTTAATACAACTTTGTAATGGGACTTGTGATCAAGGCCTTTGTTATAAGCCAGGCAGATATCAGTGTCTTTAATTTTCTTTATAAATAATTCTAGACCATTTCTCTCATAATCATCATCAGCATAAAGGAAGGCAACCCATTTCCAGTTGAACTCCCTCAAAATGCTAAAAATCAGGTCTGCTATGTCTTTATTGGGATGCATTGCTCTCAAGAAAGATGGAAAAATCTGTTTTCTTGAAAAAATTGAACTGGTAGCTTCATAACTGACCTGTTAAAGAAGTAAAAGAGAAATGTCAACATAATCAGTCACAGTAACATAAATCTATATTGTATAAGTCCCAACCACTGCTATCACTTCGGACAAATTCTTGTGTGGTTCTTCCAGAGGTCGGATTAAACCAACTATTAAAAAATAGGTTAAAAGCCCCTGGGAAATTGATAGTATCTGTGCAATGGTCAAATATTTCATAGCCAAGAGACACATTTGGTAGTATTGTTGATTTCTTCTGCAGAGAGATGAAGAAGAGTGATAAATTCAGTTTTAATACTTATTAAACACAGTAAATAATTGAAATTTTGGGCATCCCTCAACAGTTATGATCAATTAATATAGGAAGATGGCTGTAGTGAAAGATGTAGCTATACAAAGTGAACAAACTGGGTGGGTGGCTCCAGCAGATCCAGGCAACAACATTCGAGAACTCTGTGCCGAAGAGCGCAGGACTAGGAAGATACTGTGTAGGACCCTCAAGCTCCCAATCCTCTGATATAGGACCTGAGCCTGAAGGGTAGACCACCTGCAGGGCGGAGACTTTTTTTTTTTTTGTCCTGGTCCAGTCCTCCTTCTCTGCAGTGATGAATGTAATGTGTTACTGTAATCACATTTTTCAATAATATAGAAATGTAATGTGTTGTATTACTGTATTAAATTCAGTAATTACATTACAGTTACAATCAGGAGTTATGCGGACACTAGAATTACAAAGGATCCTAAATATCGGCACTCCAAGCTGACAGAAAGAAAAATCAAATAACATTTTTTCAACCTGTGCACTTAAGCTACAGTCAGTTGTTTTCAGTTCATGTGCAGGAGGAGGAAAATTGTAGAACAGTGATGAGGACAATACTTTTATTTTTATTTCACAAAAGGACAAGAGTACAATTATAAGTTGCAAACTTCATCCAAGAAAGAAACAACTGCATGAAACTGATAACTCAACTTCAGCTCTTTGCAAGATTTAAACAGAATTCTAGCACAAAGCTAGCCAAGAATCCAGAAAGATGTTAAAGCTGATTGCGTGGCAGCCCCAGCCCAGGAGCCAGAGCCTGATCTTTAACAGATAACAAAAGGCAGCGATGAGCAGTCAGGCTTGCAGCCTCCGTTTCTACCTGCTCATGTTTATACAGTAAAATTACTGAAATATTGAAGTGTAATAAATGCATTAAAAAAGGAAAAACAAGAACAAAAATAAAGAACAGTAGTGTCCACTGATGAACCAAACATTTAGACATAGGATACCTGTACATGATAAATTTATAAAATATTTTTAATGTAATCTCATTATCCTCCAACATCAAAATAAGTCAGTTCCTATTCCTATTATATGTTCAGGTATTTCTTTACCACTTATCTATTAAAGATCGATTAACTTAATTCTTTTCATGTTTTTAATGATATTTAATATAAACAAAATAATATTTGTTACACAAAACTTTTAAATATATATTTTAAAGACCAACATTTAGATCATTGTGTATGTGATGTGAAGTTATTCTTTGAAACAATCACCACCCTATCCTCTTTTAAAGAGGACCTATTATTACCAGAATACAGAGACTGAAATCCTCTGTCTATATCAACGAATATTTACTCGAGACATCTCCTGGTTAATTGATTTGGTATAACTCTGAATGAGACCATGGAAGTACTGCTGTGTGTTTTTGTGAGATTGAAAAATCACAATGTAACATTTGGGAAAGAAATACCACAGCAAAAAGCAGTAGAGACTGGAGAGCACTGCCAGGCTCTGCAGAGGCTGAATGTGCTTCCCATGATAAAGGATTCTCCCAGTGGCAAAGATGATCCAGGTGAGCATCAGCAGGAGGAGACAAAAGGTTATTGCTTTGGCTTCATTATAATTTTTTGGGAGGTCTTTTCCCATATAAGAGAAAACAAAGCAAAGAGCACACAATGATAAAGGTAAAACCAGAGAAGCAGATGCTGCTTTAAAATCAGTCTCACAGTAAAGTATAATTTTTCTTGAGTTCCAAGACATGTCAATGTTAGGTCTTGGGGGGGCATATGTAAAGTTAATAAGAAGAAAGATTGCCTGGGTCACAAACACCACAGCAATGAACATCCACTGCCCGTGATATTTCATCCACCAGCTGTACAGCACTGGGAACTTGGTAGCTGTTTTGAAAATGCACACAATTAGAAATGCACGTACAACAAAGCATGCTAAGCAAATGGTGAAGAATAAAAAAAATGGTAAATATCTTAAGATACAAAAAGCATCTGTTGGTTTGCCAAAATAAAAAAATACACTAAGACTAGACAGACTGAGACAACCTAGAATCAGAAAGCACATTGGTCCTCCAGCAGATTTGACAACAGGTGTGTCGTAGTTAAGGGCAAAGAGAACAGACAAGGCCAGTGAGATGAACACCAAGATGAAGGCACCAACCATGATCCCTATAGCCCAAATGTCTGTAAATGGTGTATACTCCACCACCCGCAGACTGCATGATGTACTTCCTTCTTCAGACCATTCTGTGTCTTTACAGGTGATGCACTTGGAGGGATTGTCTGTTTCACAAGAGAGATGGGCAGAAAAGAAGCATATGGTCATCTTTAAAGTAGACCCATGATACCTTTCTCCATTGAGAGTTCATACATGTATGTTTGTGTTTGTATTTAAACACACAATTATTAGTCATTTAGTTAGTCATTAGTCGTCAGTAGTCAGTTATCAGTAGTCGCAAGCACAAGATTTTGTAAAGTTCAGACTGATCAACTTGTAAGCACAGCTTATGATTGAAAAACTAGATCTACTATTGTGCCCTTAAATAAGCAAATATTTAACGTATTGTTTAACAAATGTTTATTTCTTCTGATGTTTGTCCCATCCATTGTCATGTTACAGTTCTCATGACCTCCGTGGTGGCAAGCGGTAGAAAAGGTGTCCATCGGCACAAAATTTTAGTTATGGAAATTATATGTGGTACAGCCAATCAGAAAGCAGGCTTAGAGGAAGAGATAACATCATATTGTTGATGAACTGAGCCGTACCAACATTCAAGCAAAGATTGTGAACCATGCAAAATTGCTTTAAAAATAACAAGAATTTAAAAATTAAAGCTTCAAAGGTGTTTATGTCTGTTTTAAACTACAAACATTTGACCTGTGATACACTATGCTCTCTAAAGATCTTCCTTCACGTTAAACCTGCCCTGTACTTTACAGTTTGCACCTTAGTGTAAATCTATCACGACTAATAATTGGCTGCTTTTATATGAGCGGTGACTGGAACAAAAATGGAAGACTATGGCTTAGTCTATATGAAGACAATAATAGTCTTTAAAAAGCATAACTTTAACTTCCATTACAAGTGACAGCACTACTTTCACTCTTTTTCTACTGTCATTCAAAAACAGTTTACCTGTGCTGTTGATATAAGTCCCACGTGGACAAATTGTGCAACTGAAGCAACACTTGTGGATTCCAAGTTGTGTTTTCTTGTAACCTATTTTACATTCTTCAGAACACACTGAAGTTGGTACCTACACAAGAATATTGGGTGTAAAAAGGTCAGAAGAAGATACTGCACTTCCGTACCATTTACTGTAACGGTAAATTACGGGGAAAGTACCAGTCATTAAATATATTCACACAGGTTTTTTGAATTTCTAAAATTGTTTTGTAACATGTAAAAGTATTTGCCTGTTATATCTAGACAGCCATGCAAATCACCTTATGAACACCTACAACTGGTAGCTGCCGTGTGCGTATATCTAGGTAGAAGTCTAAAAAACTAAATTGCTAAAACTTAATTTTATTATTAATCTTTGTGTTGAAAAAACAAATAAAATAACTTATTACTACTACGTACTTGTGCACTTGTATGCCACTGAATTTTGGTGTCGTTGATGAAGAAATGGAATGATGGATGACAAGTATAATAGCCCACTTCCTGCACATCACCACTGGGGCCCCAAAAAACGACTGAGTGGGATCCAAACATGGGGTCACCATTCTCATCAAACTGAATGGTTTGGTTTAAAAGGGTAAAATTTGTCTTCCTCAACTCTGTAAGAACCTGATGTTGGAACACAACAGTAACACTGAGTTCACAATGACTGAGGTTTGGACAAACACAATTTGCTTAACCTAATAATTCTGTCGTTTTTATTATTATTAGGTTTAACTAACTCTGAGATTCCAGTTAGCTTATCACATACTTCATATACACTATCACTGGTTTTACTACGGATAAGAACAATTATTCACTCTTAGATCATTTTCAAAAAGTAAAGTGAGAAATGATCAAATAATTAGAATGCTTACCATATGGGGGTAGACTGTAATACTGTCTTTACATCCATCAGCTCCACATTGTAACATATTGTGTAAGGCATGAGCAATGGAATACACGGCAGAATAAACAGGAAAAGAGAACGATGGATCTGCATCAATGATTTCCTCAGCAGTCAGGCTACTGCAGTTGCAAACCTGATTACAAAACTTCTGTTGCTCTGCATTTTCACAGTGGTTCTTGGCCTTGAAAGAATGAATGAACTCACTAAAACCAGGTATTGACATCTTAGGCTGAGCAACCCCAAGTACAGTGCCAATATTTTTGCTTCCTTGTATCTGGTCTATTATTTTTTTGTTTAGGGACCATGTATCAGTTGCTATCCACACCTTGTTTGTAACATTTTGTCTTTTTACTGACTCCATGAGTTCTTCAACAGTCCATTCAGGTGCAAAAACAATAATGATATTAATGTTTTTTGCATCAATCTGTCTAAACATTAGACTGTAATCTGTATCTTGATCAAGGCCTTTGCTATATGCAAGGCAGATGTCAGTCTCATTAATTGCTTTTAAAAACAAGTCCAGGCCATCTGTTCCATAATCATTATTAACATAAAGAAAAGCAACCCATTTCCAGTTGAATCGCTTGACAATACTAACAATGCCTTTTATGACCTCTTCATTGGGATGCACTGTTCTTAAGAAAGAGGGAAAGGTCTGTTTTCTTGAAAAGATTGAACTGGAAGCTCCATAACTGACCTGTTAAGAGCAACAGAGAAAATGTCATTGTGATCATTAACAATAACCAATCATTTATACTCCTGAAACTTGTATTATTTTAAACATGGAAAACATCATTTCTTGATTTAACTTTTGTAAAGACTATTTTTTAATAAAAAAATATTGATCTGGTTTAAAAAATGTCAAAGTACATAAGGGCTCATAGGTTTACCATTGGAATGAGATTCATCATGAACAGTGGGGCTACAGCTCGTGCCTGAGGGCTTGTATAGGTCCCGACCACTGCTATCACTTTGGATAAATTGTGTGGTTCTTCCAGAGGGCGCATAAAGCCATTATCAGAGATTAGGTTTAAAGGTCCTGGGAAACTCACAAAATCTGTGCAGTGGTCAAAGATTTCATAGCCAAGTGACACATTTGGCAGTAGCTTGGTAGAATTGTTGATTTCTTCTACAGAGAATCTCATCATTTGAAACCTTCGATAACTGGACAGAATAAAAGGTGCACTGTGGGCAGATGAAGGACAGTAATAAATTCCGTTGCAATGCTTGTAGTAAATATGTGCAATTTTGGACATCCCTAAATAATTATGATAATCTAAAATAGGATTTCTAGCTAAATGACCATGTCAGCAGTGCTGACTTTAAAAAATAAATATTAATAACACAGCAATTCATTTCACTGGTTTAAGATTTCTATTACCAGTTTAACCAGCGTCAAGTAAACTTTTTCTGTTTTTATTAGTTTTATCACAAGAAAGTACCCAACAGAGTTTAACTAACCTGGAGCAGTCAATGGCTTCTGGTCTTTGATGAAGAAGACAGTCATTCAGCTGATGAATATTAAAAAGTCCACCTATCAAATAATCTCCTTCCACCCAAAACTCAGATGTTGAAACAGTGTATTGAGCCAAAGCATGTAGAAAACACCCCAGTATACAGTGATAGACAACAATGCTCTTCATTCTCAAAACAAGAAGTATTTACCAGTCTACGGTGAGCCTTAACACTCTGTCTGATGTTATGAGCCGCTGGTAATGCTGGAGCCTCTGAGGAATATCTATCATTGAAGGATTCACAAATCAGTATGCAAAGATCAGCAGCTAAATGGCAACTTTGTCTCATTAATCTGATAATGCTGGACACAACTCAAAAGATAACAATGAATTTCCTTATTTTATAGAGGTGACCAAATATATTCAGATTCCAGTCATATGTGCCATTAACTTAAAAAAGAAAAAAATTACAAAGAAAGAGCTGTACAAAAATACATTTTGATTACGATAAACAGAAATGCACTGGACCTCTCCAACTGTCTTTAGTTGCAAGGCTACCCTTTTCCATGAATACTTATAAAATATGAAGCCAAGATTCAAATGCACTGTTCAAAGGGACACAGCCTCTTTAATAGCATTTGGAGTGAAAAAATTACACTTAAGTTATTAAAATCAAGTTTCTGTTTGTAACTGTAGCACAAGAAAATAACATGCAATTCCATGAAAAACATTTAATTTATCAGATCTGGAACCCAATTTAGCAGTTTTACTTCCATAAACTTCAACTGAAATAGTTTTTCACACTCAAACAGTATGGTGGTGGATGAAAAAAAAAAAAATCTTAAAAAAAAAAAATTATATTTTAAAATATATATATTTATATACACACAAACCCAGACAACCCTTTGAAGCACAAACTTTTTACAGGAAATTTTTTGATCCCTTACTACAGTGCTGATCAACGTTTAATAATCACAGATTTGCAGCATTTTGAAAAAAAAAAAAAAAAAAAAAAAAAAAATCAACTGGTTCATAGAAAAGTATGTGATCGCCACCCACTTCATCCATTTCTTTTAATAAAAGCTCTCAATCTCTGTTTTCTTATGTTTCCTCTGAAAAAGAAAGAGAACAACAGTTTGCTTGGAATGACTACATTTACCACAACTCTTAAAAGATTTTACACAGAATGTGAAAGACAACAACAGCCAGTCTACAAATTCCAAATGAGCCTCAGTCTTTGAAACAAAGATTGCTAAATATTTCAAAGAGATGGGGTCATTGAAATAAACTTGCTTGATTGACTGCTCTCAAATAAGCCACATTATGAATTTATCTGGAATACTGGTTATGCACTTTAGGACACATTAGGTTTTGAATAAATACCCACTTAACGGTCTAAAAATCTGAGGTAAAGCAAATTCATTGACTTGCCATTTCATGTTAATTGCTCAGTCACCCAATTTATCTCCCTGGGGTAATTACACCCAAAATGATTTCCATCCCAGTTTCCCAGTAGTTAAACTCTACGAAGGCGGAAAAGTAGAAATAAGTGATTTAAGAATGACTGCAGACTACAGGCAACTACGTTATCTGGGATTAGTGACACTCTCCTTGAATTACAAAATTATACAGGGTAGCTAACAAATCAAATGGACAATCAAAGTTTTTAAACATTGTGCTGGCTGGATGTAATTCATTTTATAGATTAACAGGAAGTTTTTTGTTTTTTTTTTTTGGGGGGGGGGGGGGGCCTTCATGAAAGAATATTCACGTAAAAAGCAGCCAATTTTTCCAGGTATCTTTATTTAGAACAAAGGACAAGCGCCAGAGATATTTAAGTCAGAGCAGCAGGATATTCTCATCACGAAGATGAAAATTTTTAATTTGAAGACTCTTGCATTTCCATCTGATATCACGTTAACAACTTTATCATATTTTTGTAAATGAGAAATTACATGAATTAAAAGTTAGTGAATTTTAGAGAGGGGGTGTACTGGAATAAACCAGTGGAAACAAAGCATAACAAAACAACAACAAACAAAAAAAAAAATCACTCATTTTACTGCAAATTTCTTTCAGTTTTGATGTCTTTACTGTTACTCTTTAGGGTTAGAAAGGCAAAAGGTAGCACTTAGTCCTAACTATTACTGAGTAACTGCAGATCAATCCTTGAAAAACAAAACAAAAAAAAGCCCCCAAAAAGCAAACAAACAGAAAAAAACCCTCATTAGACAAAGGGAGTAGTTTAGATTTTTAGACTAATTTGATCCATGCTGCTCGTATCCTCATCCAACACTGAGAACACTGTGGATCAAAACTTGTATTTTTCATGTTTTCATGTTACTGTTCAACTGACAAAAAGAAAATGCATCTCTAACCCTCATCATTCCCCAATGGCTGTGGCCAATAAATTTTAAATGCAACAAAGAGGAAGGGAGAGTGGGAGTTTTTTTAACTAGCAAAAGCTTTCCCTGTGTCTTCCTTGCCTTTGTATGTCCTCTTCCCATGTGTGAAGGGTAGGTATCTGTACTTGACCATATGCTAGAAAAGACAAGGAAGTAAAAAGGAGAGTTAGCAACACTTACTTTAAGGCTTGTGCATACACTTTTAGTGACTTAGCATATTTTACAACACATTCAGAATCACAATATAAACTGCACTGCAGATAACAACAATGACACCCTTTTCATACAATAAAGGTCCTTCAATAAAATATAAGGTTAAACCTGTGGCTCTGTCTAACCCAAAAGCAATTTGTGGACTGCAATGTTTTTATTGCACTGTAGGCACTTTCAGACCAAACTGTCATAGGGACACTGGGCAACTCACTCTTGAACAACATATCTTCAGGAACAGTAAGATTCTAACAGTAAGACTCTAACAGTAAGATTTAGTTATGCAACAGCAGGGAAGCAGTTGGTGTAGGACTATTGTTCAATATTGTTAACTGAGTTCAAAGAACTGTAATAGTCCTGTCCTTGCTTGCTGTATGTATATAAAAAAAAATGCAAGTAACCTTGGGGTGTGTGAAATGATTGTTTACAATGGCTACTCCTCTGAGATTAAAAAAACAAACAAAATCCAGCTATGTAGGCTCTAACACAATGACTTAATTGATTTATGACATAGTATGATATCATATCTTGATATAGTATCTTTATTACTAGGTGATTTTTTTTTTTAAATTAAATACAATTATACTCTAAGATAAATGCTAAACAGACATTTATGAGTTGTGCTTTAGGCATCATTACCTTCTAATTAATGAGTTCCAGTGACTTTGGCTTCTCAGTTAGACATACTTATTGTCACAATATGTTTCAAAATACATCATGATGTCACTGGTCGGAATACTTAACTCAAGGTTTCAAATAGGGACTATGGATGATGAAAACATTCCTCCAGACCCAAAGCACCCTATTACTGTTAATCTAATGCAGCTATGATCAATATGTACTAAGCAAAGAGATGTATGTTTGTACTTACTTTAATCTGCCTCTTCATGGTGATGCAAAAGAGCATGATGAAGTACATTACAAGTATAGGCCAGAATACTGGCACATTGAAGGCATCAAAAAATGTGCAAATCATGGCGATGACGATGCCTTTTGTCGCTGAATGCCTGAAAAGAAAAGTAAACACACAGTCAGAGTCAAAGTGTTATCTTAAGCAACAAGAACAAGGAGTCCATGTACAGCCGTGTACAGAAGAACAAGATTATGTAAGTTATAAAGAGAAAGAGAATGTCTGCATATAGAGTAGACAGAGCGCTAAAACTTTTATCTGGTTAGGCTTTTGCATTTTAAAATGTTTCGTTTGAAACTAGACCGCAGGCTTGAGATTCTTTTAAGAGTAAAACAGAGTGAGACCTTTCTAATAAATAGGTCCAACACAGACTCTCTTGAGAACTGACCAGCTACATGTACTTTAATTGTATTCCACAGTATCTAAGATAATTTGTACTGATGTATTTGTTTGTTTTCTGCCTAAATCTTTTACACAGTACTAAATCACTAGGTACGGTTGGAGATTAACAAAGAGAAGGTAGTGGAAAATGCAACAAAGTGTAGTCTGACACAAATTTGAGTAGAAATCAGAAAGATGTTCTTAGCAAGACGTAATAAAATATAAGACTTAAAATCTTTAGTTTAGTCAGCAACCCTCCAAACAACAAATGAACAAATAATTTAATCCTGTAATTGTTATATCCCAATATCCACTTAACATGGGTAAGCATGTTACATTGAAAGTCAAATTGTTTTTAATCAAGCAGATAAACATGCAAAGGGAACAAAGATGATATTTTCATGCATCAGGTACATATCTGATATAAAGAAAAAGATATCAAGCAAATGTGTGTTTTCCCCCCTTTCTTCTTTAGTATATAAGAGAACACAGTATTTGTAAATGCAAATAAGATTCAAGGCCTAACACATAATTTGAAATTGGTACAGCACAGAATGGCAGAAATCGATGCTAAGTTAAGCTACCAGCAGGTGGTGAGTAAAATTTATTGCTGCTGTGAAAATAAATTAAGTTGTGGTTTTAAAAATCTGAAGAAAATGTTTGTATTTAAACTATTTTTGGAAGTCAAGGTTACAGACACAATCTTTATGTCAATGAAGTAGAAATTAATTTGAGACAATGAGGTCAAATCAAAATAAACAAAAATGACTCAAACTCTGTGTCTTTAGTTTCACCCTAAAATGCTACACCCATTTCTAAAGGAGCTTTGCTTAATATAATCTTTCAGCACACAGGTTGTTCTAAAGAAAATAATTTGCAATTTCCCTGGGTGACCATGTTGAACTCTCACCAGAATTTGAATTCAGGCAACCTCCTGATGAAAGGGCGGAACTCCTCGTTCTGCTTGGTGGGAAGGGATGGGCCCTCATCTGTAGATAATATAGGTTACTAGTTGAGTTATCCCATAACAGCAACAAGAACATCAACAACAACAACGTACACTTTAGAAATAGGACAATTTCAGTTACATACAGTAAAAATGGCTAATTCATATATTTTTTGGGAACAGTCACAACTGTACACATTCCATTCAAGGAGGTCACTTGCTCATAAACAGAGTGCTACTATAAAACCACATTTGGCTGCTCCACGCCAACTGTGCATGGTATAAAATATAAATAGTAGGAGAGCAAGAATAAATAACAGACGACAGGAATATATGCAAAACAGAAGGAAGACACACAATAGAAAGGCACGGATGAGAGAACATTTTGCAAAGTGCCTAAGAGTAGTAGTAATAGATGGCACAAAGGAAGAAACTGTTTGTGGGACTTTGTTGTCTACTGAGATGCAGTGCCCTTTCTGTATCTATATGGACTCAAGCATTTCAGTTTTGAGATACGTACTTGTAAATATGCAAGTGTACAGTAATAATCTATTGTTCCAGTAACTATTTTAAAATCTTTCATAATAAATTGAAAGTTATATTAGAAAATTCTCAGAAAAAAAAAACCCAGATTGGGCAATTGCTGGCTTAGACTTTTGATTAGATGCAAGTACTAAGGTCTAAATGAACAGTTTAGTAATACTCCATGAGGTAGCCTACTTCCATGTTCACATCACAAACACTACTTTAATGAGACCGAGTTGACTAACCTTCTTCAAGCAGTGAGGGATCCACTTTTGGCGACAGAAAAGCAATGAACAGGTTGAGATGGTAGATTCCCAAAGCATATGTTACTATATACCAACCCTGAAAAGGAGCATCAGAAAATAACCTTATTAAAGGACATCTTTGCTAGAGTCAGTCAAAACACATCAGTCAAGACATATAAGAACTTTATGATATAAACACCTAACGAATAGAGCAATATCCCAGTCAAAACAAGACAATAAAGGCAGAGAGATTTACTATGAAATGCATTATTTTACTTTTAATGAATAATAGCAAAATGAAATAACCTTGATCTGAAAGTAAGATACAATTGGTTAAAAACTACTAGAGGTGAATGAGGATTTCAAACCCTCTTTATAAAGAGTTGGCATTTTAAACTTGATAAAGATAGTATTTATTATAGGCCAAGCAAAAAATTTAAGTATTTAGAATTCCTCATTAACATTTTTAACTTGGCTGACTAATTGCAAATAAATCTGAAAAACACACAGAAATACACAATTACCTGTAGTAGATACACTCTGATCATGTAGACAAGAGTAAGTAGTAGAGTTCCTGCCCACCGCATTGCATAGAATGGTGTTGACTTGTCTAGCCATGACTGATAGACCTGTGACAAAAAGAAACCAGAATAAACATTGCAGAGGTGCTGAAAAACATGAAGTTCATATTTATCTGTTGTGAACATCAGTTCTGACGTACTTATATTTGCAAGTCAGTTTTAAAAATGTCTCTACTGAGATTTGGCTCAATGAATGCTAATGTTTAAAATGGTAAGTCTTTGTTTAATGACTTGGTTCAAAAAGGCATTTTAAAAAGACAGAATTTTCACAATCGGTGTATCCCTAAATTTAAACCTATTTAAAAGAATATGATATTCTTGATCTCACACATTACCTGTCCAACTCGTGTGAAAAAGGCAGCCACAACAGAAGTTTTCCCATGGATTGACTCCCCAGCACTGTCCCCTTCTGACATTCTTATTGGAAGGACAAAAAGATTTTGATTAGTGGCGTATGAACTTAATCTACTTTAATAAGAGTACTGCACAATACTCTTATTCAGCATGACCATGTCTACCAACGGCCCCAGTTGAAGATACAAAATGGAGGTGATAAATTGACAAATGACAAACTCTTCTGTGCCCATTTTGTCTTAAAGGATTTGGAAATAAATACCCAGTAAAACGAAAATTTGTGAACGATTTTACCAAGAACTGCACATTTTGGAACACACGTTTCGTTTCAGTTTGTGTAATATATACTCTGTAAACTGTGATACAAGTAAATACAATAGACATAGGCTGTCCGGAAAGACCTGTATCTGCGAGGTGCATATGTCCAGAAGAGGGGTTAATCAGAGTGATCAGATAACTATCAAGGCGCAAATAGTCAAGGTGACAAAATCTTTGTAATTTTCTTTAAATAAACAATTTAAATATGTATCTCTGTAAATTAAATCTAACCCTAGGTCCTTTAATAGAATTTTAATTGATTAGCTGATCATAAATATTCTCGGTGCGCTTGTCGGTTACTCACCAAAACAACATTTATATCCACTGTAGCCTAGGTTGATTGCTTAGATAACTACGCATTACGCGTTAGGACATTTAATGATTTGCTATTTTTATTTTAATGGGGAAAAGAACAGGACCGTGACGAGCTGTGGTTGTGCCTGGTTAGCATTAGCTGCATAACTAGCTCACAGCTTAAGGAAGGCAGGATAACATCTAGGAAGCAATATCTACCAAAATAGGCTCATTTGCAAAATGGAAAATAACTACGATGTGCACTACAACTTCAATAAGTTGTACTAGAGGTATTACTTTATCTTATATTATTTTAAATTCTTCGCGTTAGCTTAGAAATTAGCCCCGAAAGCGGTCCTAGCCGTCGAAACGTACACTACCTTTGGCCCCAGTTAACGTTTGTATGGGTGATGTAGTTTTGTTCAGCTTCATTTGACCCCCTTCAGCCGTTAGAATGAAAGTATTAGACTACATTTCCCACAACTCCAATTGGGCACATGTAAAAGTATGTAAAAAATAATTTGTAGTTTATTATTGACTACTCCTAGATTGCAAGAATTGGTTTGTGTTCACATTTAAACTACAACACCCAGCAAGGGCTTCACAAAATTGACAACTCACTTCCGGTGCTACGTTGCCAACAGTTTCACAGCTAGCTAGCACAGTTAAAATATAACCATTCTATACTAAACACCTCCATATTCAGTGAATGATGCAATCACAATCAATGTTGATTCTTCGATTCAATACCTCTTTGTGTCTCTCAGCTGTATTAGCAGTTACAGCGAAAATTGTCAATGGCAGTTCTTTCTTACCTGATACGGCCGCTGTGACACTACCCGGCTCTACCTAGCTAGCTAAACTAGCCACTTCTCGTGTAAACTGCTGTGTACACGTCAATACTTCCGCGAGGATACCACAGGCTGAGTAGCAGAAATCCGACCACCTCGATTCGCTATGACTCTTCAGACCTCAACGATCACAAACGAACCGATTTCTCGGTTCAAATAATAAAAAGTCAGCGCAGCATCAGAATGTTTCCTCTGGTTGGCCTGTTTCCTTAAACATTCAGTACTATTTCCGACCACTGGGTTGAAAACCTTGTCACTTTGAAAAAAGAGACCGCAGAGGCAGACGTTTTAACCAATTTAATTCGTGATTTTAACAACAGCAGAAACGAATGAACGCTCATGAATAAAAACACACCAGTAAACAATTTTTTTTCTTTTGAAAAAAAAAAAAAAAACAGAACAAGAAACGGAGAAATTCTTTTATTTACACTGTGGTGTTAATACTGAAACACCTAAATGATTTAATCGCATTAAAGTGCTCTCTCTCTGACCATTTGTAATAATGAGATGAAAAACGACGAAAATTGTCTTTCCAAGAATGGGCCTTAGAAAGGGAGACAAAACCCTTCGCCCTGGTACAAGTAAAGGTCAAGCAAATATAACACAATAAGAGAACCATTCAGCTTCATGATGGCAATCCAGAAATTAAAGTGGAATGTTATTAAATACCTACAAACAAGTGCCATGAAGATTAGCTACAGAGTAGGCTATAATGAATTTATGAGTACCTTGCCCTGCAAGGTTTTCAAAATACAAATACAAGGACAAAAATGCTGCTCATTATCTAGTTTTCTTGATGTACAGGGATAGCACAATATCCATTCACAAATCTAATCAAATCCCTGGTATTAAGATATAATACTGAGTATGCTTTTTTTGTTTGTTTGATTGTCTCCTATCTGTGTTGCAGTGTGTTACTATAAAATAATGAGCGGCATATTTTCTAGAACGTAATAAAAGTATTAGGCAATACCTAATTTTTAACAATAAGTGTCAGCGTACAACTACTAACACTAAAGCACTTTTTTTTTTTTTTTTTTTTTGCACATAAACGATACCACCACACCGAACCACATTACGGTCATCACGTTATCATACCCACTGAAAATACACAATTGTGTTCCCATAGTTATGGATTCGATTTACCCAGTTCTAGTCATTTGGTTCAAACAGCAGATACATCATGTTGACTCTATTATTTCCAACAACATCTACTCCAAAACATTTACATGATAAAGTATATACATTTGTACAAGTGAAGGACAACTTAAAGAAAAAAAAAGTCAGATGAGAACCTATTTTTGGCATCTAAACATAAAATGCAGTGGTGATTTACCTCTTTTGACATTTATGTTACTGTGAACAATGTCACATATGCTGTAAAAGAAAAATGTGTTATTACTTATTGCACAGTGCACCCCCAAAAAAATTGCTTTTGCACTTATCAGCGTTCCAAAAAGCAAAGTCCAGATCATGTGTGTTCAGCATTGCTTTGACAATTATATTGTTACAATGCATTTTGCTTTGAAGACTGAAGACGTAAACTTTGTTATGTTATCTTCAAATATTAGATGGAACAACAGTTCAAGCACAAACTTCTGGCTGCACATGAAAGTGCATGAGCACACTGAAAATATCTCAGAATCAAAATTGATCATCAAAATATGACAAGAGCAGCTAAACACATATTTAACAACCCTAGTCACGTAGTTACACTGCAGTAAGCTGATGCTGACAATAACTTCTGGGAAAGAAGATCCAAGATTTTATTCAGTCTCAGTGAATGTCACTTTCCATGAATTCCTCCTTGATGGAGTGCTTGCTCCGTGACACCTTGCAGTCAGGCATGTCAAAACCAAAGTCAGCCCACTCATCAGCAGCCGTCATGCCTGATGTCCCAACAACGCTGGACCTGTTGGGGATAGTGATGGTGTGGCGGACGCGAAAGTGCACAGCTTCCATGACCCGCTGGCGTTGCAGTTCCCCACCTGCAGCCCCAATGGCCGCCATTGCGGAGGCAGTCATGTTGCTGCTAGAGCGAAGTAGCTGCTGCCCATGATAGTCATGATGATGAGAAGAAGCAGGCAGCTGCAGGGGAGCGCCTTGTTTCATGTCCTGCAGACCTCGCCAGATGATGAGGCGGGACTGTTCTGGTATCTTTAGCGCACCCAAATCCTAGTGAGGGCACACAGACATTGGAGGAGTTCAAGAGTGTAGCAAAAAAGCAAACACAAAGCAATAAGAGTGTGTCTTTACGTGTTTGCTTGAAAATGCAAAAGGAAGTCAGGAAGTATTAAGCCTGCTTAATAAGGTAATTCTTTGCATCATCACTAGTGGTCAGTAATTATCTGGGATTTGTTTGTACCTTGTTGCTTTACTTTTCTGTTTTGTGTCTCTTATTGCAGTTTTTTTTTTTATTGCCATTTTTACCTTTTCTTCTCTTTCTTTTATTTGTTTTAATAATTACATGTAGCATTTCTTATTATGTCTATTATTTCTACTGCTTGTAGATTGTATGTGCAGGAACAAACTGGTTACCTCCATGGTGAGAGTTTGGAGATGGTAGATAGACTGGAGGCCTTGGGAAGTGAAGTACTCAATGAAGTTCTGACAGCCCAGACTGGTGAGAAAGCTGTATGGGGAGAAAAGAAGGCCTGCTTAGACCAGAGATACAACCTAAAACTGGGACTTAAACAAAAACATTACTCCTGAGAAAAGCTGAAAGAGAAAAACAAGTATTTTCTGGATTTACTGTAGTAATATCTATAGGGGGACAAGTCCCTATAGCTTATTCTAAGTAAAATAAGAGGGAGATTTAGGGCACAGATCTAAACTAAAGGATACAGAAACTATACATCTGAAGAACTGTAGTGAAATTAAAACCATAAACATACATTTATACAATATTAATGATTCATAAGGCCATTATTGCTTTGATGAAGAAGCTTTATTATAAATACATGAATGTTAACGTTTTGGTAACATACAAAGTAACTGGAAAAAGAAGCTAGCTGTACAATTTAACGGTTTAATTAACATAATAGTCTGCAAAAACAAAACGACAAATCCTGCTGTATCAAAAATGCTAAAATTGCAAGAGCAAGTCATATGACTGCAAAATGGATAAAATAGCTTACAAAAGTAAAATTAATTAAAAAGAAAAAAGAAAAAATATAGTTTAAAATTAAATAGAAATTAAACATTTCTTTTGAAGAAAAAAATCTGCTGCATTGCATTGCATTGCAAAGAATGGCTGTTTACACAGTGTCAGTGTGAAGGAATTTAGAACTAGGTAAGACACACAGTTTCTGCTTTTCAAGTGCAGGTAACAAATCCATAGCAGAGGTTTTACAAGTCTTGAGAGGTTATGCTGTATTATTTAATGAGAGCTGATAAACATGTGATTTAAACACTTATATGCATCTAGCAGAAACCTGAAATAATAAATCCAGCCAGCTGAAAGCATTGGTGTTTTTCTTTTTTTTTCTTTTTCTTTTTCTTTTTTTTTCTTTTTCTTTTTCTTTCTTTTTTTTTTTTTTTGCTGTGTTCTGGTTTTCATTTTTTTCTGCACGGAACAGGAACATTTTAATATTAAAGGGGCTAAAACTGAAAAAAACAACAACCCCCAAAACAAAAAATGTTCTTTTCACTTTTATTTTAAATATTACTGACTTGACCTTTCTACTTATCGTTCTTTTCCACTTTAACTGTGCCATGTATACACATTTTTTCCATGTTACCAAGTCTTCAGTGGGCTTTCACTATGGCACTCTCAAAGGGTGTTTACAGATCTGTATTGTTATTGCAAGCTTTTACAAAACAGCCACAACATTATGTTTAAAAAAAACAAAACAAAACAAAAAAACAGCTCAATCTTGTCACATTTTGTGGCAAAATAGAACGTTTCCAAAACACTGTTTGACATAATACTATGTAAACATGGCCAAGTAAAGTAAAGTATTCTTATGCCACTAGTTTACATTTAACCAGACAAGTGCATCTGATTGTCAAGAGGCCTTTTTTTTTATTTATTTATTTTTTACAGGTGAGTAAAGGAGGAGTGTCATTGGAGGGTGAGGTACCTGACAAGGCTGGGGTCAGGGTTATACGGAGGGGGCGGGCTGCAGTGAGAAGCAGACACTATATTCTGACTGTTGTGGCCACCGTTCATTTCTCCATTTGCCTGCATGTGGTTGCTGTTGAGCATGTTTGGATCTGTAGGAAAGGGACGGGTGATCAATAAAACTAACAGCAGCAACCTTGGATAAAGTACTGTAACAGTTTTGGAAGTAATGTCTTGAAACGAAATCACACACATAGATAATCACCCATATGAGCCATGGAAGAGGGGGCAGTGTGGTGTTGCTGGGGCTGCTGTCCTGCGAGCTGGTTGACTGAGGGTGGCTTGCTGAGGCCTCCGTGGGAATGCAGCTTGTTCATGTTGGACAGTGGAGAATAGGAGGAGGGTGATGCCACGTGGCTCCTAACGGAAAAAGACGAATGTTGCAGAGATTAGAGAAAGAGTTTGTCTCAGTGTTACTGAGCATGACAGACACTTTACAATTTGATGAAATACAGAAGACTCAATGTGCATTTGGAATTTTGCACTGTGTTGATGTTGTTCCTACATCATCATAACAATGTCACAACCAAACCACAATCAGTAGCCTAAATTTGGCTGAATGACGTAATTAAGTAATGCACTGCATTACTTTAAAGAAAAAGTAACAAGTAGTGTGTAATACATTACTTTTATTGAGTGTTGCTCAGTTGCAACATTAAACCTGGAATGACAATATTATGGTCATGCAGGAACAACAGCAAAACGGGCAAATCCGATGCACGTTCCTAATAAAATAAAAAACACAACTTTTATATGTAGAGCCAAATGAGTGTGTGTGCATTGAAGTGACTCACGGTCTCTGCAGCAGCTGCTGCTGTGCTTGTTGTCTGTAGGAGTCCACCAGCTGCTGTGGCACGAGCTCCACCAGCTCCAAGCTGTCTTTAATCTTCATCAGCAACTCAAAGTTCTCACGACCACGAACCTACACACAAACATGACACAACCGTTATCCTAAGCCATCAATGACTGCTGAATCAGTCCATCCAATAAAAATAGTGCTTTTGTTCCAACAATTTAATAAATTAGCAAAAAACTCACAAACTGTGAGTCTGACAGTTAGAAAGCTAATAGATGAATCTAAATTTTCTTATTATACACGTGTGAAAGCTCTTACAGGAATATAGTAAACCTCCTCTTCTCCATGCCGCCTCTTCCTCATGTTAATGTTTGGACTGGGAATGTTTGTTGGACTCTGTTTAAAATCTGCAGATAAGAGAAACAGAAGCATAATTAAGCAGATTTATACCACTGTTTTAGACAGCAAACAACCAAGCATGATGTACAACAACAATGATGCCGTTTCACATGAAGCTGATGTGCTGCACATAATTATTGCTAATTTCATTTATACAGAGGGGTATGAATATTGCTAATTTCAAGTCCTTGTTCCTAGTTGGGTTTTTTAGAACCACAATACACAATATAAAATTTTACAGTCTTCCATTACATGAAACTGTAGCACGCTTTAGACCTGAAACTACAATAATACACATAAGAATGTACACCAGTTAGAATATGATTCTACAAATAAGAATAGTTATGAAATTATATGGCAAAGTATAGTATCAATTCAATTGGGTGTAAAAGATTTAATATCTGGGATTTCAGCTGTTAGTGTGTTGATCTTTATGGAGACTACTTATTGTCCAAATTTAGATCTTGGACATTCACCATGCTCCTCTGGGCTAGACTGTTTATATATTTGAAAACTAAATTAGGAAAACACAAGTGAATGAAACTTTAAAAGCTAAAATGATTGTATCTTTAACTGTTATAATTTAAAACAAACTTTTTCCCCATGAAGTCTTATTTCAACTCACTGCGCTTGTTAGCACTTCCATTTTTGGCCACACTCTCATTCAGGGCCTGCTGTTCCCTGAAGTGGTCCTCATCAGCTTTGCGGTCTCTGCCCGGACATGCACATATCCGACCTTCAAATGACCTTCTGCCCAACACTTGACCGCTGCAGAGATTATATAGAAGAAGAAAATGTACTAATTGCAGCATGTTTTAAAAAAGTGATGAAATGTCAAACCAAATATCTCTGTTTGTGTATGAAATATGAATTGTTGCCTTACTCCCTGGTTTCCAAAGTGATGATAATGAGGATAGGTCTCCTGTTCATGCCGCCCACACAGCTGCTGTTGCACATAAAATTATATAGGATGGTGGTAAACTCAGTCCCTACCTGTAACACAGAGCAACAAGGTTTTAGATTTTACTTTGCTTCCATTAGTGTATAAGTACTTATATCACCATAATATAATGGTGAGAAGTGTAACTGTAACTGTACACCATTTTAGGTCTCGGTATTTAAGAAAGCTCATTTCTTTTCATCGCTCAAGTAATTTTTTTTCAAAAACACCAATTCACCACCAGAGGGAGGTGTTGTAGCGCACGTTGATGTGATGAGAGACAAATGTACTTTATATTAACTTTTTCATGACAGACATGATGAGTCTTGTGCTTGCGTGGACATGTCTGGCATCTTTATTTATAGATGAGCCTCGTATTAAAATTCTTAACTGTAGCTGACTGTTTCTTTGACGTGTTCATCATATGTCTCGTCTTTTCTCTTGGCTTAATGTCCAAAAACAAAAGAAATATCTGCAAAATGCCCATTTTACAAACAACTAAATTTTATCAGAGGCTTTTTCTGTGTATCTTTAAATACTTGATACAATGCATATGTATATCTCTGCTGTTATGACCCGCTGCAGGTCAAGTACACTACCACCAACCTGTGGAGCCTCATACGGGACGATGACACTCTGCCTGCCAGTAACAGGATCATCCACATACTGGGAGAGGTTATTTCCCTCCACTCTGATCAGGTGACTGGCCGGAGCTGCTTGACCTGAGGAGATAAACATGAGAGAGAGTTGGTTTATTTAAACTTGGCAGATACGAGGTACAGTTTATTGTGTAGTATAATGTCCAGAAAACTGTTGTTCTTAATGATGCTTGTGGTTGTTAAGTGAACTGCATTTAATGTTCTGCTGCTCCCTGTTACTTGCATTTTACATGCTCATTCTGCAGTCCCCCATGCAAGCAAGAATTAGCCAAACACTAATGAGACATATAAAAAGTATAAAATATGTCAGCATAATTACTTATGTTCAAAAGAAGAGATTAGCAGATTGTACCATCATTGAAGTCTCGTCCTAGTTCGTGGTTGGGGCATCGTTTGACCACTTCAGTCACGTGCTCCGCCTTCTTATAGATGGGCATGGCTCTGATGATGCTGCCATGCGGAGGAGAGGAGGATAGCTTGATCTGGATTGGACAGGTTTTGGCAATCTGACAGTAGAGCTTCTTCAGCAAGGGAGAGTACTGGGTAGAGAAAGAACACACGCGGTCAAGTTTCAAATCAGTGGTCTGAACTTATAAATGGGAATTTAATGTGCTTGTGAAAAAAGCAAAAACAAATCAATCAAAAGGTCATGGCCGATGAGGCGTTGCAGTCTTGCTCCAGTGACTTTCGTCTCATGCTCTCAAGAATAGTTATATATAAACGTAATAAGAGAACACATTACACTACTAGTGACATAATTACAAAAATAATCTTTCAGGAGGTGGGACTGTTGTCTCAAAATTAAATAACCTACAATTAAGTCACCTATCAGCAGACAAAAAAATAAGTCTCTAAGAGACAGAAGACAAGGTGGACAGATAAAGAGCTGCGTAATATGATAATAAAAAAGTTTGGTGTAAAAGCAGCACACTATAATTACCACATAAAACCATGAATGAGAGCAAATGTTGTCAAATAAAGAGCAGAGGAGTATGAATGGAAGAGAGAAACACATCAGCCAGTCAGCAATAAATTTTCATTTGTGTTATAAAGGTAAATGTTGTGTAGCATGAATACATGATAATTACCCAGAAGACTTAGTTTGTGGGTAGTAATGTGAGATACTGCAAGTGATAGAGAAAAAGCGTAACTGTACACCTTCTCTCTGGACAATAGTATGAAAAATACAGTTTCTTACAGGAAGCGTAGCAGTCATCTAGTTAAAGTGAAATAAAAATATGCTGATCTGTGCACAACCAGTCTTCACTAATTCCTCAGTTTACAAGTATTTCCACATGCACATACATGCGCTTTCGCATGAATGTGCATGTGGAAATGCCATTACACATGCACCCAAAGACATCACAAGGAATGAAATGGCCTAAACATGCCCCAACACAATCACAAAATCTTAAAAATCTCTCCTGTTGTGATCAAACTACGACCTTCCAGGAAAAAAAATAGAAAGTCTGTTCTTTCCTGTGTAGACTTGCTAAAGTGAGCTTAAAATGCAAATGCGTACCGTATGGGAGAACTACAGCACTCGCAGGTCAACATTTGTGTTGCTGCATAAGAAAAAAACAAAGAGTCCACGTGAAGTTGTCTCTTTGCATTTTCTAGATTATAGAAAGCAAAAAGAAATAGAAACACAGAGAGAAGAAATAATAGAGAGAGACTCATGGAACACGGCAGGTTACATGATAAGTATAGGACAGTGTGTTGGCAATTCTAAAAACAAACAAACAAGAATTATTTGTGATAGTAAAGAAAGAAATTTATTAGACAAAAGTGAAGAATTTCATTCTCATGTTATCTGACTCTCAGGATTCACGTATCTCTGCATTACAGAGGCCAACAATAAAAAGGAAAGGCCACATGAACGTGTTTGTGAGTTGGTTCAGTTGTAACTGATAGACAGCGGCTATCACGACCACACTATTCCTTTTCCCTTCTTTTTTGTTTATTTTTTGCCCTTTATTACTTTTTTAAATTTCATTTTTACACACACAGACATATTTCTTTGTGTGTAAATGTAGCTGTATTGGTGTCAGAAGTGCAGTGCTATTAAAAGAACTGCAGTATCTGATGCAGGAAAAGATGAGTGATGGACAAGTTGGGCTTTGTTTCAAAACACAAAAAAGGCACAGAGAGTAGAGAGGAAGAGGAAGAGAAGGAGAACAAATATGCCAAACTTGGATTAGTTGCTTTGTCACTGAGTTGGAATAAAAAAAAATTTTGGTGACTGAGAAAAGGAAATTAAGAATGGACAGAGGGGTAAAAGAATAAATTGTAAGAATACAATTTATTAATTTAAAAACGGAACGAAGCAATCTCTTTTTATACACGTCTGTCTGTTTATGCTTTTCTTGCAAGAAAAGGAGAAATTTGGCACGTATCCTGCTGGAAATCAAAAGAAGTGTAGTGTTGTGTTTAAAGTTGTTCGGATAAATAGTGGTCTCATTTTTTTTCATTTAAAGTTTCCTAAATGAAACTTTTAGGTAACTTGAAAATTAAGTAAAAGCTTCACCAATTTAGTGAAAACTGTTTTTTGATCGACTGCTTTTGTGATAAATTGTTAACTCTTATAATATTCTTTCTGACTTTCAGATGGACAAGTTTTGCGAACAGTGCTTTTAGCCACTGCCAAAACATTGTTTTAATGTACATGTTGTATTTCCTTTGGTCAGTGTGTCATTTTGAGAGTTTGTGATTTACTGCAGTAAAAGTGTATTAGATCTGTATTAGAAGCTCACATGTTTGTCTTGGTCAGAAACATACATAAATCCACACCAAAAGACTCTTGTCTGATCAAGTTTAGAAAATTATGCCATAATGGTAGGGACAGGAATTTTATTGCCATCTGTCCATCCATCTATTCATCCATCCATCCATTCATCTATTCATCTTTGCTTCTACACGGTGGACCAATGGAGACAGGCCCTGACAGGTTCCTTGAGAAGAGGTGTTAATTGCCAAACTGTCATCCATACTCACAGGCAGCAGCTTGCCCGCTGTAAATTTTCGTAACAAATATCAGATTTATTTATGTACATTCATACACACACAGACACAGTGAGCTGATATACAGTACCATATAAGCTGACTTTTCATACACTGTAATCATCGTGTATTGGAAGTAAATTAGTATAGGAAACCTAAAAGTCACCCATGTTAAAAGATCTAATGAACCATAATGAATTATAATCTTACAATATAGTAATCTTTTTTGTCTAATCCAAAAAGTAAAGCTTAGGCTATGAGGGAACCATAAGAGCCTATTAAAAAAACATTTAAATAAATAAAACATAAATAAGATAAAGCCATTCGACTTTAGTGATTTTCAAGTAGCTACATGGAGTCTTACGGTTAACTCCTTTAGAGTATTAACATAAACACTGTGTTTCACAGAGTATTATGGGACACACAGCATGACCTAATGCTTAAAATATTAGCTTTCTCTGTGGCGCTTAGCTGTTATCAATTCAAAGTCCAGAACATCAACAAGAGCCCCTGTTCTATAGTGAAATTAGTTAAGATATTAGCTGATTAGGCTGATTTCTTTAAACACTGTATACTACAAAAGCACTTGTTTTACAGCACAAAACGATCAGTCCTCCAACTAGGAGCACATTTATTTCCCCTGTGAAATATCATGCGTCCCAAATGTGTGAATTCTCTTTCTCATCAACTCTGGTTTCCCACATTTGATGCTTGGCAGGAAAACCAATGGTGATGTGGCTTTGGATGATGCATCAGGAAAGGAAGGGAGGGATGCATTGTGCAGAACATGTTGGGACGTGTGTCCTAACGGAGAGAGGCTAATAGCTGGGAAGAGCAGCTTCTGACAAGCCGCTGTGTAGTGCATGCTCGAGCCTGCATCCTGAGTGTATCACACCCCTTCCTACTACTGCCACATACTGTACACACACAGACAGACACACAAACACTCATGCATGTGCATATACACTTACACACAAACTAAAGTCTGATTGTATGGAAAGGGGTCTTATTATATGACAATACTAAGGTGTTAGATCTTATTTCTAGCCATGGTGATGCTTGCCTGCATCCAAGCAGAAGAATCATCTTCAAGGGGCAGGAGAGTGGCAGAGTTTCAGAGCTATTATCACTAATGGATGCTGTCTTGACTAGACGTGGGTGGGGGTGGGGGGGTTGATTGCCAGAGCAGCTTAACATGGGTTTGGATGGACTAACTCTATGTGGAAATACTTTGATAGATGAGAAAACCAGGATTGTGTCTCCTCCTCTGTGTTCACCTGACTTCTCGTCTCTTTTCCTTTGAAAGGTACCAGAGTTGGACTAATCTAATGACAAGTTCTATATACCACAACCGAATGCTTTGTCAGTCACTAATGATGTCAAGTCAAGTTTATTTATTCTGTGCCAAGTCACAACGATAGTCACTTCGAGGCAAAGACCTTACAGTATTAAGGAGAAACCCCCAGTAATCAGATAATCCCTACTATGAAAAATAATGGCAGCAATTCTGATTAAACTGATAACGTGGAATGTGAGACGAAGGGATTTAATGAAAAATGCTCAATGGAATAAGTAGATATCTTCCCTTGAGAGGAAAAGGCAGAGGGGCATGAAGAAGGGCAGCTAGGAAGCTGCTCGTATTGAATATGCCCCTACGCCATTTGGTATTCCACATTGCCTGAGGCCACAAGGAATACACATGAAACTCCTGTTTTCTACATTCAGACAAGGTGACTCAGTCTTATAGTCATCCCTTTTTTCCAAACAAGTTCAAACTTGGGTCTTTTACTGAATTTCGCATAAATACGCACACCCATATTTGCATCCACATTTCAGACACACATAAATCCTCATGCAATCTTTTGGGTAATCCCCTACCATTAGTAGAAATGTAGTCATCCTGAGAGGCTTGACTGGAATGCCTTTTCTTTCTGATTATTGTTTTATTTACTTCACTTTCAGTAAAATTATTTACTTCACTTTCAGTAAAATGTAAATATGTTGTCATTTTATTGGGAAAGAGTTTATGTCTATATTCCAGGATGTTTTACCTCAAACGGCTGCATATTCTGTAGGTATTACATGTGGTGAACTTCTTTTTTAACTATCTGTAACACTTCCTTTAAAGAAATCAATGCTTTATACAGTAGAAAATCATATATTATCATACTCCGTCATTTCACAGATTAAACATTTTCTTTTTTCCATAGCTATATAATAACACTTATAATTTGCCGGTCTTATAATCAGGCATTCAAGATAAAACAAAGCATTACAGTAAACTCCACCAAAGCTATGAGCAATCACCTAGTCTCTCTTTTTGTTCTAATCCCTCCTGTTTAATGGCAGCAGAGGCATCTGAATAATCACAGGTTTCCTCACAATCCTTTTCTGCTGCCTCATCATTTGTATCTTAAGTCGTGTGCCAGTCAAACACTCCTTTGTTTCTCCTCTTATAGCGCAGAGAGACACACACACACACACACGCACGCAAGACGCTATAACTTAAATTGTTAGGCAGTTTAAAAAATATATTTCTCTTCTGTTCTGTTAAAATTGTAGCAAAATACAGTTTTCAAAAACTATTAAGAGTTTTGCTGTAAAAACAAGAGGTCTGTTGGCAGGCTTTTATTGATTTTTTAATTAAAAGCTAAACGGTATTGTTAGAGTTCTTTTTCGGATGTTATGTACTTTCTGAATGAAGTCAAAAGATGCATTCTGAACTTTAAAATGGCACCGTAGGTAGAAAAAGGCAGGGTAAATAGTAAGTATCACATTAAACCAAACAGGTCACAACAAGTTTTCGGATCATTTCATGGCAGTAAGTCATCAGGTCAAACTAATATTTTTGTGCATGCTTTCTCTGGTTTCTGTGGATGTGTTTTGGCAGAAGATTTAATGAAATGGATGAGAATAGAAGTTAGACAAAGGAGATGACAGGTATACTCAAGGGCAGGAGAGAAGAGCAGAGGAGAGAAGAGGGGGAACTTTAGGCGCCAGAGGTGACAGCCATGAGTGTGTGCTAAGACCGGAGGAAGAAAGAGACAGAGAAAGAAAAGCAACAGGTCAAAGACCACAGTTCCAATGTCCAGAGGAGGATCTTCTTACATCACTGAGGGCTGAATGAAGAAGCTCACCATGCATGATTAACTTTAGCAAACACATACGCAGAGGATCTCAATCTATCACACAGACACATTCACAGGCCTCAATGCACACACACACACACACACACACACACACACACACACACACACACACACACACACACACACACACACACACAGAAGGAAGTGTGCTTTATCTTTCACTTGTTTCTGGGAGGTCAACTGTGAGACAGTTGGAGGTGACACTTTTTGAGGAGAACAGACTTCTCATCAGGTCATAACAACACACACAGCCTCTATTTCACCTACCCCTCACCGCAATCACATCACAAAGTAGTTGTGTGCATTGCGTTCATTAGAATTGATAATTGGTGTGTAAATTTCCAATACTCATATTCCTCTGATTTTTTTTAAATTATTTTTTAAAATACTACCTCAAAAGTTTGAATTCCAGCTGAAAGTTGTTAATGTAGCTCATTCTAGAGGAGTAGAAGAGGCAAACATCACATCCAATGTGAATTTTTATCCCAGTTCAATCAAGTAGAAATCAGTCTACACGCAGTTACAGTCAGCTAAGAAAATAACACAATGTCTACATTTTTGAAGTTGTGCTACAATGTGTTCAGGCATTGGCTATAAATAAAGACCTATTGATATTGACCAAAAAAAACCAAAACATGACGATGATTTTTGCCATAATCAAGCAACCTTAAAATACTATTTGTGTAATTACATTATCATTAAAATGGATTATTGCACTGATAAAGTGAAACAACACATGAGGCAGCAATTTCTAATATACTCAAAGACAGTACACCAAAATATATTAATCAAAATAACCTCTAAATTACATAAACTCATATGATATGATATTTTTATTTCTCACTCGAACTACTTAAAGAAACCAAACAAAGTCTTCCAAAAGACTAACACAGAACAGACTCATAAAAGGTGAGTACAGGACAAGATGAATCACTGAGTCGTGCGCTACTTTCGCTTACACATAGCACGCCTGCACATGTACTGACTTGAGTGAGTGTCCATGTGAACGAGTGTCTTTGTGTGCATGTTTATGTGTGTTCAAGGGAGTTACTTAGTAAGACAGAGAGCTAGAAAGAGTAAGAGAAGCCTGCATGCATAGACATACACCAGCACACATCATAGCCACAACAGTGTGTTTGTGTGTGTGTGTATATACTCACGGTCCATGTGGCTGACTTGGCTGTGCTGGACTGCTGGAAGGACACCTGGAAGGCATGTGGCCCAGGGTAATCGGTGTTAGAAGGGATGGCAGGGGCAGGCGACAAGCCCTCAAAGGTGGAGTTGGGCTGGGAGTAAGGTGAGGGGGTGGGCACGGCCGACGAAGAGGCGTTTTCGGAGCTGTAGGGGCTGGTGGATGTCGCACGGCTCCCCAGACTCTCCATGCTGCTGCTCAGCAAGTTGTACTGGGACTGTGAAGAAATGAAGAAAAAAGGCAATGAGGGAGGTGAAGAGGTAGGGAGGGGAAAAGGCAGAGGGAGGACACAGGTAGAGGTGTCACAGAGACAGGGGCTTAGAGGCTCAAAGGAAGGTCGGGTTACACTTGGAAGGGAGATGTGGGTAGTGCGCGTGATGCACAGTGTGTGTGGGGGCATGCGTAACTATTTTATGATTTATACATAAAAACGACATCAACAGGTGTGTAGAGGTGAATCTGTGAATGGCACTTGCAGTGAGGTCCACACTGTACCTTCCTCGGGGCTATAAGAGGTGTAGAGTTGTAAAACACAGGAGTGATCTGCCTAATTGCCTGCCATTTTCTTTTCTCTCTTCGGTATGATGGATGAAAAAAAAGATTTGATGTACTGAACTCTGCTAGTGTCTCGTGTGAGGCCTGCATTTTGTTTTTAAACTCAAAAGCTACAGTAGAAGGAAAAAGTATTAAAAACATGTGATTTCAAAAAAAGTTAGAAAACACAAGCTGCAGTCCACCACAGTCTACCTCCTGCTCTTCAAACTAAAACAATCTGTGAATAACATGAAACCAATAGATAGTCAGTTGACTGAGACAGAACAAGAAAAGTTGGCAGCAAAGAATATTCTGAAAACCAAAAATAATCTTTAGTGTGAAAACACATTCCTGGATTCATCCCTGTTGCCCGCATTGTGCACGTGTCAAACAACTGAAGCTGATGGCAGCTTCCAGTTGAACCGTTTCTATTCCACACACATACCCAAAAAAACCCTCCAAAACCAAACAAAAACAAAAGCCTTTACCTTCTTCTTCACGTAGTACATCCTCTACTGCTTTGGTCTCATTTGTCAAATCTTCAGTCAGTCAAACGTCCAAACACAGCAAACCAAAGAGAGTGCTGGACCAGAGCCTAACCACAGAGTTCAAGCAAGGTGTGCATCAGTGGACATACCACGCTCACTCACTCACACATAGGCGCATGTACTGCCAGGACAGGGAAGAAAGGTGAGGACTGGTGAGGAGAGAGAGAAACGATAGACTGAGATGAGAGGAGAGAAGCAGAAAGGGAAAGAGGGATGGGAACCCAACAAATTGTACGACATTCTAATTATGGCATGCCCGGACATAGACGGCAATGCCGGGGTGCGTGTACACACATGCTCCAAAACACCTTGTGAAGGCCTGCACTAAGTAAACACTGTCTGGTTTGACAGAGAGAGAGAGAGAAAGAGAGAGACAGAGACAGAGAGAGAGGCAAGAAGAACAGCATATGAAAGGACAAGCGTTCAAGGGTCAGATACCCCTGCCACTCAGTCATACCCCCACAATCAATACAACATTAAATTAGCACAGACTTTTCAAAACTTTGCTAGCCTTAATAAAGAAGGATGAAACTTGCTTAAGTCAAAATCCATCCATGAGCATGTAATTACAGTGAATATCGTTAAACAAACTGTTTCATCTAAGGTTGTGTGGGAAGGTGGATTAGGGTAGTAATATTTAATTAGCACAAAAGCAGTTATACCACTTATAAATTGTCAGACTGGGACTAGTTGAAAAATCTATAAACTGTGACTGGAAGTAAGATGAATCTGAGATGAATCTGAATTCACAGGGACATTTATCTGAAGAATCATGTGTCACACGGGAAAGCTGAGTGATCATTTACCTGGCCCACCACTGCACTTCTCCTTTTTTTATTATTGTATTTTGTTCTATTCACTTTCCCCATAAACTGAAAATATATTGGATCACTTCACCACACGATCGTTCCCCAGGGCTCTTCTACTTATTACTTTAAGTTTGAGCGCTGAAACTTACAAGGACACAAAATTTAATACAGTTACACAAGGATACGTAAACCTCGTGTGTTTCTATGCCATGGTTCAGCAGCTGAAAGCAAAAGCACAGGTCAATGTCCAAGACTTAATGCAAACGATGCAGGTTAAATGAGGATGCACGCATTCGTGGGACTTTGGAGCCATACATTGACACTAACGTGAGTTTATGTGAGATAGCACCTCACACAGGATACAACTGGGATAAACAGATAAAGAGGGAAAATTAATTAATGCTTAATAGACATGCAATGTAATTCCCAGCATTCATATCAAATGTCTTAAATGTATAATCTTACAACAGAAAGAAGCACATTCATAGCATCAACTTAGATGAACGTGCATATCCTTTTTTTTTTTTAAAAAACATGACAAATATCAGCATGAATGCTTTTTTTGTCTTCTCATGAAAAGTGCACACAAATCACTCTGACATCCCTCTAGTGTCTTAGCGCTTACCACCTTTGAAATTTTCCATCTAATAGGTATTATCAAAGGGGCTTTAGAGGCACAAGAGAAGCCCAGGTGTATGTGTCAACAACAGAAAACGCCACACACACCCACGCCTACGCCCCCACATAGACACACACACACACACACTGAGAGAGCAAGAGAGACTCACACTCACAGGTGCGTTGTGCTTGGTCTTAATACCTAAACTCAATCCATAACAAGTTGAAACAGAGCTAAAACCTCCACTGCAACTATGTGAGTAAATGTGTTTGCGCGATACGATGTGTCTAAGTGTTTACACTTCCCAGCCCAGCAGCGTCTGATGTCCCCTATGGGCAGTCATCCTGGTAGCTGCCACTCAAAGAAAAGTTTTAAAGGCTTAAAACATTTACTTCAGGCAGCAGCAGCAACCTTCACCTGTCAAGATGAGTGAAACATAATAGGCTGAGGATAAAGAGACAGTTTAAATCCTAATGACCTGTTTTCAGAGCCACTTACTCAATGAAACAGCCTTCAGCACTTAACAACACAATATCCCAACTATTTATATTTTCCAATTGATTTAAGGAAACAGCATGACCAAAAAGAATAACTGTGCTGCATAAATGAACGGTCTGGTATTATATCAAAAGTGAAGCATGTCTAAACGACACCAGCCATGTTAAACAGAGGTGAGGAGAAGTGGAGGTAAAGAGTAGTGTGCGGTGTAAGAAGGTTGCCCTCTATTGGGAATATCTCCAAAGAGCAGGAATAGGATATAAATTTCATTTTCACAGTGATCTGTAGACGCTGTAATTCTCTGTAGAGAATTTTCAAGCAAAAAGTAAATCACGTTAATGTTTTGGTCAATTTCTAAAACCCAGTGATTAATATTGGAATATAGTGGTATGATAAGGATGTGTTTGAGAGTTCTGCTTGTGCTTTATCATAGAATTTCCATAATAATCCAGTTTGACAAAGTAGTGATAAAACTATCTCCATCTTTCCACCAAACTAATCAAATTGTTTTAATTCAAGAGCAGCTCCAATTCAAGCACATCTCACACATCCATGCGTCTTCGCAGCATGATGAGTAATGAGCACTGCCATTGACTTGAAAAACAGTTGCTCTACAACGAACACCAAGTTTCAAACAAAGTAATATGAGATATTCTCCTCTAAGTGTGCAGTTTCCAAAAGCAAAAAGGAAGGAATATGACCCAACATCAGCAAATTACACTCGTTCACTTACCACATCCAACAGCATCTTACAGCTTCTAAAAAAATAAAGTGTGTTTCTACGATGTCTCTCATAAGACTCTGTTCAAGGGTGACTGTAATAGCTGAGTTCTCCATTTCTAGGTGAACCTGCTTTAAAGCAGGGCATGATGGAGGGAAAAAAGATGTCCTGCCTCTGTTCTCCACTTGTTTCCCTTACTTTACTGGGCCTTCTCCTTGTTCTGCATCTAACAACAAATCCTTGCTCCACCTCTTTTCTTTCTCTCATGACTATTCATTAACCAGCTTGGCAGGCCCAGACTTGCCCAAATAAAGATTATATCTGACCAATACTCCAGATCAGAAGAAGGGGGGGGGGGGGGGGGGGGGGGGACACTGAGTGTAGCTGGGAGTTCCTTTTGATTTCATATTGAAAGATCAAGTGGTTGGAGTGAACAATTAGGCAAAATGAAAGTGTATATTATAATAAATTTTGTAAAACCTGTAAAAGAAACTGTAAGAAAACTGAGAATAAATTAACTGATAAAACTGAGAATAAATTAACTGATAAAACTGCTGTTGACTCAGCTGGAAGACCGTGTAAACAGAATTCAATGTGAAATGTATTCAAATAATTTAAAGCTCATTTATAATATTTTACTCAAAAGACACCATAAGTGAAACAGATTTTTTAATTTATCTGTATTTTGAATCTATTTGTACATTTTTAAGCTCATTTTGAATTTGATGATAGCAAAACATTGTCAAAAAAGGGAGCAATTAAATAATGGAAAAGCCCTGCAATCTTCATCATCTTATGAATAATTAAGGTAATCCATAATATTGACGCTGTTAGAGTCTCCCAGAAGTAAATTATTGTTGGAATAAAAATGTATGTCGCACAGTGAGAAATGTGACCTTGTCCTGACCTTTTAATTCTGCAGACATCAAACTGAAAATGAGCAAGCTTTCATAGGACTCTTTGAAATCCTTAAATAAGAATGAATGGATCACCAGCAAGTGTGACACCTCTATAAAAGCTTACATTTTGCCTGTGTTCTGCGCTAAACCATTTAGCACAATTCCACAATCTTCCTAAGAGTGGACATTTGTGTAAATTCATCTCAAAATTAGAATATAAAAGACTAAAAGAAATTCCCCAAAAAGAGCTACATCTCAAATTCTGCAGACCTTAGGTAACAGTAGAATTAGAAAAGGACCGAACAGGTATGGCAGGTGTGGAATGGTTGCCCAGAGAAAGCCTCTCCCATCTAAGAAGAACATAGCAGCTGTCAAGAACAGAACCTGATTATTTTGCAGTCATTGAATCAACCATACCAAAGTATTCTAGAGTCAAATGTGAGGCCATCTGTCTGATAGCTAAGGCCTTAGCTGAAATTTGGTCATCTAACAATGATCCCAAGCACAGCAGGAAATCTACAACTGAAAGGCTAAAAAAGAAAAGAATCAGGCTGTTGTAATGGTCCAGTCCAAGTCCAGACCTCAACCCAAGTAAATGCTTTGGTGCATAAACAAATGCCTCCAAACCTTAATGAGCTGAAGCAAGGCTGTAAAGAAAAGAGGGCCACAATTCCTCTACAGTGATGTGAGAGACTGATAGTCACAGAAAAAGATTCACAGGACTTTACAGAGTCTTGTTAAAAATAACTGCATTCTTCAAGAAACAACGAAAATGTCTGTCTTTCATCTTGTGATATATATAAGTTTTAAAGAATTTGCAGTACATTATACTATGTTTTGGTCACTTTTTTAGGTTTCCCAATTGGGTTTTTTTGTAAATTGGAATGTAAAAAAAATGCATTTTTTTCTGTGGATGGTAAGCCCAGCAGGTGAATACACCTGCACAGTGTGTGCATGCTTGTAATGTACACACAGACACACCCCAGCCTACAGATGGTTCTGCAGTGGAGCAGCAAGGGGCTGTTGCTTGATATTTAATGACCATTCTCCACGCACACACACACACACACACACACACACACACACACACCCACACACACACACACACACACACACACACACACACACACACACACACACACACACACACCTCACAGTCCCTAAAGGCCACCCAGAAGGGAAATAGAGAGGGAAAAAGCTGCAGAGGAGAGGGAAACAACACAGAAGGGAATCTCCTCAGCACTGGAGGGAAAATACAAGTAGACAAAAAAAAAACATTCCTAGATGTGTGCGTGTGTTCTCACAAGATAAACTACCACATCCTATAATGACAAGAAAAACTTAACAGATTCTATATAAAAGCAAAGTCTGACCACAATGTGTGAGATGAACTCATTTTCCTACCATAACATTCTCGTTCATGTCTCTCATATGATAGACATCCATGGAGACCTCTGCAGTGCTGTGGTGGTTCCCCGGGTTGCTGGTAGACGGCACTGGTTGTTCACCTGGCTGGCTGCCTGGGGGGAGCTCAAAATAGGTACTGTCTGGCTCTCTGTGAACACACAATGCATATAAGATGATTATTGAGATGTGGGATTTCAATAAGTAATTATAGCACAAGTGTGTTTTTGTATCATTTAATAGAGAGAATTATATAAAAAGAAGAGTTTGAAAAAAAAGACTTTTTATCCATGTAAGTCATAGAATACAAGTACCCTTTATCTCTACCAAGTACTATCATTTTTTATCCTTTCTTCCTTAAATTGTAACCAAATATGATCCTTTATATTCCTTGCGATCAATTATTATACAACCCGATTCTTTTCTTTTTGAGCCTTCCAGCTGTAGATTTCCTGCTGTGTGTCTTAAGAAGGAAGACAGCAGGCAAATGTGGGTTTTCCCCCTTTTTCTCTTGCTGCTTAGTTTAAAGATTTTGGACTATTTGCTTATCTTTATTCTTTCAGCGCAATAAAAATGAAATATCTGATAAAAAGAAATAATTTTATGGTAATATACTTTTTTCTTAGCAAATTTGTGAATTTAAAGATATCATCCTACTTGCATAAATAATCTGTCATCCAAAATAATAAAATATCATAACATGAGAAATCAAATCTGAAATCTCATAGTGACAGTTTTGTTCTTTTTGTGTGCATTATGCAGTAAGAAATATTGTCATTTTTTAACCAATAAGTATTAAAACACAGCAGTACTTTTTAGCGTTTGCTGAATAATGCCCACACAGAGGAAAAAAAAATAAATCAGCTGTTAGATAAGGCAAGTATTTATCTTTAGCTCTAGTAAACATATTAAATAATTTCACTGTGTTATACAGAAAAAAGACTTCACTTTCCTTCATATTATGTATAAAATTGTGGCATTAAAATTATTCACATATTAGGAATTGTAATTTGTAAGAAAATAATATTTTAGATAATGGAGAGATATATCATATAATTAACTTGATACACTTACATTTTTAATCAGATTAATATATAATTTGGAAAACATGATGGGAAGTATATCAGTTTTCAGTGATGTTGACACTCACAGGGAGCTCCACAGGTGTTCAAAGGTGCCTCCTTCTTCAGTAACAGTGGACTGGGACATCTTAGAGGATGGGTAGTCTGGCGAGGGGCAGACCACTCTACAAAGAACACACACAGGCACGGACAGTTACACAAAGATCTATTTTCTTAATTAAAAATGTAGGGCGGCAGTTACTGAAACAATTACCGAAAAACTGACTTTTAACTTAAAAAACTAAAACGTGCAAGTCCAAATATATGGTCGTTTTTTTTTCCCATGTTAAAAAATATATTAGACAAAAGTTCAAAACACAAACGCACATTCATCCAGGTGTGATCGCACTAATGTAGTCCCACTGAGGTGGCACAAGGTGTCGTGGGGCCTGGGCTTGCCCGGGCCTGCCTGACTCATCACCGTCTCACTCCGAGGGGAGGCTTCTGTCCCTCAAAGGCTGAACATCACATCCTCCGTCTCTGTCTGGAAATAACGCCTGCACTACAACTCGAAAATGTATTCAGACTGGAGTCGCCTAAGTAAAAACGCAAGTCAGGATAGCTCTGAGTAGATGCGCATCTGGTTTCCTGAGCGAAGCGGTCTTCACGGTTCGCAAGATTAACGCAACTTTATTCAGAAAACATAGTATCGCCGCTTGTTAAGTTAAAATGATGGCATGATTGTGGAAATTTAGGAAGGTACTCGTCACATCCGGGCATGTTTGCAGTGTTAAATAAGTATCGAGCTGTCAAAGTTAGCCTCGTTTGCAAAAACCTAGAATAGAAGCATAACCGACTACAGGCCTACCGGGAAAGGCGATAAGGGGATGTCTTGATTTTCCATTGAGTCTCCAGCTCGATTTGCTGACGAACACATCCAACTGAAAATCCTGTCGGGCATATTTGGTCCTACAAACATTTTTTTGTGGGCCTACCCACTGCTGCCCGCCATGGCTGCGTCACATCTCCTTAGTAACCCCTCTGCAGGATTGTGGCAAAAACTGTGGCAAAGGTGCAAGGCTGAGAGAAGTAAATTGCAGTACATAAATAAACGCAAATCTTCGGTGTTTTAGCCAGTGTGGCTGGAGATACAGATTTCAAATTCTATGAATTTAGGAGTTTAAGTTTAATCTGTAAGTCTACTGCACCCTATAGTCTTATCTCCAGGTAACAGAGGTCTTTTCACTTTGGTCTGTACGGAATCGATTGACGATATCCAACCCAGTAAACATCTAAAGTGATGTCATGTGTCCTGAACAAAGGCTGCTTTCCTTAGTTTCCTTACTTTTTGTTGTAATTGTTTTTGTGGCCATTAAGCTTGCGGATTATGCGTGGCACAAAAACCATTGCATTTGGCATTAAAACAATAGTGAGGCGCACTGCGCATCTTTAAGAGACCCCCGCACACGTAAGTGGACACTTGTAATTTGGAACTGTGGAGCTGCAGCTCAGCTGTGTGGCTTCAGGTTCCCGCTGTTCCCGCGGAGTATGCCGCCGCAGAAACCAGCTCCCACCAGCTCGTCCTTCAGTGCCGCCTTGAAAATCCCAAATCAACCAGTATGTTCGCACAGGGGATCTGACAAAGAACCAGTGCGATACGAGCAGCAGAAAAGACAGCAGCTCCGCTCCCCACTTTGAGAAGCTTAATTGGCATTCCACCTGGACACATAGCCTACCTCCTTTTCACTTAGCCCGCACCACAGGGGGAAAAACTTACACTTAGCCCGTTTTTTAACTGATCAAGATAGATAGATAGATAGATAGATAGATAGATAGATAGATAGATAGATAGATACTAAAAGTCGATCATTCAAACCTGAAAAAAGCAACAAAAAAGCAACCCCCCCCCAAAAAAACCCCCCAAAAAAAACCCAACAAAAAAACCCCCAAAAGTTCAAAATGAAATAGGCCTATTGAATGAAAGTACCGTTGGCACGATTTGGTATGTACTTGTTACTTGATTTGAACATGATTTTATATACATTTTTATCGTAATTGTCTACTTTCCCATGATAAGAAACATTACCGTTTTATTTCAATAAAACATTGCTAGTCGCCTGACTCTCGCCCTCCTTTTGAATATGACATTGCGCCTCTGTGATATTCACCTGTGTCTATTTTGTATCTCCACTCCAGGGTTACAGCACCCATGACAACACACATACACACACGGTGCCGTCCCAAGGGCCATTTTATTCGGAGAAAAGTCTTAATTGAGAATAAATCAATTTTTAAAAATATGGTCTTAGATTCGATGGCCTTCCTTAGGGCCACGTGAAATATTAAGGATTCATAGCGTTGTCGTGGTTGAAGTATTTGGATGTCACTCCTTGTGCATATTGAAAGTTTTACCTTGAAATGTATCCTAATAAAATTAATAAAGAAATTCAAAGACAAAAAGTATAAGTGGGTTATTCAAATCAAATAATAAATTGCAACACAGGCCTTATAGTCTGCATAGGCTCTGTTTGCTGTACGCTGATGCTTTTTCAAAAGGCCTAGTATTAAATTTAAATCATTATTATTATCATCATTATTGTTAGCGGGCCTATTATTTGTATTGGCTACTGCCCTAAGAATCAGCCATGTGAAAAAGACCATTAGGCTATCCAAACCGCGACCTTGATCAACAAAATTACTAAAAGGATTTTAATGTAGACAGTAAATTTTACTTTATTTTTTACATTTCACTCTTACCCATCCTTTGACATTTCTCAATACGTCTTGTGAATAAGCTTCGTTTAAAACTCAGCCTAATTGTCACATTTTGGGAGGAAAAAATGCTCATAAGTAAAATCCAGACCACCATTTGTAACATATAGCTCATTAAACATTAATAGACGTGAGCCTACCTGAAGGTTATTCTTATTCCAATCCAAACACCCAGGAAATATGTTGCGTCCAGGAGCTGTCTGTTTATTATCGAACGTGCCGAGAGAGTGACCCTCCATAAAAAATAGCAACAAGGGAAAAAAATGGAAAAAATCGATTGACTCAGGTTGATAACAATGACTGAAGTTGATTGACTTTTCTGAGAAGCAATATTAACCGGATTCAAGAGGAAAACTGATTTGCATGCTCTCCAGAGAAGTGTGATCTTTGCTGAGGGTGACCGAGGAGGAGGTGAAGCGTTTTTTGCACTGGGAGAGCAGGGAGGCGGTAGCGCGGTTTAGCCGCATATAAGCGGGAAAGCTTTGGCTCAACCAGGAGATGATGCTGGGGGATAATAAAAATGCGTTAGGCTTCCTTTTACTTATACATTCAAGTATATATATAAATGTGTTAGGCTGCCCTTGCTTATACATTCAAGTATATATATATACAACTGTAGGATACAATTAAGAACGAAAGAAACATGATGGGGAAGAACTTAAGGCAATGAGCGAAATGAAAAACAATGTATCATATTCTAAATTACACTACACGATTAAAAGCCCATGACCCTGTGATGATAATATGATGCTTATAGGTTTGTATTGATTTGGTACAGAAACACACACTCACGAGCAGTAGGAAACAAGGCAAAACACACTTATGAACTACATTTCCCAGAAGGCAAGAAAACTCTAATAGCAAACGCTCATTGGACAACACCAGTATGTCGTCATGTATTCGTCCAAACAAACCAGCAGCAGTCGAATCAACAGCGTATGCACCAGAAGGCAGTCATGTGGAGAAAAAACTTTTCTGAAGTCTTTCTTGAACTTTTTACGTTAATCTTTTAAGTGACAAAAACAACTCAAGTAAAGCTAGAAGTAAGTGTTTGCATTAAACGGTGATGTTCGGTCGAAAGCTACCATAGAGCTTTTCGTTGCTAGTAGCATTACATGCTAGCCTCGAGCGAGCTCAGTCATTGGTGACAGCTAGTTAAAAAGCTAACTTTACCTTAAGCATGTAGTGGTCAGTTCTTATCCACTGGTTAAATAATTTGATACCAATGACAAAAATCGCAGTGAAACACATCTTTCAGACATGCTTTGCTCGACGAATTAGTTTCCTCCAGGTCTTTCTTAAGAGTTAGCTAAACCAAGATAGCTACGAAAATTGCTTTGTTTGTGATGATGCTCAATTTGGGAAAGGATTAAGTCCGTTTTATGTAGCTAAGTAGTTGCCATATAAGTCGAGTTATTTTCCTGTACGAAACAGTTTTTTGTGTATTTTCTGCATGCCTATTTTCTGAGGCTTAGTCATTTTCTTGGACCTTTAGCGCCATCACGTGTTAATACCTGCAAACTACGTACAAATTGCAAATCTTTTGCAGTTGTTTTAGTTAAAATTTATGTATTTGAAAAGGACAATGACGTTTAACATGTTCCCAGTGCGGAGTATGAAACTGATGCGCTGCACATAGAGTTTATTGCTAATTTCTAACCCGTGTCCCCTATTGAGCTGTTATGTTCACAATGCACAGTTTGCAACATCGAAATGACATAAAAACATAATAAACTATAACTACAGTAAATAATGTTATGGAAAATGTAGTGTAAGAAAAATAGACACAAGTATTTTTGGAAACGTATTTCCAGAAGTGTGAATAATAATAAAATAATATTAGCTGAAAATATTACAGCTCTGATTTATCTTTAACCAACCTTTGTCCTTTACCGTAAAAGATTTAATGTCTTAATCAATTTAATTTCAGTTGGAAATTGTGCTTCATAGATGACACAACAATTGTCACTGTAAGATGAATTTCTCTGAGGTCTTCAAGCAGTCCAATCAGCTTTGTAAAGTTTCCCCAGATGGAAAGTATTTGGTAAGTGTTTGAGTAATGCAATATGTATTTTTGTAGTATTTTAATTGTTTTCAGTAGAAAGAAATCTTTTTCATTCCCATTTTATGTTACCATTTCCATATGGATAAGATGGAAATGGGTAATTTCCTTGCTGATTGTTGTCTTTGGCTTTACTCCTCAGGCTACATGTGTGCAGTACAGGTTAGTGGTGCGAGATGTGAGCACCTTGCAGATTATGCACCTGTATACCTGCCTTGACCAAATATCTCATATGGAGTGGTCCTCTGATTCTCTCTTTATTCTGTGTGCTATGTACAAGAGAGGACTAGTACAGGTAGGTTGAGAGAAAAGTAATGTGGCTATCTGACCATTTATGTGGTGTGAATGAAGGTGGTCAGTCTACTAGTTGAACACTGTTCACGATTATACAAATAATTACAAACTCTTTTAAATAATGTTGGGTTTTTTGGGGGGATTGATAGAAACTGAATACTAAAGTGATTTATGTGGATTTTAGTTGGACAGGCTCTATTTAATCAAACTACCAATAGACCAGTTATGCCACATTCCCTAAATTTAGAAGTGACATACAGAAATACTTCCTCAAAACAAATACTCCGTATCTTCAGTTGTAATTTTTTGAGATTTTATATTGTACTTTAAATTTTTGGAGGCTTTAGACATGTCCTGTTTGAAGTCTCAATCACATGTACATCCTTCTTTTAGTCTTAAAAATGTATACTAATTAACTTTTTTATACATACATTCTTATTGCTGTTACTTTAAGGACACAGTAGACTCCACATTAGATGAAGTAGTCTGAGATTGCTTTCAGTGAAACTCACTATTTAGCATTCAAATAGGTACAATAAATTTTAATATTCATTACTTCTGTCATTGGATGATCTAGAACCATGCTGTTTATTTTTTATTGTGCTTTAACTTCTTTATTTTAGGATGATCAAAAAGTGTTCAAAGTGACAGAATTGCAGTAATTATTGTTACTGAAGTGATGTCAGTTTCATGCACATCGTAGCTCAAGTTGCTTACCTTTGAAAGGGTATCCAGTGCCAGTCTTTCATTGTGTCTGATGTGTTCTTACTGTTTGAAATCAAACTGAGAAAGTTAGAGGATGTGTGTAAAGGATGTCTTGAGTAATTGCCGTTTGCTGTCCTGGTGTCGCACTCTGTCTTCCTTCTGACGTTTTTTTTCTCAGGTGTGGTCTCTTGAACAGCCGGACTGGCACTGCAAGATTGATGAGGGTTCAATAGGACTAGTCTCCTCACGCTGGAGTCCAGATGGACGTCACATTCTCAACACCACCGAGTTCCATGTAAGTGTGAAGTTGGTTTCTGCGTGTGTGTATGTGCATTGATGCACATGGAAATGTGTTTTATGCTTGTCTGGTATCAACTGTTGCTGGCCTGCAAGGAACGGGGGACCTGAAAATAGCCAGACACCAGAGCCTTTCTTGACTGGCCCCTACACCCCCCACCTGCTACATGTATTCAGCCTGATTTCATAGCTGCCCTCCTGTTAGCGTCCTGTCATACATGGGCTTCTAGTACCTCTGGAACACCAGTGCAATGTGTATATGCCCTTCCGATGGAGGTCTGGTATTTTGTTTGGCATCAAGTCTATTTAATGATGTTTTATTGGTCATAAAAATACAGTAACTGTAGGCTTACCAACACTGATGGATTAAAACCAACCAGATCAGAAACGCCATACACTAACCAGGAGCAGGTTAAATAAATAACATTAATAATTTATATGGCTGTTATTTTTACTGCCCAAATAAAAAGCCAAGCAGAAATATGTTTTATAAGACAAGAGCCAAAATGCTCATTTCATTTTATTTAAATTCAATTTCATTTTATTTGTACAGTGCCAAATCACATGGACAGTTCAAATCACATCAACAGTTGCCTCAAGGCGCTTTATAATGATTTCCATCCTTGATGACTATTTGACTGTTAGTTATTGTTCACTTGTAGCTGATAGTAGTATGCTCTAAACATCAGATCCAAGAATACATAGTATGTGGAAATTAGATTTTGTTCTCTTTTTAAAATCATCAGTAGTCGTGACTTGTGAACATTCCTTCACTCCGCAGTAATGACCTTGCAAAACAGGAGTACATATTTGATACCAGAAATAGCTTGTTTGTCTACGGAGAAAGTACAGACAAAAGTCTTTAAGATCGCATCTTTTTATGTTTTATATCATTACTTAAAATATTTGAAATTTGAGGTATCATGCAGTATGTACATGCACCCACCAAATTCCAGCTGAGGAGATTTTGAGATTGCGCAAGTATATAAAACTAAATACAAACCAAATAAATTGCCTGTGCCTCCAAATTCCTCTTTTATATTCTCTCCATAGTAAGCATATGTTGTAAGGGGTGCTGTTATAGCAGCTACCCTTGGGGCTTGTGGAATACGACGGCAGGCCATGTCTGTAACACTGAACCAGATTCCAGGAATCATTTAACAGGTGTTGTGGTCTAATACACAACTCTGTCTTGTCTGGAGTAGAGTGCAAGTGTCTGTGGTATGTCTGCTTTGTTTTAGTCAGAATTTTATTAATAAATAAAGTTTAAAAAGGAAAAGAATTTGAAAGAAATGCTTTTTCTTTCCCTAAAGATCTATGGCAATTTGTGTTCAGCTTAGTGAATAGACAATCTTAGTGCAGTAATCTTGCATTTGAGCATGTGTGTGGGCAGTTTTGAATGGTTAATATAAACTGTACTCATTTTTCTTATGTTTCTACGTTGAATTGTGAACACATTCCACATAACCTCATTTTAATTGCTTGCTGTCAGTGCCTTGCTGTGGTGATTCTTGATTCTTGATACTTATAGTTTCTCTAACAAAATGTCAGTTCTTTCTTTCATTTCTTAACTATACGTTTGTTTTTTTAATTAACTTATATGTGGCTATTAGAAAATTAAACTGATGTCATTACTTTTATTTACCTTTTAATCACCTTTTCGTCCAATATCCAAGTGCTGCAAACAGGTTCTAAAAAACCTTAAAAGCAACTAAAGGAGAAAAGAGGAAAAACGTTGTATCCATCATTAGGACAAAAAAATTTATTGTTTTCATTAATTACATGTACTACATAGTTAATATTAACTTGTTATGCTTTGCACCTTTTGTGGTATAGCAAAGTGCAGTTTTGGTTCAAATCACAGTCAAAACGAAAAACTATAAAAGAAAAAAGCAAATTATGCTAGAATAGAAAGAATTTTTGTAGTTTTAGCTAGGGCTGCACAATTTTGCATAAAATGAGAATCACGATTTTTCTGCTTAGAATTGAGATCACGATTCTCTCACGATTTTCTTTTCCAATATAAATATTTATTGCACTTATTAACTGCACATCAACTTTGTAACAGTTGAGACTGAACATAAAAACAATAAATAAACATAAAAACAAATGTGTCACATTTTGTCGTTGCCTCAAAATGTTGTACTGCTTGTAATTCCGTCTCCACCGTTGCTCGACACTGCGTGTATAGAGCAGGTAGTGCAACATTTTTAAAATAGTTGCGGGACGGTGTTTTGAGAAACCATCCTACTCTGACAAAACGTCCTACCTGTATCATAATTTGATGGTGACTTGCGACTAACCCTACCCTTGACCATAGCCCTAACCATAACCATAACCTTAAGAAGTATTCCGGATGGGTGAGAGAAAAAGAAGTTAATTCGGCATTGGTGTTGTGCGCATGTGCCGCGTCTGCGCAGAAACATTGGGTAAGATGTTTTTTCAGGTAGGATGGATTCCCGTCACTTTCTTGGCCTTTACAGCTTCGTCATCTCTCACGTGCTCTCTGTTGTTTTTTCCCTGCCAGCTGACTTCTGTATCACTTGGTATAAGCCTCCGCCCTTGTCCTTTGTTGAGCAGGAAGAGTGAGCGCTTGTTTTCATGCAACTTATGTCCTGGATCAAAATGCGGTACAATCATCATCATTTTTTTTTTTTTAAATCCTTGTCATTTCGAAATGAGATCGCACATAAGTATGAAGTGAGATCGCGATTTTCTAATAATTAATTGTGCCGCCCTAGTTTTAGCCTGAAATCAGTGTTATATGGAATTTTTTTTGTAGAGCTCATTTTCCTTTATTTTGAAGGCTGTTTTTGTGAGTTTGTTGGAATATGTTGTGCTATACTGATATTGTCACTGGGATCAGGTAGTAGATGAGGTTTCCCATGTCAGTCCCTAGCCCTCTTTATGTTGAAACGTCCTTGGCCAAGGAACCCCAAGTTGCTCCTAATACCATACCTTTTTTGTCATATGGTGGCTTTGTGCCATTGGTGTTTTAGTTTGTGTTGTAGAGCTACTAAGGCTGAAAGGTCTAACCAGTGCAGATTATTTTATCTTTCTATGAAGAAGAGTGAAAATGTAAGTTCAGTCTGAGAACGGTGTATCTATAAATTAATGTTTTGTTCAAACCAAATCAAACCAAGTAGTTCTGGTAAACAACTCTCAGAAATGAGCCCCAAAAAACAGACAAGCTCCAAGACAAACAGATGTCAGAGCAATTATAATACACTGGCACTTGAGGAAAATATTCTGCATGTACTGTGAAAAGGAGATGTGATATGATACTTTATGTGCTACGTTTAATGGTCATTACTCAATTTAAAAGGCCAATGTCAGACAGCATGGAGTGCCACTGTTGTGTGAACAATTGCAGCTGCTGTGTCTGTCTTTGACAGGTGAAGCTGCTGCTCAATATGGTTGTTGTGCAAACTTTCTGCTGAAGTAACACTTTGGTTTAGTCGTTGTCAAAAACTCTAGGTTTTTGTCAAAACATGTTTATATTAGTACAAGCATTTAATCTTTGCTGTTATGGAGTCAAAAACCTGTAGTTACTCATCTCTCTCATAACTGGCTAGATGTAAGTAGTTTTACTTGCTGCTTACTGAGCAGCCTTTTGTGGTGCAGGTTTCAAAACCAATTTAATCAACAAAGAAAAATTAGGAACTTGTTGTGGCATTTCCAGAGAGCCCACTGAACTTACCTTCACCCCAGCCCAAGATTTCATTAAGGCTGTGCCAGGCGGGTGTTCGTGTCAGGCTTAAATTTCAACCCACTCATAAACAGCCTGCTATATTAACTTGTTTAGGGACAGCTGCCTGTGGTGTGGATCATGCCTCTGTGTATGTGTTTGTCTGTCTATGTATCAATAAATCTGCTGTCTGTGTTTGTCTGGCTGTCTCAGTTGTTTTTTTCTTTTGTTTTGTTTTTTTAAGCAAAAGATCTTTCAAATTTCTAGGTCACAACTGTCATTGTGGCTGTACCAAAATGATTATATATTCTATCTAGTGTTAACAAAAGCTGTAGAAGTCAGAACCAGTAACCACTACTTTAAATGTTGTGAAATGAAGCACCTTAAAGCCAGCTACTTTGTTTTTGCCCAGATTTTTAAAACATTTGTCATAGATGTAATAAAAAGTCACATTGCTGAAACTTAGCCTATGTATTGTGAGACTTCACGCAACTGGTCTCCTGTTTGAATTCCATTCATTTATCTTAGGACCTCACAAAATGCCACTCGCACATCCACATTAATCCTGCTTTACTAACTGAGGGTCGAAAAAGTCCAGCCAAGGACATTGCTGAGCTTGACTTGTCTAATGGTTTTTACATTGTTGGGATCAGATTAGCCTTAGAATTCTTTACTAGTACAGCTGTAGCCTTGCTAACGTGTAGCATTGTTGGCAGCAATGTGGCTGCCAACAATGCTACCGGACCGAACTGTAAATTTAGGGAGCCTAAGCACTGCAGCAGGGGACAATAGCTCTTCCATACCCTATGTGGGCTGTGAAAGGCTCCTGTTCCTTGGTAGCATCATAAGGCTGTAACAGGAGAAATAGGCTATATTGGTTTGAGATGGCTTTCTACGTGGAATGCCTACAAGCTAATCCTCTGCTGACAGAAAGGCCTATATGGCATCAAATACACTCGACCATTCTCTCACACTCGCTTAGGCGCGCAACAAGAATGGCTGATGGGTACGTTTTATTCCAGATTGCTGTCAGTAACTGTAGTATTTACATTCTTGCAGTTATCATATTGCCCACAGGTTTTCCTGATGGGAAGGTCCCCAAATTGTAATTAGATTTTATTTTTTTAAGAATACCTTATATCACATATTACATGTATTTAGTGGTATAAATTAACCCCAATAATTGATGACATCATTTTAAGAATATTGACTTGTCATGATTATTATTTGCTCCACCTTCTAGTATAGTCTCCAAGGGCTTTTCGTAACAATTTTCTCTGATAAATAAACAGCAGCTTTTTTAGGAGAGTTTTGTCTTTAACACCACTCCTGCCCCCAGACCGTAGTCCTACGTTTCTGCTTACCTTTGGTGAGGATACTTTATCTAAAGGGGTAGTTTTACCCCTTTAGATAGAGTCTCACTCTACACGGAAAAGCATTTCTCACCTATTTTCCTCATGCTAACCTTCCTCCACCAGGTTTAAAGTTACATTGCCTTTGGGTCTTGATCTCCCAGCGCCCCTTATGTGGTGGATTCAGGGTATTTAAGAAGTGTAAGTCTGTTTGTGTTTGAGTGCTGTTGGTATTAGTTGTCATGGCACCATGTCTGAGGGGATGTCCAGGAAGCGTGCAGTGCGGTGTTATTACAGAGCCTACACAGCTGGATGTCTGGACCAAACACGCGGGTCAACACTTCAGTCCAGTCAGGTGACAGACTTGGACCGTTTCAAATATCTGTCTGTACACTCTGATGAAAGCCTCATCACTTCAGTAGTTTTAACTCTGCCCATTCTTAAATGGCAATTACATTATTTTTTACTGCCAAAAATAAAGTGTTATTTGAAGAATAATGTATTATTACTGTTACTTCTACTCATATTAGACTCAAATGAAACCATTTATTCCAAGGATAAAAAATGCTTTTCTTCAATAACCTTAAATTATACAAAAAAGCCCTTGCCTTTTTAACTGTTCTGTGTTCAAATTATTATTCACATTTTTGTTCAGCATGCTTTTTGCCATTACTATTTAAACAGATGTAATACTACAATTACAAAAAAATTGTATTAAAAAATTTACATTGACCAGTCTTAAAAATTAAGACTGAAAAAATTATTTTTAAGTCTTAATTGAGGATTCAAAAATAATATTCCTTTGCACAAAACTGGAGACAAAACATAAAAAGTGATTCATCTGCTCAGCCCAGAAAATTTGCGTCGATGAGATATCACAAAACTTGTTTTTCTAGCATCTGGAAGTTTTAGAAATTTGTTGTTGGAATGGTAATGTTGCAATTGTATTATAGTGAACAATGGGGAAAATTGGCAACAAGGTTGAGTTTTGCTGCTGAATCTAACTTCATCAATCAATCTCTGAACAGCTTAACACATACACATAGGCAGTACAAACCACGTATTCTGTAACAGTGTCTCAAGAGTCTTCTGGTGCTCCTTATTTGAAGGTCAAGATACCGCTTGTCATACTCCTTAGATCAGCATATCTGTCATGTTTGGCCACTTGCTTTTGTTGGCATGAGTCTGGCTGAAGTGAGGCCGCTGGGTATTTAAGTGACTGCTGTCAAAACTTAGAATTAACACGTGTTCTCTTTGTTATGCCGACTTGTGGTCAGTTAGCTGCTTCTCATTTGTGGCAATGCGCACAACTTGCTGTCAATTTGTCACACTTGTGGCAAACATGTCTGACATTACATCTTGGCTACTAAATTGACTGGTCCTATTCCTGCTATGTGTTGAGATGTTGTTTTGTATCTGTTAATTTTATGTGCTCAAGTCTTAATTTAAACAGGTTTAAACTTAACTTAAAACTTTAATTTAAACTTACACTTTAACTTAAAACAAACAGGTTTAAACTTAATTTAAACAGGTCTTAATTTAAACTTAATTCTTTTGGTCCCTTTCAGTGGCTACAGGTCTTATACATGTGTATTCATTCCCTGGGGAAGCACACTGATTGACAACACTCCACACACTTGGCCTTTCCAGGCCATCGTCTAATGATAGATAGATTGCCTCTCACAGAGATTTTGCCCCTTCAAAGACATAAGACAGTCTTTCCACAGCTGTTAAAGTGCATGGTGGGAAATGCAGTCTGGATTTGCATAGCTGATCTTTACATATAGAAATGTGTTCTGGTTGACTGACCTCATATTGGTGTCTATTGACAGCCACTTGCCATATGGATGTAACACTTACCAAATAACTTATAATTAAATTTTCTTATTGAAGACCAGTGGTCGAATAGTGTGAATGTGTCATTGCAGTTAAAGGGATGGATGTGTTTACACTCTTTTAACTCATTCACTGCCATTGATGTCTATAGCCGTCAATTGCAGTGAATGAGTCAATGGGTTTAACTCATTCACTGCCAATGGCTGGCAGTGAATGAGTTAATTGTCTGGTAGAATGATCTTTTCCATCATTTAACTTGGAAGATAATATATGGTTGCCTTTTCTTTGTTTTCTCTGATTTGGTTACAGTTGAGAATCACCGTCTGGTCACTGTGCACTAAAGCTGTATCTTACATCAAGTATCCCAAAGCATGTCAGAAAGGTGAGTATGAAATTGATATGATATGAATGTATGTCTACTACGAGTGTACCTGAGGACATGGCCAGCAGTCTAAATGCCTTGGCATTCCCCATGAATCACATGCCGTTCTTTACCTTGTGGCTCTACCCAAGGATATGGGTCCAAACTATGGTCCTCTATGCTGACAGCTGTGCCTCTCTTCAGTAAATGGGGCATGCTCTTCATAACAGGCCTGTCAACAACTAGTGGAAAAATGATTGTGTCTGACTCTCCCCATTTTCCACATGTAATACCATGCCCTTTTGCAACCTGTGTATCTTCAGAGCTGTCATATAAATAATATCGCCATGATGGTTGCATACCAGACTTTATGGTGCCAAAGAATTAGATAATGAAAAATAGATTAAGCCATGTATTATGTGATCAGAATGGACAGTTGTCTTTTTTCCAAGCTGTTACATAGACATGTTTTAAAGAAAGATTAAATTATTTTGAAATTCTTTCTGTTATTCTGTTACTATGACTAAATATCCTCTTTAAAAAATTGTGAAGAAAAAGTGATTATTTTATGTGTCATTGATGCTCAGATTTTTAATACTGTCCCTTTTACTATTATTATCATTATTATTATTATTATTTTACCAGTGAGCAGGTTTTTTTTGGAAAATAAAGTGGCATTTTAGAGTTGTTTTCCTCACTTTTTGTTCTTTGGAATTTGTTCAAATTCCCTCTTGATCTTCCATAGAAACCATTTGTATACCCACAGGTATAGATTTCAGCAGAGATGGGTCCTATATGGCCTTGGCTGAACGTCGTGACTGCAAAGACTTTGTTAGTATATTCGTGTGTGACGACTGGCATTTACTCAGGGTAAGTAGAGCTACAGCTGCATAAGATTTTTTTTTGTAAGGCCATTTTAATGTACTCATCAATTGAGTAAGACATGTAAACTACAGTGAAAGGGACCTTAATTTCAATTCCCAAAAAGATATAGACTTGTTAGCCATACATTATGACTATCTTTATTGTTACATGAAATTTGCTGCTACATTATATTTAAAACACGTAGAATTGAATCTATGGTATTTGTGTAATTTGTTCATACCAGTTTGATTTGATCTCATTGTGTGGGTCTACTGCTTTTTCATTTTTCCCCTTTTCCCTCCAAAACATGGGATGTGAAATCATTCTCTGCAGGCTCTGCTGGGGAACTACTTTATATCTGATGTGCTTTAATTTTAGTCCAAAAGTTCTAAAAACAGTATGTGCTGTAAGGGACAAATAGCTGAGAGGCACTTGCCTTTATGCTTTTTCTAGCAGCAGGTGGCACATGTTTGTAATGCAGCAAATGCTCATCCCATAAAAGGCGAATAGATTCTAGTATTAATTAAAGTCATTAGCATTCACGTCTTACTTGAATAGCTGCTTTGTTTTTAAGTAGATGTCTGAGATCATCCAGTTTAATACAACTTAAACAGCAAGACTACAACAAGGCAAAGCTGTCAAGTCACTGGGTCATAATTTTTAACAGGGCCTATAATGTGCCCTGATGAAAGGAGCCAGGAGCACTAAGAGTCAGTTACCAAGATTTCTCTTTTATCTCCGTTTCAACCAGATCAGACAGAGTGGTATTTGTGTGCACTTATGAACCTTGGACACCCAACACAGTGTTTCTGGGAACAGCTAAAACTAGCTTTTATTTTGTATTTTGTTTCCTTTTATCTTTTTATATTGTGCTAGATATGAGGAAAAATTAAGTTTAAAATATTCACATTTTTTTTTAATGAATGTCTTAATTAACTTCATTTAATGTCACTTTTTTATTACAGCATTTTGAGACTGAGACACAGGACCTGGCAGGATTGGAGTGGTCTCCAAATGGCTGTGTGCTGGCAGTATGGGACAGTTGTCTAGAAGTTAGTTAACCTAATACACTAGAGATCCATCACTGTAATGTCAAATTACCTATCTCAGTTAAACATGAGCCTGTCATCAGTGAATCACTCAGTAAAGTGTACCCTGGCAAGAATGGCAAGTGAATAGTTTAAAAACTCCAGTTTAGGAAGACCGTAATCAAAGAGTCAGCTTTAAATTATAAAACAACATTATCTGCAGTTTAAATTTTGAGGCATGGTTGGGGTACTATACATAGGTACAAGTGTTCTTTAAGTAAACACTTATGCAGGATAGGACAAATTTATGTTGATCACCTCACAAGAGTCTCATAATATTGGAAACAGGAATACTGCAAAATGTAATTACACTGTTTAAAAAGTCATAAAATTTTAAAATGAAGCACACTGACATCTGTCTGCAACATCTGTCTACTAAAGGTTGTCTTAACCACTGTACTTAAGTGCTTATTATTAGCATTATTATTAATACTGTTTCATGTGTATGTATCCTCTACACAGTATAAGGTGTTGCTCTACTCTTTGGATGGCCGGTTGCTGTCAACCTACAGTGCCTATGAATGGTCGCTGGGTGTCAAGTCTGTGTCCTGGAGCCCCAGTAGCCAGTTCCTTGCAATTGGCAGCTATGATGAAAAAGTATGGATGATGTTAAAAAATTGTGCTTCTTTCCTGATGATTGCCTGTTTTTGGTTTTTGTTTGTTTTTTTAGATGAGGTCTTCCTTTTCACAAATTTCATGCAGTTCCTCCTAAAGTCGTAAAAAGCTTCACAACTTTTTTCATTCTCTCTTAAATAAAAGTTTTAGTATAGTTTCAGGTTCATTTTTATTTTGAGCAGAATGTGTTGTGTGCAATTTTTAGTATCAGTGAAATTAAGATACTTTTATCTTTATGTCAGGTGCGCATCATCAATCATATCACATGGAAAAAAATCGCACAGTTTCAGCACCCTGCAACAGTGGAAAGCACAAAAGCTGTGAGTATTGAGCGTTTTTGATGGGCCTGGAAGACATTGTTTGATTGCCAGTTAATTACTCCTTGTGGTTTTAGACTGTGTATAAAGAAGTGGAGAGAAGGCCAGCTGTTGGCACTGACGAAATGTCTCTGCACAACATCACTACTGGCAGCACACTCTTCAACACCCAGAGTAAATGTACGTAAGCAGTATTCATTTTTAAAGTGATATTTGTCTAAAATTACCAAGGTCAAGTAACCAGTTTTGTCTCATTATAAATTCTTTGTTGTTGCCTCATCTAGATGAGATATGCTCATTGCCAGTCCAAGTTCCTGTGGTCAAACCAGACCCAGACCGAGCCAACCCCAAAATTGGGGTCTCTGTTTTGGCATTCAGCTCAAACAATCACTATCTAGCCACCAAAAATGGTGAGATTTTTTTTCTTTTACCTTTTTTATTGAACTTTCTTGTTGCACTAATTGTTGACAGGAATGTTTTATTAATACTGACCTTTGAAACATTTCTCTGAACAGCTCTTTTTCTTGACCTAAAAGATTGCACAACATAATCTGCACCCACTTAGATTCTTAAATATGTGGTGGTGAAAGGCCCAAAAAGCCTCTTAACTTGTCAAAGGCAAAAGTATAGTTCAGAACTGAGAAACTGAATTACACAAGTCTGTAATGTGTCCTGGAGCCATTTCTAAACAACTGCAGATTCCTGCATCATCAGTTCAAACAACTTTAACTGTGTCTGTAACTGTATTTTGTAACTCCACTTGCAGAGGTTTTAAAAAGAAACCGCTTTCATCCTCAGCTGAGAGGAAGTTGATTTGAATTACATCAGTTTCAACAAGAATTATGCTGATGGTTCAAGGTGCAGTGTGCTAAGGGACAATTAACAAAATATGTGCTGCTTTATGTATATTTTTGACCTTGTGTGCATAATTTTGACCCTATATTGTACAAAACTGACTGACTTTTGTTGTGTACATTTGTTATGATACTAGTATTGGCTCTTTAGGCTGAGAGTGGTTTTGAATGTGTATGACTATTTTTGTCACTGCAGACAATATGGCGAGTGTTGTTTGGGTGTGGAACATGCAGATGATGAGCCTGCAGGCTGTGCTGGAGCAGACATCAGCAGTACGATGTTTTCAGTGGGACCCATGCCATCCCCGGTTGGCACTATGTACTGGCAACACCAAGCTCTATCTCTGGTCTCCAGGAGGCTGTGTTGCTGTTCAGGTCCCAACTGAAGGTAATTTCCTTGGGTACTAAAACAATTGAACTTTCACGTAGTTGGGAGTCCAAAGCTTAATTACATTGTTCTCAGATATAGGAAAGGAACAGACCTCCAGTAACCATCCTGTCGTTTTATTTAATCTCCATGGTAATCACAAGGTCGCTGTTAAATTCATTCATTTTATTTTTTACACTAATAGAATATTAAACACTGATATCATGAAATAGAACTTAAGATTGACAACAAACATGCTTTTGCTTTGTTATTCTCAAATTGTTTAAAACAGCATGGCTGAAATGAGTGGAAATCAGCAAATATTGATTTAGTTTAAATCGTAGTCTTGATTTAAGCATTATTAGTTTTAATTATAATTTAAGCATCAAACTTTAGTTTTAGTCAAAGGTTGTTGCCAAAATTTTTAGCAACAAAATTAGAACTGGCTGAAGTTCTAGTTTATGTTAAAAAGCTACACTTCATTGCACTGGGCTTAAGAGCAGTCAGTGTGGATCTCGGTTAGAAGTTTAAGAAAAAACAAGGACCAATGAATGCAGTCTGCTCTTAGTGGACCAAACTATTTTAAAAAACATTTTGTTTGCTAAACTACATGAAAACAAGAAACCTTAAAGTATTGTAACTGCACCAGTTTTTCTGAAGTGTATGTGGACAGTTTTTCTATGTGCTCAGGTTTTTTTGGGCGTCTTGGATAACCTTCCATAGTTGTTCATCAAAGGTTATTTGCCTACCCTTACTGATTCAGTGATGCATAGATCAGAGTCTGTGAGGGCATACCATCTGTTACAGACATGGACATTATTTTGGTCATACTTTCAAAAAGGAGGTTTATCCATAGTAGGTTCATTTAATAACAACTTTTGATTGAGAAGTTGTTAGTAAATGAACGAGTACAGGGTGGGCCATTTATATGGATACACCATAAACTCAGTTTGCCACCTCACATATACTAATGTGCCACAAACAGGACTTTAATATCACCAACCATTTCCATGTTATTACGATGTATACATATAAATGCCCCACCCTGTAGTTTCACAGCAACATGGTCACATATTGCCTTTAGTTTAAGATTGTGTTGTTTATAATTGAAAATAGAATCAATTTACTCTGTCTGTTGTTTCTTTACATTTATTGCTTTAAATGTCCCTGAAATTGAAAATCTCATTACACAAAGTTGAAGTGTATTTTTTAGATACTGATTTCTTACTATGAGCATGTTTATGTGTAAAGGCATTGACATCACAGTTATCTCGCTTTTATTCCTGCCAGGTGGTTTTCAAGTTCATTCTCTGAACTGGCATTGCAGTGGCAACTCCTTGATACTGCTTGGAAAGGAGCAGCTGTGTTTGTGCTACATGGAAACTGATGAAGAAGACAAGTAAAGCACACAAAAAGAAAATAACTGGGTCATAGTTCAGTCTTATTTAGCTGTACACACAAGCTGAGTCAATGGCCAGTGAGAACACTCCTGAACATGTTAGCTTGCATATGCTGGACTGCAGCTGCTCTTAAAAGTGTGGGCTACTGGAACATTGAAAGTAATTCCTACTGATAAATATGTACTCAGCACTAGTTGCAAACACTGTGAGAATGTGAAAGTTTACAATTTTCTATAGATTTCACTTATTGTTAGAATTTCCTGTTTCACCTTGAAATTTTATATTTGTTCTAAATAAACTTTGTCATAAATATAGTTGCTTATGGTGCCAGTTTTCTAAAAGTGTGTTCAGCCTTTAATCAATATGATTTGTTTTCGGTATATGTCATGTTACTGAAATCAGTAGCTGAGTTACAGTTAGGTATCTTGATGAAATGTAGTCGCACTGTTGACATGAGCAAAGACATGAGACAGTTTTCTTTAGTTGGTAATTTTAAAGCAGTTCTTCATGACACAAGTTGCATTATCTTTAACCTGCAAATACTGCATCATTACTTATAGCATGTAAAAGGCGTTACCCGCTATGACCAGACTGAAATGTCAGTAAGAAATCCAAACAGCAACAGGCAGTACTAAATATATCAGGACAGTATTTCTTGTCTTCAAGGCATCATCTTGCTCTAAAGCCACTTGAACTGTAACTTCAATCAGTCCTAGTAGTTTCAGTCTTCGACAGTACAAACGTAATCGTAAAGCAGAGCTATATCCACCCCAAGCCTCAGCCCTGACAAAAACATAGAGGCATTTTTAATTTTCCATAGTGGCTATTGTGCTACAGATATCTAAAACAAAAAACAAAACCTTCACGTGTTTGTAGAAATGAGTTAATATCCCTAAATAAAATACTTGAGAACTGTTAATGGTATATTCGTATTCTTAGATCACTTAAGTCAAATGAATTGGAAAAAAATGTATATAAACAAAACAATCAGTATTTACAGATTCACTTGGGATATTTCTTTAAAAAAACCCATCTGTCATGCAGACTGAACATGCAGGGAACATGCACAAATAAGACCAGGAAAAAAAAGGCATTTTGGGATGTTTTCTGTTGGTATTGGCGATGCATGGAAGTATGTTCTGTAACCTTTGGCTGGACAATAATATCCACAACGCACACATTCTAGGAAGTTAATGTACTTATGCAAAGCTTTATCTGCATCTGTGCCACTTTGTAACCCAACCCGCCCTCTGCACAGTTTAATACAGCTGAGTGCAAATATATGTCTAAAACAAATGCAAATTGCAGCACCGTAATGGCAACTCACAGAACAAACAAAGATTTACATGTTCACATTGCACATATTATTTCTGACATAAAAAGAACATTTTTGTTATTGTAGCTAATACAGCTCTGCAAATGGTGGCTCCCTGCTCTAAGCAAAGACATCATTTAGGTAAATATAAGCACTGAAAATAAAACACGGGTTAAATACAAGAGAGAGGATTTTGATATGTAATTCATCATTACTACTGAACAAGCCCATGCATTCTGCAAATCAGTACCAAAGCTGAGCCTAGGGCACAGCCTTGCAGATGCTATGCTCTCCTATCTAGTTTCCTTCCATATCTCGACATAAATTTATTTGAATAATTATGTGACACGGCGATCCTACTCAGTTCATCAGCTGCTTTTCCATTCCAAGAAGCTACTCTATGGCTCTGTGGTCCGAATAATGCAAACACAAACCATATCATGTAGCAAACGTGGAACTCATCTTGGCCGATGATACGGTTTCACTGTTCTAAATATCACATTCAATTTGACAGTCTGTCATTTAGTGGTTAAACCAGAAACATGAGACTTCAAGAAGCTCAATATAAAGTACGTGCTGTGCCTTTTATCTCCCAACTCTTATAGCACGGCCACACACTCCTGAAGGTCGTGTGTGTGTGACACTTGTGTGGAACTCTGACAGAAAGGGGGGGGGACTAGGGGCACAAAAAAAATGAATGAGTAAACAGTTGTTACAGTGCTGTGCATCATTTACGTACAGTTGGCTGACCATTACACCGACTCAGGAAGGTGTGTGGGCATCTCTTGGATTCTGCATACACGCACACACATGTTACACATTACACTGCAGCTTCCCTCAGACAGTGTAGTTTAACACAGACACATGAGTTGAAATGTTGTAGTTTGGAGAAACGACTGAATTTAGAAGCCAATCTTGCCGCGTGTCATGGAGTAGCCCAACTTAGCCTCATTGTTAATGAAGGACATTATGCCTAGATATGTTTCAATAAGCAGGGGTCTTTCCAGGATCAGCACACCGTTAGCTCGACCTGGGATCGGGTGCTCCTTATGGGCTCTCTTCACTGCCTGCACGAGCTGGATTTTGAAGTTGTCCAACTTGGGAGGTAGAAGGAAAAAATATGAACCTATTAACAGCCACTTCAAAAGTGCACAATTTATATATTTATTAAAATAGGAGTCGCTGTCTGGAGTTAAGTATCTGAGGTTGCTCTGGAATAAAGAATACATTCAAGATTTTGCAGTAGAATGGGCTTCATTCACTGCATGTAGCAATGCCTGGATGAGAAATTGCCCAAGGCACAGCTGTTGTCTTGCCAGTAAAATATAAACAAACGGCTTTAAAAATATCTATTGATATACCAAGTTGAAAAGTATGAATAACTGTCTTTATCTTGAGGGCTGAATTATGTCTTTAAGGCAAGCAATCAGTCCATTGTTTCCAGTTGAACTGTGACTGTTTGTTGTTTGAAACAACCATTCACCAGCCGTCACCATTGTTTCACAACACAGAAAAAAGCTTACATTTTGAAGCTTTATTTGCTTAGTTTTCATAACGTCAAGTAGCCTATTATCGGAAATAATAAAAATGCATGTTTAGCTTAATTTAATTAAAGTGACTGTACCTGGCACAGAGAGGCCACCTTCTCATCAGCATGGGCCATGGGGTGCTCTGTGAACGTGGTGTAGGGCATCTCTGTTGACCAGGGGTTCCAGCGATTAATGAATGAAGCCTGGGGACGTTTGTCCCATTGGACACGAATCCCATAGCCTTCTCTTCTGTTTGACAATACAACAGTTTTAATAAGATTAGAATATCAAACAGCTGACGACATTGTTGCAGCACAACCACAGAGATGGACCACAACGGTTTACAAAAGACATTTTGTAAGTTTTTACATTTTACTTCCGTGTGCATCAATTTGGAAAAAAATTTTTTGTATGTATTTATTGCTATTTAAACAATTAAAAGACATCATTCTGTTTTGCTAATATTAAAGGTTAATGTTGTAATGTTTACACATTTATTTGTTAATGTGCTCTGGGTAAATACTAATTGGCTGTTGACAAGCTGAAATTCTGACATACTTGTTGAGGGATTTGGGTGGAAACTCAAACTCGCCCACTGAGATGGTGTCCACAGCATTGAGAGAGATCCTGATTACTTGTTGACACAGCAGGTTAATGAAGTCATACTTGCACACCAACAGGGACCTGCAGAGAACGTAAAGACAATGTTGTTGGCTACCTGATATGCCTCATTAAATATTAGTCACTTAAAGATGAGGTATGATTCTGACTCACCTATCAGTTATCAGCACAAGTCTCTCCTTTTCGTTATTCCAGTGATCAATTCTGTAGAAAACAATAGTTCACACAAGAGTTCATTTTTATGCCTCCTGCCTGATAATAAACATGATGACGGGATACTTACTCAGCCAGCAGCCAGACACTAAGCACCTCTCCATCCTCGGACGGCAGTGCCACAGTCCTGATGTCGCTCACCGCCTGCTCAATGGTACCTGGCTGAGATCAGCATCACACAACCGTAAATCATCTGAGCCTCGTCCTCCCTGTGATCTGTTACTGTGATTGTCACAACATGCTGCCCTGCACTGACGCCTACGGCTGGGGGTGGTCGTGTTTACTTAGAGGTACCTAAGCAGCGTACGATAAGTGCGAGTGGTTCATATAAAAACAAACGGGCTTATCACCGCAAGCTGGAATGGATGCAGCAACTTACTCTGAACACGAAGTAGTCCTTCACTTTCGCTTGCATGGTGGGGTTATGCACATGAAAAGGCGTCAGCGTTTGTAACGGGGGACAGCAGGCCACGGAGGCGGCGTGTCCAAAGCTTCGTCCGGCCTCCGGCGGCGTGAAGGCAACCTCGACCCCCTCCTCGGTTTCTGCAGGGTGGAGAACCGCAGCGCCCGGACTCTCCGGCTCCATTGCGTCGTTGAGCTGAAGCATAATGAAACGTACGTGTTTCCCGGAGCTTCCCAACGATGTGCACCCACTGTTAGATCTAAAAATCTTCTCCCGACGATGCAGATTCTCCCATTGCGCACAAATAATGTTGTGATTGTGGGGGTAACGAGGAAGTAGCTCCCTATTGCTTCACTTCCCCCGTTTAATTTCCTTCCTGTTAAAGGGAAACGGTGTTTTTGACCCATGTAATTACCAGTAAATATTTTTTTTTAGATAAATTGGCTGGTTCCATTTTTTTCATCATTTTCACTAGCATGATCCGTAAATGATCTAAAGTAATGTTCTAGTTTTTATTGCCTAATTCTATTTACGTTATTATCATGTAATTATTAAATAATTGTACTGCCACTTAGTATTCCTGAAGATGCTGTTCTTGTACGTTTTATATCAAAGTTAAATCCACAGCAACCCGATAGTTATACTACAATAATATTGTAATAAGATTCCTTTGGTTTATAATCTCCTAACCAGGTAAGTCTGGGAATAACAAGGAAAAAAACTTGTTCTTTTAGGTCAAGTCAAGTGCCTGTATTGTCATTTCAACCATGTGCAGTGGTACAGTACACAGTAAAAGACTATGGTGCTATATATAACGGACAATCAACACAGGACTACATAAGGTGCAAGTGCACAAACATTGCAAAAAACAAAACAAAACAATACTGTGAAACACCAGTCAGAAAAGAACCATAAAGACACAAGACAGTGCAATACAAAACTGCAACAACGACAGTGGGTTGTGCAAAAGACTGAGCATTGTACAAAAAGTAACTTGATGTATGAAGTGTGTGTGTGTGTATGACATTGTTCAGTCTAAATCATTTGTAGAAGAGTTTTGCTGTAATAATATTTACATTTATAAGCTGTATCAAGAATAGTAAACTTCCTTTATATAAAGGTTTATTGAAAAAGCAGTGCGACAGCAGTATTTAATCAAGCATTAAGCTTAATATTTAATCAAGGAAGTATTAATTAATTTATTTTGTAATCTTGGACATTTTTGATATTTACTCTTTCATGTTCATTTTTGGAAATTTTCTTGGTTGTTATATGCCAAATGCCACCAGTGTTTCAAATATTAGGCATTAAATATCACTGAAAACAAGCGAATCACCTAAATAAGAAATGACGAACGAGGTGTGTTCCTGAGACCCAGCCTGTTTATTATGTCTTCTGTAATGGACAAAAACAGTTAAACTGAAAGACCCCCCCGGTTTTCAGGACGATAAGTTAACGCTCACAATTATTTAATATTGAAATTAACTATAACAGTTCCCTCTAGTGGAAACTCTGGGGAACTGTGAGCTGGAAATGCAGTTTTGCAAAGAGTGTGCTGTTTAAGAGGCAGTTTGCCCACAAATGAAAATTATCTAATAAACCAGCATTTGCTTTAAAAAGAGCCTTTTTGGAAGTCAAATGATAATGCTTTGTAGCTATATTGCAGTGTTAAAAGAAACTTGTCTCCCTGCTTTACCTGTTGCTTGGGTGTACATTAGTCTTAGGGCAGGTTGCAGACTAGTAATGATGATTTGTACTGATTAGAGTTTTTGTTTGTTTGTTTGTTGTTGTTGTTTTTAACCAAAATGTGAAAGAATATTAATCTTGAACTATTTCTTGTTTTGTTTTATGTTGTTTGCTTTTAGAGTTGGGTTTTCTGTTGCAACTGTTTTATGTCATCACAGGCTCAGTCAGCACAGTCCATCCTCTCTAACTTAACTGGAAAGGTCAACATATTTGTAAAACAATAACTTTTTAAATCTCAGTTTGACTTTGACTTGTTTTTCAGAGAGTTGTTGATGTACATGGGGGGCGAAGATCACACGTGGATGTTTAGCTTTCAAGTGGGTGTTTTTGTTTGTCTCCTTGCTCTTTATAATCCAGACTTTGTTCTCATGCTTGGTTTATCGGTTTATTGAGGAAGAACAGAAAATGGTCTTTAATACTCATCTGAACTTGAGGAAGACCATGTTTGGTCTATGACTGTAACTTGTTTTTTTTTGTGGAAGGTTGCTTAGTGCTGTCATATACATATACAAATACACCAAAGCATAGCTATTTTGATTTCAATACTTTTTTTTAATTACATGTGAACAACTAAACACCAATTTGTAATTCTCTACTGTTGGACTTATGAATCTGTTATCTGTTTGTATGCCATAAATGATATGTTTCTGATAAGTGCTGTCAGTTTTATGAGTTTACAAAATGTATTTGATGTTGTCAAATTTGTGTTTTTTAATTTCCCCTTTGAAGCCTTCAGTCAGCCATATTTCAGACTGAGCCATCACTTCATGGTTAGAATAAGTTTGACCTCTTAAACTTTCAGTTAGTACTGATGCTGTTTCTCAATGTCATAGTACTTAATAAGCAATTTTCTGCCAGAATCGTTAGTCAAAGATTTCAAATAGATTAACAGTGGCTGCAAGTTGATTTAGTTAAACCAGTAGATTAGATCTACTTGACTTTCATCACAATTTGTGATTCAATGGAAAAGATACACCTTTATAACAGCAATGTGAACTGTGAACTGTCAGAAGTTTTCTGATGACTCTGCGGTGGTTGGATGCATCAGCAGGGATGATGAGACAGAGTACCGGGCTGTGGTCGACTCCTTTGTCACGTGGTGTGAGCAGAATCATCTGCAGCTCAACGTGGCAAAGACCAAGGAACTGATCGTGGACTTCAGGAAGACCAGGAAACACTTGACCCCTGTTTCAATCCAGGGGGTCAGTGTTGACATTGTGGAGGACTATAAATACCTTGGAGTACACATTGACAATAAACTGGACTGGGCTAAAAACACCACAGCACTTTACAGGAAGGGCCAGAGTCGTCTCTATTTTTTGAGGCGACTGAGGTCCTTCAACATCTGCCAGAAAATGCTGAGGATTTTCTATGAGTCTGTGGTGGCCAGTGCGATCCTCTATGCTGTTGCATGCTGGGGGAGCAGGCTGAGGGTCGCAGATGCCAACAGACTTAATAAACTGATCCGTAAGGCCAGCAATGTTGTGGGGATGGAGCTGGACTCCCTCAAGGTGGTGTCGGAGAGGCGGATGCTGTCCAAGATAAAGACAATGTTGGATAACACCTCCCACCCACTCCATGACATGTTGGTCAGTCACAGGAGCACGTTCAGTGAGAGACTGAGATTACCGAAAAGCACCACTGAACGACACAGGAAATCATTCCTGCCTGTGGCCATCTCCCTGTACAACGCATCCACTTAACACACTGTTTGCTGCTACAACTACACATGTTTCTTTTCCAAATATTTATTTATAAGTGACTTATGTATGTATGTATGTATATATATGTATATATTGTACTATTCTTAGTTAGCGTATTGTCTGTCTTGTCTTAATGTTGGTTTAAAATGGAGCACTGTAACAAAAAATAATTTCCCCCAGGGATCAATAAAGTATTCTGATTCTGATTCTGATTCGGTCTGCTGTAAATAGTTTTTTGGGCCATCCACTTCTTCTTTTGTCGAATTTCCTCACATTTCTTAAATAAACTTTGCACACCATACTGATATAAACCAAGTCTTCAGCTGATAACTTGGGAGTCATCTTGTTGGTGCACAAATACTATTCATTGTCCATCGAACTATGCTATCTTTGGTCAGTTTCATAGATTCAACTAAAGAAATCTGAACCAATTATGTGTTTTTGAGACAAACTCCTTCTAAATGAGTGAAAAAGCAGCCTATGTCCAAAGAACAACTTTGAAAGGCTTTCAGAAAACCTGGAGAACTATTGCTCAAGACTATAAAAAGAAAGTCATTTTAAAAAAAACTAAAAGGAAATGAGGGGTAGCTCAAGGCCATAGTAGGTCAGAAGTATTAAGTGTTATCTTCTGCACGTGTTTATAATAAAATAATTCTGCCAATGATTGACCCAAAATTCTTGACAATCAAGACGCTATATAAGGCTGGACCTAAGACAGAAACAACAGTAAACTGGACACTATGAGTTGTAAGATGACAATGCTTTTTCCATTGTTGCTGCTGACCTTCCTGTCAACAGCCAGGCTTGAAACAGAGTCTGACAATGAAATAATTCCACAGTTAACGGAAACTGGATCCCAGGAGAGAGGACAAGCAAAAGCTTCTGATCAACAACACAACTGTGTTACTGACATCAATTCTGTGCTGAGAGAGATGAGTGCCTTGTTGGGTGCACTGAAGGTTGAAGTGAGATACTTGCGAGAAGACAATGAAGGTAAAGTATAATGTGTGGCCTGAGAATCCATTTAATTAAACCACTGGCATGGTGTCTGCAAATATGTCATGCTATTTTTAATTATCTATTTATTTATTTAGAACAAGCAGCTAAGGTGAGAGAACTGGAGTTGCAAAAGACTGAGCTGGACAAGCTGAAGGAACAATATCAAGGTATATATACTCAGCAGTGAAAAATGATGAATAATTAAAGACCATGAGGAAAATGCTCGGTCTGTTTTTTTTTTCTGGACATCATGAAATATGATATATTTAAATATATCTTTCAGTAACTGACACCAAAGTAATGAATATTTACAATGTAACTCAGGTTTTGCTCATTTTTTCTTTTTCTTTTAACCAATTACTCTGATTACAGCACAGTCACAAGAACTGATCTCCATTAAAGCTAAGACAAATACCACAGAAAACCAGGTGGAGGCTCTAAAGAGAGAGAGAGAAGGTTTGTGAATTTAGAAACAAGCTCATTATTGCAACAGTCAATGTAACATCAGTCATTTTAACGTGCTTTTGTCCTCTGTCTCAGTGAAACAAGTGGCTTTCTCAGCCTCTCTGCTAGCTGCGGGGTCGGGAACTGTTGGACCGTTTAACACACACACACCTCTGGTCTTCAGACGTGTCGTCTCAAATATTGGAAATGCATATAATCCACATACAGGTATGCATCTATGAGAAAAAGAAAAATCTGACTTTATGACAAAGTTGAGATCATTGTAGGTGACAACTCTCTATTTGATTTTAACATCCCACAGGATTTTTCATTGCACCAGTGAGAGGAGCTTACCACTTTGAGTTCTACATTGGTGCACATGGTCATGCAGCTCATCCTACTGGAGCTGTGTTGATCAAGAATGGCGAGCATATTTTTATTGCCTATGAACACCAGAATTCCCATTATGGAAGTTCTGCTAATGGTGTCACGTTGTTATTAGAGGTTGGAGATGTTGTGTTTTTGCGCCAGTGGGTTAACTCAAGGATTTTTGACAATGAAAATCACCATAGCACCTTTAGCGGCCATCTGCTTTTTACCATGTGAGCAGAAAACAGTTGTTAGTTTGCTCGTGCACACTCCGCAGCAGTATGAAGATGTTCTCTGTACTGATATTTGTATGAACCCGACTGACAAAAATGCTAAACAAAAATAACATTTGCAACAAGAAAAAAAATCGAAGATGTTTTTCATTTACACGTCTTTACTTGCATTAAAAAAGTACCTCAGCACCTGACTGTTAGTTCCGTGCCAGATTTAATTTGGTGTAGAATTTTCTAAGACAATTGTACATATTATGATTATTTTATTTTTTTGGTTTGTTTTGTAGAAATGTTTTATGTGATGAAGACAATTTTCAATTTACCTTTATATCTATGAAAGAATCAACCTTTGTGTTCTGTTTATCGAGTAAGCTGTACAGCAATCATAATTCTAATAAATATATATGAAATTAAATATTGGCATGTTCTGTTACATTTTATGGACTTTTACTTAACTTGAGAGAGAGATAAAAAGAGAGACGGAGAGAAAGAGAGGTAATATCTGAGTTCATATAGGCTTAAAATTTAAGCAGCATTGCTCTTTAGTTGAAGATTTAGGTAGTTTTGAGCCAGCACTATACCAGTGCAGATTACAAAGAGCAAATGGAGTAATAGTAAACACCCCTTAATAAGCTGCCTCAATAGGTTGAAAGTATCAGCGTTGGTATTGAAACTGCAAATGTGGTAGCACTGTATTTATCAGTTCCAGTGTGCCACAGCAGCAGTATTTGCTTAGTGTTCTGAAAGGATGTTGATGTCCTCTGTACTTGTGTTTTGAGTGGTCATTGGCCTCCAACATAATCTGTGCTGCTCTCTGTCCCAACTTTAATTTTAATTTTTTTGCATAAATGAGTGTGATCACATCAAGAGGGTAAAATGAACACGGTTAACAAAGATGTGAGAAATATGCCAATAAATAGGTGCTGCTAATAAATACAGGCATCGCAGACCAGCATGATATTTGAAACTGATTTACTGATATCATCGACATAACACACAATGCATCAAATAAATGCATAGCTGTTGTATTTTCAGGCTTTTGTAAACTTCTGGTTACAGTCTCTTTTACACCCTCTCCAACTCTACCTCCATTTATTCAGCAAGAATAGACTCAATAGGCCCTGTGCACAACTGAGCTAAACGAATAGTACATTGTCTTTGCTACAAGCAAAATAAACCTCACATCCTGAATGGCTGGTCAATGCTGGTCAAATTGTCATCAGTAAAGAGGTAACTGATGCTGGACTAAGCAGAGTTGCAAAAAAAAAAAAAGACACGCTGAACAGGCTAATCAGAGTAAAGATTTTGGATGGGCAAAAGAATGCTGAAAAAAATATTCGAGAGAGATAAATCTAAGTTTGAGTTCTTTTGATCCCAAGGAACATTTGTGGGAAGTATTGACAAAGATATGCTATGCTATATTTATGCTATCTTTATATCTGTAAATATATATATATAAAATTAAATTGATTGAGGGATTGAAGAGGTATTGAGAAATGAAGGGGACCACTATATTTGGCAATGCCATGCAATGTCTTGTCAACACTTAGAAGTACAGAATTATTGAAATCTTCTTGAAGAACACTGGCTTTATATATAAAAAGAAAAACAACAGCAAAAACAACAAAAAATATGCTACATATCCCAAATACAGTAAGAGTCATTAATCACTCCTGTATCTAAGTCACAGTGGCCTTTTTGTAACCGTACCTATATACTGTTTTTAACCACAAAACCACTGGAAAACACTACACACATACACCCAAGAGTCAGAGTCTAAACCCAACCAAATTATTGATTATCACATTTCTAGATGAAAGATTTTTTTGTTAAATGTTTATAGGCCCGTGAGTCTTTGGCACTGGCACTGCAGAATAGTTCTGTCTGTAGTAAAATCCATCATCTATTTTCTTGCCCACTTATAGAGTTCAAATGTGGGTTTGTTGGAGCCTGTCCCTGCTGTTATTTGGCAAAAGGTGGAGTACACCCAGGACTGAGCCCGAGTCTACCACATGGCCAACACAGAAAGATAGACCACCATTCACAATCCCATCTATAGTTGATTCAAAATAATTTATTTTCATTTGATGAATGAAAAATGTGTTGTTATTAAAAAACTGGGATTTTTTTTATACTTACAACATTTTGAGTGTAGTGTAAATACGACAAGTCCAAAGTAACAGTGCTATCTCCTGGGAATGTTTCTGATGAAACATCCATGGTAATGATTGACCAGACAGTCACCGACATTAAAGACACTATATAAGGCTGGAGTTAAGAAAAAACACTGAACTGCACAAACTCCATGAGATCCAACATGACAGTGTTTTTTCCATTGTTGCTGCTAATCTGCACTCTCTCTACAGTTCAACTTGAAATAAACTCTGACAGCAAAATTATTCCACTTTTAAATCAGGGAATGGAAACAGCACAAACCTCTGACCCTGAGCAAACATGTAAACCTGACATCAATTCTGTTCTGAGAGAGATGAGTGCCTTGTTGGCTGAACTGAAAGCAGAGATTAGACACTTACAGAAAGAGAATGAAGGTACAGTAGTATGTAATGGCACAAGAAACCACTGCTTTAATTCACTGAATTATGTCTTACTTTTAATTTTTTTCTGTTTTTTTAGCACAGGCAGCTAAGGTCAGAGAACTGGAGTTACAAAAGACGGAGTTGGACAAGCTGAAAGAACAGCACGAAGGTTAGTTTTGGGTGAATAGTTTATTTTTATAATATAATTCTGCCAATGATTGACCCAAAATTCTTGACAATCAAGACGCTATATAAGGCTGGACCTAAGACAGAAACAACAGTAAACTGGACACTATGAGTTGTAAGATGACAATGCTTTTTCCATTGTTGCTGCTGACCTTCCTGTCAACAGCCAGGCTTGAAACAGAGTCTGACAATGAAATAATTCCACAGTTAACGGAAACTGGATCCCAGGAGAGAGGACAAGCAAAAGCTTCTGATCAACAACACAACTGTGTTACTGACATCAATTCTGTGCTGAGAGAGATGAGTGCCTTGTTGGGTGCACTGAAGGTTGAAGTGAGATACTTGCGAGAAGACAATGAAGGTAAAGTATAATGTGTGGCCTGAGAATCCATTTAATTAAACCACTGGCATGGTGTCTGCAAATATGTCATGCTATTTTTAATTATCTATTTATTTATTTAGAACAAGCAGCTAAGGTGAGAGAACTGGAGTTGCAAAAGACTGAGCTGGACAAGCTGAAGGAACAATATCAAGGTATATATACTCAGCAGTGAAAAATGATGAATAATTAAAGACCATGAGGAAAATGCTCGGTCTGTTTTTTTTTTCTGGACATCATGAAATATGATATATTTAAATATATCTTTCAGTAACTGACACCAAAGTAATGAATATTTACAATGTAACTCAGGTTTTGCTCATTTTTTCTTTTTCTTTTAACCAATTACTCTGATTACAGCACAGTCACAAGAACTGATCTCCATTAAAGCTAAGACAAATACCACAGAAAACCAGGTGGAGGCTCTAAAGAGAGAGAGAGAAGGTTTGTGAATTTAGAAACAAGCTCATTATTGCAACAGTCAATGTAACATCAGTCATTTTAACGTGCTTTTGTCCTCTGTCTCAGTGAAACAAGTGGCTTTCTCAGCCTCTCTGCTAGCTGCGGGGTCGGGAACTGTTGGACCGTTTAACACACACACACCTCTGGTCTTCAGACGTGTCGTCTCAAATATTGGAAATGCATATAATCCACATACAGGTATGCATCTATGAGAAAAAGAAAAATCTGACTTTATGACAAAGTTGAGATCATTGTAGGTGACAACTCTCTATTTGATTTTAACATCCCACAGGATTTTTCATTGCACCAGTGAGAGGAGCTTACCACTTTGAGTTCTACATTGGTGCACATGGTCATGCAGCTCATCCTACTGGAGCTGTGTTGATCAAGAATGGCGAGCATATTTTTATTGCCTATGAACACCAGAATTCCCATTATGGAAGTTCTGCTAATGGTGTCACGTTGTTATTAGAGGTTGGAGATGTTGTGTTTTTGCGCCAGTGGGTTAACTCAAGGATTTTTGACAATGAAAATCACCATAGCACCTTTAGCGGCCATCTGCTTTTTACCATGTGAGCAGAAAACAGTTGTTAGTTTGCTCGTGCACACTCCGCAGCAGTATGAAGATGTTCTCTGTACTGATATTTGTATGAACCCGACTGACAAAAATGCTAAACAAAAATAACATTTGCAACAAGAAAAAAAATCGAAGATGTTTTTCATTTACACGTCTTTACTTGCATTAAAAAAGTACCTCAGCACCTGACTGTTAGTTCCGTGCCAGATTTAATTTGGTGTAGAATTTTCTAAGACAATTGTACATATTATGATTATTTTATTTTTTTGGTTTGTTTTGTAGAAATGTTTTATGTGATGAAGACAATTTTCAATTTACCTTTATATCTATGAAAGAATCAACCTTTGTGTTCTGTTTATCGAGTAAGCTGTACAGCAATCATAATTCTAATAAATATATATGAAATTAAATATTGGCATGTTCTGTTACATTTTATGGACTTTTACTTAACTTGAGAGAGAGAGATAAAAAGAGAGACGGAGAGAAAGAGAGGTAATATCTGAGTTCATATAGGCTTAAAATTTAAGCAGCATTGCTCTTTAGTTGAAGATTTAGGTAGTTTTGAGCCAGCACTATACCAGTGCAGATTACAAAGAGCAAATGGAGTAATAGTAAACACCCCTTAATAAGCTGCCTCAATAGGTTGAAAGTATCAGCGTTGGTATTGAAACTGCAAATGTGGTAGCACTGTATTTATCAGTTCCAGTGTGCCACAGCAGCAGTATTTGCTTAGTGTTCTGAAAGGATGTTGATGTCCTCTGTACTTGTGTTTTGAGTGGTCATTGGCCTCCAACATAATCTGTGCTGCTCTCTGTCCCAACTTTAATTTTAATTTTTTTTGCATAAATGAGTGTGATCACATCAAGAGGGTAAAATGAACACGGTTAACAAAGATGTGAGAAATATGCCAATAAATAGGTGCTGCTAATAAATACAGGCATCGCAGACCAGCATGATATTTGAAACTGATTTACTGATATCATCGACATAACACACAATGCATCAAATAAATGCATAGCTGTTGTATTTTCAGGCTTTTGTAAACTTCTGGTTACAGTCTCTTTTACACCCTCTCCAACTCTACCTCCATTTATTCAGCAAGAATAGACTCAATAGGCCCTGTGCACAACTGAGCTAAACGAATAGTACATTGTCTTTGCTACAAGCAAAATAAACCTCACATCCTGAATGGCTGGTCAATGCTGGTCAAATTGTCATCAGTAAAGAGGTAACTGATGCTGGACTAAGCAGAGTTGCAAAAAAAAAAAAAAAAAAAGACACGCTGAACAGGCTAATCAGAGTAAAGATTTTGGATGGGCAAAAGAATGCTGAAAAAAATATTCGAGAGAGATAAATCTAAGTTTGAGTTCTTTTGATCCCAAGGAACATTTGTGGGAAGTATTGACAAAGATATGCTATGCTATATTTATGCTATCTTTATATCTGTAAATATATATATATAAAATTAAATTGATTGAGGGATTGAAGAGGTATTGAGAAATGAAGGGGACCACTATATTTGGCAATGCCATGCAATGTCTTGTCAACACTTAGAAGTACAGAATTATTGAAATCTTCTTGAAGAACACTGGCTTTATATATAAAAAGAAAAACAACAGCAAAAACAACAAAAAATATGCTACATATCCCAAATACAGTAAGAGTCATTAATCACTCCTGTATCTAAGTCACAGTGGCCTTTTTGTAACCGTACCTATATACTGTTTTTAACCACAAAACCACTGGAAAACACTACACACATACACCCAAGAGTCAGAGTCTAAACCCAACCAAATTATTGATTATCACATTTCTAGATGAAAGATTTTTTTGTTAAATGTTTATAGGCCCGTGAGTCTTTGGCACTGGCACTGCAGAATAGTTCTGTCTGTAGTAAAATCCATCATCTATTTTCTTGCCCACTTATAGAGTTCAAATGTGGGTTTGTTGGAGCCTGTCCCTGCTGTTATTTGGCAAAAGGTGGAGTACACCCAGGACTGAGCCCGAGTCTACCACATGGCCAACACAGAAAGATAGACCACCATTCACAATCCCATCTATAGTTGATTCAAAATAATTTATTTTCATTTGATGAATGAAAAATGTGTTGTTATTAAAAAACTGGGATTTTTTTTATACTTACAACATTTTGAGTGTAGTGTAAATACGACAAGTCCAAAGTAACAGTGCTATCTCCTGGGAATGTTTCTGATGAAACATCCATGGTAATGATTGACCAGACAGTCACCGACATTAAAGACACTATATAAGGCTGGAGTTAAGAAAAAACACTGAACTGCACAAACTCCATGAGATCCAACATGACAGTGTTTTTTCCATTGTTGCTGCTAATCTGCACTCTCTCTACAGTTCAACTTGAAATAAACTCTGACAGCAAAATTATTCCACTTTTAAATCAGGGAATGGAAACAGCACAAACCTCTGACCCTGAGCAAACATGTAAACCTGACATCAATTCTGTTCTGAGAGAGATGAGTGCCTTGTTGGCTGAACTGAAAGCAGAGATTAGACACTTACAGAAAGAGAATGAAGGTACAGTAGTATGCAATGGCACAAGAAACCACTGCTTTAATTCACTGAATTATGTCTTACTTTTAATTTTTTTCTGTTTTTTTAGCACAGGCAGCTAAGGTCAGAGAACTGGAGTTACAAAAGACGGAGTTGGACAAGCTGAAAGAACAGCACGAAGGTTAGTTTTGGGTGAATAGTTTATTTTTATTGGGGTTTCTCTGTGTCTGGTTGCTGTGTTAGATTTTACTCCCTATAAGCAACAAATTGGAACATTGTCAGAAGACTCGTGTTTCAAAGGAAACATTTACTGTACCTGAAAATTCAAAAAATTAAGGAAAACTGAGTAGGACAAGAGAATCTCATTGAACTAAGTTACTCTAAACATAACATAGCGGGAACACTAAAACATAGATGCTTACCTTATTATATATCAGTGAGAAGCATACTCAAGTTGCAGTTTAACTAGTAGCAATACACCAGCATTCTGGACCTTTTTCAGGTGATCCAGGGATGATTTGCTCAGCATATAGAATAAATAATTGTAATAATCAAGATGTGATGCATGTTTGGTTGCTTGCATTTTGTACTGAGAAACAGGATATATGTCCTGTGAGGGACAGATTCCCCAATAAATATTTAAGTTTTAGTATAAATAAGCGTCCTATCACATTCTCAGCAAATACTGGAGGAGTGAGGTCACTTACAAGCACACACAACAAATTTTGCATTGCATTTCTGAAGTAGCTTGTAAATTACAGTAATCGCAGTAACAATCAACTGGCTATTGGCTCCAACAGAAAATGGGCCTATATATATATATATATATATATATATATATATATATATATATATATATATATATATATATATATATATATATATATATATATATATATATATATATATATATATATATATATATATATATATATATATATAATTTTATTTAATTTTTTTCAAAGACTCTTAAGTAATTGGATAGTGTACTGATGACCACTTTCATGGCCGGGTAAGGCCCTTTCCCTCATTGTTTCCTGACAAACATAAGGGAAAAGGACCTGTAGTTGATTCTAACTGTATTTGTTTGCTAGATTTCTCAATATGAGGACCAGAGAGATATAGATAGATATAGATTTCTACCCAAACTGAGTGTGACACGCAGCAACTGAATCAAAGGCCTAGAAGAACATCTCAAGGAAAGACAGCATTTGGTGATGTCTGTGGGTTCTTGACTTCATGAAGTGATTGTACTTAAAATTATGTTAATTTGTCAAATTGTAATACCAAAGTAGTTATTTCAATACTTTTATTAAACACATTGAATGAAAGCTGCAGGTCTGCATTTCACTCACATCTTGATTCTTTAATTTAAAATCCATTGTGGTGTGTGCAGAGACAGAATTACACAAAAAACAACCAAAAACAACCCAAACCTAACAGTAGTATATTACAGCAATTAAACTAATGGGAAAAGTGCTTCCAACTACTGAGCTGAACCATATAGCATCTCTTTTATTTATTCTTCTTCTTTTTATCACTCTCTTTGTCAGCACAAGCAGCTAAGGTGAAAGAATTGGAGTTGCTAAGGGCAGAAATGGATAAGCTGAAGCAAGAGAGCCAAGGTATATACGTCTGTGCTCACAAGTTTGCATACACTCATCACAGACATGAATGTCGTAATGAAGTTTGAGCTCTTAATCATTTCTTTAAACTTCTTAAAGTTTTTCCAGGGTGAAATGATGGTGTCTCATACATCTTTAATTTCTTTAAATAACAAGAATTGGATGCACAAGTAACTGTAACCCACACAGGGGTCATAATTTATACATGCATGCTAAAATATACACATACAGCCACACTAGTATTTAGTTAATTGTCTCCTAGCAAATCCCACTTCAACCAGGTACATTGTGTTGCACTGAGAAATAGTTAGCTCAAAAGCTTAGCAACAAGTGATTTTATTAAAAATGTTCATAGTCAAACAGTATCTTTTTAAAAAATGTAATTATTCATTTAATTCCAGCACAAGGAGGAGAGCTAATCACCATTAAAAGTAGGGCAAACATCACAGAAAACCAGGTGGAGGTCCTGAAGAGAGAAGCAGAAGGTTTGTTGAACAGGAAACAATCTCATTATTGAAACAGTTACTGGAACATAAGTCACTTTAACACGTGTGTTTCTCTCTCTCTCAGTCAAACGTGTGGCTTTCTCAGCCTCTCTGTTAGGCACAGGCTCACAAAATATTGGACCATTTAACACATACATGCCTCTGGTCTTCAAATATGTTGTTTCCAATATTGGAAATGCCTATAATTCACACACAGGTACTCAAATGCATACATTTTTAGAATTAATTTGATTTGATGACAATGTTTACTCCATTTAAATTTTTAAAAATGTCCCACAGGTTCCTTCACTGCACCAGTAAGAGGAGCGTACCACTTTGAATTTTATGTATATGGACATCATTCACATCCTTCAGGGGCTGTGTTGGTCAAGAATGGAGAGCACGTCTTTATTGCATACGAACATTCGAGCAGTCCTCATTCAGTCAGTTCTTCTAATGGTGTCACATTGCTACTAGAGGTAGGAGATGTGGTGTTTTTGCGACTGTGGAATGGCGCTTGGATTTTTGACAATGAAAATCGGCACAGCACGTTCAGTGGACATCTGCTTTTCCCCATGTGAGAAGAAAAACAGCCTAAGATATCTGTGCAAGCACACTCTACCAGTGTATTAGTTACTCTGCATTTTTTCTAGATATGAAGCTGACTGAGCAGCCACAAGTATGAATATGTAAACTATCATCATGTTTTCTTACTTTGTTTAGCCTTTTATTTAATTGTTGGCAAATTTTGTTTTTTAAAAAGAGAGATTGGGTTAAATGTTTTCTTTTGCTTTTGCTTCTTCTTCTACTTTTTTAAAAAAGTTGAATAGTATCAGACCCACTTAAACACAAATTACGCACATGTAAATACCTTGTGATTTATAAAACCATGTTAATATAGCACGATCTATTTCCTTAGAAAGCAAAGACAGAAAGAAAGCTAGACATTACTGTAACTGTAACTGTTTTAATCCTTTGCTTGTCAATTTACAGTCAATTAAACAAATAGCTAACTTTATTTTTTCATCTTCATGAAAAACTCCTGCAATGTCCCACAGAGTTTACACTTTTGGCTTACACCTGGATTTCTTACATCAACACTTGGCTGCCATTAAGTATGGCTTCTGTTTTACACCTGCACTACTACAACTCAGCACAGACTTCATCCAACACATACATTCCCACCATTTGATTGGAAATATGGAAAAGCTGTAACTAATGCGTCACAAACACATATTATTGCCAACTTGTTTGCAGTTTAACTTTCTCCCAAATGAAAGAGTCTATTCCAACTAACTTACAACATTAATAACAATGCAGCACCTGCTTATTTAAAGTTTTTATGCAACTGACTTTGATACCGACTGCTTTTAAATCCATAGTCTGGCTCTATTTTCTATTTCACAGCTCTTAACCTCATATTTTTCACTTGGACCTCAAATCACAGAACACATTTCTCCTGAATGTACCATTCACCTCTAATCCCGCTGGACTTATATTTAAACTGAGTTAATGGCTCAATTAAAACACATCCTAACCTAAATGTAGAATTGTTTATGTACTAAATTTCAAAGAATAAATCAATAGCGTATAAGAAGGATTTGGGGTACAAAAAACAACAACAACCCAAAACTTAATATAATCCTCAATGTAAAGCCCACAGCAGCAAAATAATATTTAACAAAATATGAACATTATGATTTTTTTTGTTTAATTTTTCCTCCACACTTTGCTGGGTGATGAGTTCACTGCATTTTTCTTCAAAAGGTGATAAGTTATTGAGTGTGAACCTTTGGGCAATGTTTCCTCCTGACTACATTTTCATGTAGATCGTGTTTGTTTACTGGCACGACTGTGTCAATCAAATCTTTCTTTCTACCCAGTAGTTTTGCACGTTTAACTACATCTAAATCTAAAATGGTTTCTAGATTTTTGTTTGACCTCAACAACTACAAAAGAAACTGCCATTTCTTAAACACAATTTAATCAGTAGAAACTGCAATTTGGGAAGAATTACAATAATTTTTATTTTTAATTTTTTTAAAGTTAATCTCCACCATGTGCCCAATTGGCTGGACATCCAACACTTAATTCAACTTTTTTATTTCCATGAGTTAAAGGTGAGAAGGTTATATTTATGACAAAAAACAATTTCTATAGCGATATAATAATTAAATTCAATATTTTTCACACAATGAGCAAAATAAGTAATTTAAAGGGACTTATAAGGTCAAGGCAAATAATACTGTGTGTAAGTTCTGTTAGTAAGAAGCAAAAATGCTCTTTTAGAAAATAAACCTTATTGAAAGTATCTTACACCAGGCCTCAATTCAGCCTCTCACTCTCTTTAAGCTTCACAAACAGGAGGACTGAACTGGTTAGAGTGGCTGCTTTGAGTGGAGGGAAACTGCTCAAAGCATTGTCACCTTTGTTTGCTGAGCAGTGACTATTTCAGGCACTTCTAGCCCACAAATAAACAACGGAGGACTCATTTAAAAAGCACACAGGTTTTATTGCATATCAATTTCATGTATAAATTCTTCATAGCATTGGAAAGATTACATTTGGTATACATTGCTATTCTACAGAATTAACATCAGAGTCATATCTTTTCAATGAAATTTCTCTAAAGTACATCTGCAATAATCACAAGCATCAAAAGAACTGCAATTTCAGAATTGTTCAATATTATTCTACAATCCTTTATTGTTTTTCATTATGTCTTCTCTGACAAGTCTTTTCTAAGTCTTTCGGGACCACCTGTCCAAACATCTGTAAGGCAGTCAGAAGTTGAAGTCAAACATACTAACCTAACCACATGTACAATAAGTGCATCTACGAATTTCTTTTTTTTTTCCTTCTTTTCTTTTTTTTTTAATTTTTAATTTTTTTGATTTGATACACGTTTCACAAATGGACATCATTATGACTGCTAACACGTCATGCACAATAAATTTTTTTTTGTTTGCTTTCAATAAACATAACAGAGGCGATATACAACTCAGATTTTAACAAAACAAGCACCATCCATTTAAACCCATATTTTTCAATGATTTTTTTTCTTCAGACAAATGCACCATGTTTTTCATTCTTTAAAATACTATACAGTTAAAAAGAAACTATGTATATTTTTTACTTTCTCCTGTAACAGCGGGGGCAAACAGCAACCATCTTCTATTTTGCTGAAACATATTTCAGTGACCACTTGCCAGAATACGTTCTGAAGCTGGCAAAATGAAATACCTATATGCCTTCAGTTCCTTTGCTTTACACAGCGCGTACTTATTACAGTAGTCCATGACAAGAATTACTACAAACAGTCAACCTTAAAACTTAATGACCCAAGTCTTTACATTTTGTAACCACGAGTTGGAAAGCAATGCATTTACCATGAATTGAATCTCATTCAGTAGAATTATATAAAAAGAAGACATCTGTCTTTAGAAAACTGAGATGATGCAGCAGTCCTAGCATCACACTACCACCTACTGTCATGAAGAAAAATTACAGTGCTTCTGTTATCCTTACCTCTCCATGTTGAGCACAACATGCCCATCTAGTGAAAGTGAAACCAAATGTATCTGTTCTAACATTCAGGGACCTAAGCATGATCAATTATTGGCTTGGACCCATATGATTTAAGTGCTATTTTCAAAATACAGCATCAGGCCTAGTTAGAAAAGTCCCAGTATGCGGAGAGGAACAGTGATCAACAATGCCCACGCTCCACCTTTTTGCAGCTATCTACAGTAAATTACTCACGCCCCTCCACGGCACAGCTACCTTGTAGACCATATGGAATGAGTTTTCAGTATGACCTCAGAAGAAGAATTTCAGATTAAGAAGTTATCAAGTGTTTCGGTTTTCCCCATCCAGCTAGACAGCTAGACATTTAATTTGAATGGACCGACCAGCAGAATTACGATGCCCGTTTTAATACTTTCTGTGGTTTGATTTTATCAGTTCTTTTGGTTTAATGAGTTGTTGTCTTTCTTCTCAAATAGTCAGTGATTATGCCATGTTCGTGCAGTTGTGGCTGTGTGCGTTTGAATTTTAGACCGTATAAAATTGGACAACTCATTAAAAAAACAAAAAACAACAGTATTTGTTGGTTATAAGACATGTATTAAATCTGAAACAGATGAAAGGGGGAGCTCGATGTTGTAGAAACTACTCAGATTCAATAGTGTAACAATGTAATGCCCTTTTCATGACATCCATAACGAAGGTTGTCCAAGCCTGCCCCCTTTAGTACTTGAACCATTTTGAACAAGACACATTCAGCCTACTGGGTAAAATGGTTCAACTAAAACAAGGAAATAAAAAGGCTAAACACTGCAGGATGTTTCAATGCCAAATAGGATCTAAGACTAACTACAGCTATATTTCACTATAAATAAAATCAATTAATTTCATGTTTTTTGTTTTTTTGTTTTATTTTGTTTTTGTTTTGATTTTGTATTTTTTTCTCATTTTGGCACACTAACCCATCAAAACCAGAGATTCTGAATCTCCCTCATGTTCTGATAGTTTACCATTCCTTCAGCAACAAGAAACGAGGGATAAAATGACTTCTTCATTTTCACTCCCCCTGCCATGACAAAACAACCAAAAATAAATACAAACACACACTTCTGAAATCAAATATATAAGCGCTTAGTAAGAAAGAAAAAACAAAGAAACTATGACAGCAAATGCAAGCCCCTTGGAAATGAAATGATTGTCAGAGAACAAAACATTTTCTATGGGTTATTTGGCACATACCACTCTTCCTATGAACATCTAGGTTAATTTGTACATCATATGACATATCATACAATTTTGGTCCTTCTCTAAATTAATTATATTAACAATTAAGCACTGCAGTGCCTACGAAGAAACAATACTGTGTAAGAGGAAAGAAAAATTAATGTGAATAAAATTAACAAATGACAATGAAACAAGCAGAGAAAGACTTTCCTCATTTTTTTCTGAACATGATTTAAATCCATTTTCAGCATGATCAAGTTTGAATAACCAATTACAATGGCTAGTGGCCCAGATAACTCATTGAAAGCACATTTGAACGTAGAATAAAATTCTTTAAAAAAAAAAAAAAAATCAACAGTCTATTGTATCTGCCAATTCTTTAACTAACATTTAGTGTGGTGCTATTGTTGATTCTGCTGTTACTACTGAAACAAAATCAGTAAATAAGTCACCCATGGTTGGTGGAGGAAACACGGAGACAGCGGTCAACACTCTCACTCTATTCTTGGTGAAACAGTGCCAACTTGTGGACATGCAGTGCCAATGCAGCATGTCTCTGCAGTGTTTGTAGTAGGCGGTGTATACAGACTTTAGAGACGTATCAGTCATTAAGAGTCTTTATGAGAGCCTTACGCAGGGTCTCTGTGGTGCTGCGGTAAGCCTTGTGCACTTGGGGAGGATCAGAGTAATGCAGAGTTTCAATGCTATTGAGAAGCATTCATCATGTCCTTCACATCAACAGGAGCTTAGCAGTGCGTTCGCTTTGACAGTCTTTGCAAGACCCTTCACCTGGGGGAAAATCTTCCCCTTCTTTCTTTAACAAACACTCACACACAGACACACACACACAAAACAAGCACACACATCCACACAAACTCATTCTTTCTATCTTGAATGTGTATGACAATGAAATCTTCTCCATCATCCTTTGTCTTGCCCCCTACTCATGTCCACTCAGTCTTTCTGTTCCTCCTCCTAGTCTTCCTCCCACCTTTTCTCTCTCTCTCTCTCTTTCTCTCTCTCGCTTAGATGTGGTTGAGTGGGTGAAAGCTGCTCGTCTCAGACGGTCCACCTCCCATGCTCAGCCAAGCGTCCAGAGAGTTCTGGGAGGGCGCGTGCAAAGGGTTGTTCTCAGAGAGAGACAGCATCATTGCATAAGCCTGTGAAAGAAGAAGACGGATGATTTTTAGGAAAATACAGAAACTTCAGTAAGCTTTCATTGTGTCCAACGACACGTCCAGAAATGAAAGGATTACAGTACATCTGGTTGCTGGTGTTTCACTCAAGTGTGATTATCTTTGAATTTCATGACTTTATACCTTGTAACAAAATTTAATTAAATTGTTTTAAAACTTAATACACCAGCAACGAATAGAGAAGGTTGTAGGTGATGTGTTAGTAAGTTAAGTGAAATACAAAGATATAGGAAAGTAGGAAGAGAGGTGCTGTTTAGCTCCTGAAAATGTGAAAGCATCCATCTCATCCCTGATCTTTCTTTCCAGTCAACATATTTTGCCCTTCCTCCTATTTTATCTGAGCGACTCGGCCCTTCCTCTTTTAACGGACATCCAAAAGCCAGTCACATACCTGGGTTTTAGCCTGTCTGTACAATGTCTCTTTCAATGCCTCAGATTCTAGTGAAGTGTTAAAAATGTCTTTAACATCGAAAGGCTGCTCGTCACTGGCTGCTTTACGTAAACCATCCAAGCTCTTGGGAAAGCTGGGCAGTGCCTCCAGGTCCAAGAGAGAGCCCTCCTCCTCTATACACCTGCACACCGAAGCATGGGTGGATGGAAGAAATAGGGCAGCGTGGATGGGTTGGTTGGAGGATGGATAGAAAAAATTGATGGAAAGATATAAAAAACAGGGATGGAACAGATGGCGAGTTAATTAGGGGAGGGAGAATGTGAAGTGAAGAGAAAAGTAAAGGTATGATTAATAAAAGGGATCAACGGACAGCAGAAATAAAGTGGAAGAAAAGGGTTGAAGAGTTTAAAGAGTAGTTAAAGAAACTAGCCTAATCAAAGCACTTGACTTTGGGTTACATATCTGAGAATCTGTGTAGGGGACATTTTTAGTACATGTGTTATCCCTGTTTGCCCTTGTCGATTTACAGTGCTCTTTAGGAAATGCATTAGTTGGATTGTTAAGTATTGCAAATTTTGTTAAAACTCAACATTTGCTGTACATTTTTGTGGTTGTTTGGGATATATTGGGGTAAATCTTGTCAATGAACTTGGACCTTTTCTGCTAATTTAAAACAGACAAATACCTGCGAGTGTGTTCATAGCTCATCCCTAATGGAGCCGCCTCTGCCTCTTCTTCTTCCTCATCCTCCTCATACACTCCTGTTGTGACAGGAGACGGGGACTCGGGCGCCTCGTCGTGCGACTTCTCCGTCAGACTGCCTTCCTCCTCCTCTTCATCGTCACCCTCCACTTCCTCTTCCTCTTCCTCCAGACCCTGGAGACCTAGCTTGGAGTTGGACAAACTGTGGCTGGGAGGGTGCTCCTCCTCAGGCTGGTCTGATCTGCGGAGGGATCAAAGGTCAGAGGAGGGAGGAAATGTTAGAAGTGCGACATCTGAGTTAAAGAGGTTTGAGTCTCCCAAGCCAATCAGGAGGGGCCAGAAGGAAACAATGGGAACACAGAAAAGTTGAATCGTGGTCAGTATAGTGGCCTGGATTTTAGTTAAAAACACATGTAGACAAACCAAATGGGAGTTTGATTTTTTAAAAATATGATTTCTAGTGTAAATTCCTGATTTTCTTTTTTTTTTTTTACTTTTTTTACCACAAATGATCAAAATGTAAGATAGAGGCTATGTCCACTCTTGAGCTGGCTGGGCGGCTGTTACCATTTCCTAACCTTTTAACGATCTGACTCATCATGAGTAGCAAGAGAAACAAAAATAATCTAATGACAGCATGTAAAGTCTAACTCCCGAGTCCACACAAACAACATGGGTGCTGACAGTCTGCCTGGACTTTTCCGATGGCCCACAGATGATTAATTGACCCGCTCCTCACAAACAGACCAGGGCATGGTCCACCTCAGACTAAGTCCTCTATGCCCCTCAACGCTTTGTAGTGGTGGAACACAGTTTGCACGACTGAAGGAAGATGATGGCTTGGCTGCAAACAGGCTATCAGCACACTACCATTACGACCTGCCATCTGTACATTTTCCAGCTTGCACCCCAATACCCCCTCCCCCGCTTCCATCACCCCCAGACCACGATGTCATGGCTCATGATATCATTTCCTTTGGGATGGCAAATTTACCCCTTTCATTTTTTGCCACACAGTGGACATTTATCAAATCAGACAGGGTTACCTCTGGGAAGGGGTGCACGGGGACAGGATTGGGTCACGCAGACTGGGTGAGTGAATGTGGGTAGAGGGACTTTGTGAGATTGGAGGGGGGTTCTTCTCTTTCAGTCTAGATTAAATATCACCATAATCAAATTGCAGCGCTGGCTGGCGGGGAAAAAGTACATGCCTGCGAATGGAGAGAGAAGCGTAGCTCTGACATAGGGGGCCCTGGGTTTTGTCATTTAGTCTAAACACGTCAGTTGGGTGTTTGTGTTAGCAGACTGGGGCTATGGGTACACAGTGAGTGGATAGGGGAAGAGCTCAATCATCAGTGGATCTCTTAGATAAATGCCTCAACCCGAGTCCCCCTTAGGGTCCAAACTGAGAGCTATTGCAGCCCGGTCTCAGATGAGGGAGCAGCTCCAACTCTAGCTTTATCCAAACCTAAAACTCAAGCCAAAGGCGGTGAGTCCTTACACACTGTGGTGGAGCTGAAAATATGCGTGCACACCTATACTCCCTAACTTTTCTCATTCTGTCCCACCCTGTGAGCAGCAGTGCTGCCTCAGCAACTACAGCATCACCAGTTTGGAAACAGGTCAAAGTTTTATACAAAAATAAAGGCTCCCAGGGGCTTTTATTTTGACTGGCCATGATGCTGAAAAGGGAATTTTGAAGGGGGTGGGGAACTGTGATGTGGGGGCAGCTAGGAGTGATTATAGATAGTCATCCATGAATGTGTGTTTGTGTTCAGCATTTGACTTCAGTCACTCAGAGGGAGAATAAACAGCAGGCTGTCTGGTGGGAGGACAGAAAGCACAACACTTAGTCTGAATTACAGATATTAAAATGTCAGACGAGGTTGTTGTGGATGAGACTCGGTATTGATCCCAGATGGCAGAGGGGCTAAATTGCCACTGTGTCTTTTGGACATAATGCATGTTGACAAGAAAAAAGGGGGTGTGGGGGAGAATGAGGAAGTGGCAGGCAGAAAGTGAGACTACCAGAAAGGAATCCAGAATGAGACGAAGGCAGAATCAATGCAAGAGAGCAAACCAGAAAATCGCCCTTCTTTTATTTCCCAAAACACAATTCTTGCCCTTTTCTGTTAACTATAAAAGCCTTTCAGAACTTAAAGCAGGAAGTTTCCATTTTTATGAGGATATTTTAAAAAAAGAAACCTGTTTTTTTTTTTTTTTAAATAAAAAACAGTTTTCCTTACTTTATAAGCAAGTTACAAAATTTTTAGAGTGCAGCGAAACTAACAGGGTTAACACTTGTGCTACTGGTCTGCAGGGTATTTAGAACTGAGCATGACATTCACAAACACATTATATAAACTTTAAACATTAAAGAAACTAAAATGTGTGAAAATTGGTATACTGAACAATTACAGTTATGTTTTACATTTAAAAAATGAAAGGTGAAAAATTAAGAAAACCTTTTTTTTTTCATTTATTTTAGTGCAATGGTACTAAGTGTGTTCTAGCCACTAGGGAGCGCTGTGTACCAATTTCATGGATCTGTACTGTTGATTGCGGGAAGGAGGAAGGCGCTAGAGATGTAGAAGAGCAGCTGTTTACTTTAACTGAACAAACTTTTTGTTTGTTTTTCTGGATTTTCATACCTAAGATTAGATGTCCTAAATAAAGGAGATGCATTACAACATTCCTGACAACATCTGACAAGTTCTTTCTGCTGTAGTTAGGATTAATGTTAAATTCAGGATGAGGTCGGGTGAGAATCTAAGCTTGACAGAAAAGAGTTAGCCACATGGATGGAAAGTAATCGCTGGAGATCTCTGTGAGAATCATGGTACAAATATAATTTTTGTGAGCGGGTTTTCGTCTTACCTTTTATCTGTGGAGCTGGAGGCCTGGTTCATCTCACTGTTGGAAATGAAGTTGCGGATTTCTGAGAAGTACGAGTCCTCCTTCTCATCTAAAAGTGCATGATTTTCTGGCTCTGAGTTTGGCGAGGAGATGGTCGTTCCTAAGTTGGAAAGCATCCCAGACTGTTGGCTCACTGTTGGGGAAAGAGATGTAGACACACACATCCATATGCATAAAAACACATGGACACACACACGCAGACAGCCCACATACCATACCAAGACACACAAGCATCATTAGTGTGATGATCATCGCACAGTTATTTAATTTAGGAAAATATCAGAGGCAAAACACACAATTACTAACATTTAAACACTAAGATCGTGCACAGCTCTCGTGACATTTTTTTGACAAACAGAAAAAAAATGTTTACAGAAATCTGTGTGGAAGATAAACATGATAGCAAAAAGGTTTTATATAAGTTATGCTCTTTTCTGACAGTTTTTCAATAACCCATGTGTGAAAATGGATTCAAACAATCAACTAAGCAAACACTTCCTGTTTATTGACTACATTACTAGTTCGCACAGCCATCATTGCAGTTGCAAACTGACCAGGAATGTTCTCGTGCTCGTGCTTCTTGAGATGGCGATCGAGGTTGGTTTGCTGACCAAAGCAGCGGTTGCACAAGTGACACTTGAAGGGTTTCTCCTTGTTATGGATATTGCGGACATGGCGTTGAAGATTGGATGAGATGCTGAATGAACGGTCACAGTATTTACACCTGACGAAGAAGAACAGGGGTATTTAAATGTCAGCTGAAAGTGCAGTAGAGTGAGAAGGGCCCTAAAGATGTATTATTTATCTGCTGAGTTGAGCAAGAAACCACTTAAGGCTCTTGTGATTTGCTTAAAAGTATTCACTTTGTTTTTTCTCTGAAGTTTCACAGAAAGAGACGTACCAAACAAAGTAAAGGCAGGTTTGAAAAATAGCCGTGACAAAGGGAAATATGTCAACTACGGTATTTCAGAAACTTTCAAGACTCTCTGAATTAAAAATAGAAAGGAATACCTGTAGGGCTGTTCCCCTGTGTGTGTCCGCAAATGTCTGGTGAGATTTGCTGAGCGAGGGAAGATTTTCCCACAGTACCTAGAGCAAAAGGACAATGAGGATGAGTGAGCATACGGCATGGTGCACTTTCACATTTGCACATATTCCACCAACTAGTTTAAATGAAAAGGGGTGCAGACCTGCACGCGTAGCGTTCCTTTCCCTTGCGAAGGATGGCATCTGAGAGGGAAGGTGGTGGTGAGCGGAAGTTGAACAGCGGATGGGCCGAGTGTTGCAGCGAATTGGGCGGTGCGTCCAGTTTTAGTGCTCCAAAGCCGTCCAGCTTATCTGTCATGTTCTCCATTGCTGACATCTAGGGAATAAGAAGATTTCAAAAAGTTGAGAAATTTTTTGTTTCATGTTTTAAAAACTGGATAAAAATAATTCAACCAGAGTTTGTATTATTTACCGTGTTATGGGTTCAATTATAAAGTTTATGAGGGCAGTTTTAATTTTTTGCACGTAGCGTGTGTTACATCATGATGGCAGCATGTTTATGTGTATTAAAAACAGAAAAGAAAGCACTGAAAACAAAGGGACAATTTAAGAAAGAACATGGAGTGAGAGAAAGATACAGGGAGGAAGCTTTGAGGAAGCAGCATATCAGAGGTTAGCCTTGTTGTTTGTACTCAAGGCATGTCACCTCCTTGACCTATAACACATTCACAAATGCCCAAGTACTGTTTCTCCAGTGCCCCCCTCTCTGTACAACCTCAGCTTCTACTAATGCTTTGTTCTCTACTTCTTACCTTCTTCTGCCAAAGCTGCTGTTGCAAGCCTGCAAACTGGCTAAATGAGGCATTCAAGAGCCATGACTGGAGCAATACAATATAGTTTGTGATACCCCCAACTGATAGCCGCTTCCCTCCCCCCCTAGAAGCTTGTGAACAAAAGAGGCCAGTTATGTAGGAGTTTATTTGCCAAAAACAGCTTACATCCTTCCTTTTTTTAGTGAATACGGGACGGGAGAGACACAGGGACAGACACTCCGTCTCGATGTGTTTATTCGCAGTCTGAGAACGGGTGCAAGGGGGAGCGGGGTGATTCCGTCATGAGACTGAATTAGAGGTGGCATTGTGTTTGGATCACTGACAGGATCACAGCTGAGACGCTCAAATATGAAAAAAGTTTTTGCAGGGCAGCCTGCGAAAAGTTCACAATCTACGAGATGATGAGATGAGATTTTAAAGGATGAAAAGGAAATCTGTTTGATGCTTAGAGCCTTGTCATGACATCATGTTTTTAAGATTTTGTACCCGGGTTTAGGGTAATTGAAAAAAGGTACCAATACAAAAAAAAAATAAAAAATTCTTGCAATTTACCTTAAAAAAAAACTATGCTGGCTAACGATATGACATCACGCATGTGAGATATGCAAACGCATGTTCATGTGTAAATGTATCTGTCTGCATGTGCACCAGATGTGTGTATTGCAAAGTCACGGTTGATAGAGGACACAGATTTCCAGGTCAGATTAAACCGTTTCCCCAATGAGAGCCCCCCATTCTCCTGGACACAAACACAGGATGTCCTTGACGGACACGGTGTTATTATCTAGCCAGCCAGCCAGGCACAGAGAAAAGAAAAAAAAACTCTGAGGGGTTTGAGTTATTAGCTTGCCTGTGGGCTCCCACTACATGAAACAATGCCACAACTAAGATTAGCGTGGCCAAGAGAGGCAGTTTGTTACAATTCAAATGGTTATTATTCTCTCTTTTATTAATACTATCATTGCTTGTAATCAAGATATGTAGAGGTGGGGAAGGTCTGGGGACAGTGGAACAATGTGACTGATTATCAAAGGGCAGCGATAACAGGCTGTGTCTTCTGAAAAAAGGTAAAGCTGACGAGGTACACAGGCGCCATTCCGTAAACAAAGGAAGAAATCATACAGAACCCTTGAGAAAATAACATCAACACTTTGGAATGATGGCGCTTGGGTCCTATCAATTCAGGTTTAAGCAGCGTGGGAGGCAGGAGTGAGGTATTTTCACATAATACATAGTTTGAAAATAATAGTCAATACTATCTGGGAATAATCAGCTTGTATGCAATACCTGGCGGTCAATTCCCCTGCTTGTTAGTCTCTTGGTGTACTTTCAGTTTAATGTGCACGTAGCATTTACTGTTTCTTAAAAAGAATAGTCTCAAACCAAGCTAGGTCATGTGTGCACTATGTACCTGGGGATGGAAGAGTGGCGGCGAGGGCCGGAGGAACTTGTCCTTCAGAGCTCCTACCGGGTCGAGTAGCTTCCTCTTCTCCACCCTGCTGGACCAATATCAAGGCAGAGGGTTACGTACCAAGGTCAAACTTCATCTAGAATGCCCAACCTCATATTCTTCAATGCATCTACAAAAACGCCTTGATGTTGGTTGTGGAAGTGTCTGGTCTAATCCGGGCTGAAATACCTGTATATGGGGTCCATGAAGAATGCTGAGGGCTTGGCATAGTGCAGTGGTGGTGGCTGGTGTGGCTGTGCCTGGGGCTGCTGGTGCTGGGTGATGGTTGATTGGTGCAAAGACTGTGAATGAGGGTGTGGAAAACCAGATGGCGTTTCATCCTTGATTGAGACCCCTTTTCCACCTCCATAGATGTGGTTCTTTCGATTATGGGGCTCAGCTGGCACACCATTATGACTCCCTCGGCTCCGGCTGCCAATGCTGAGGTCCAATGGCTGTTCTTCACTGCTAGATATTGCTAAATGTCCACTACTGCTCCCAGTACTATTGTTGGGGTTTGAGGTGTTTGTTGGTGTTGAAGGAGCTATCTTGGCCTCCTTGGGTTTCGTGGTGAGATCGAACGGTGATTCTGCTGTGGGAGCAGGAGCTGCCGGGGAACTAGAAACCATTTTGTGCAGTTGCTCACGAGGTGACTTGGGCTCTGCTTTAAAAAACATGCTAGGATTGAGAGCGCCTCGATCAGCACTAAAAGGGTAGAGGGAGTTGTGGAAGTTGGGCAGGAACTGGAAGGGAAACATGGAATGATAGGGCAGTGGACCCATCTTCTTCTCCTGATGAAGTCCAATCAAACCTGGACCAAAATATTTCTCTGCAATAGAAGCGATGGCTTTTATGGAATCAGTGGTGGCTGCATTGGAATTTGTGGTGGTTGTGGGCGGGAGGGCTTGCTCATCGGGTGGGGGGAAGAAGGAGTGTTGCGATGCAGAAGCAAGAAATGGACGATCAATCGACAGGTTCCCTGAACTAGACATGGCTGATATCAATGCACGGTTTGTGTCTTCTAACTGGTGTGCCTCTTGGCTTGATACAGTGCCAGACGGCTTCCTTCTTTTACCACTTCTCTCACGCTCACTCTCTCCATCACTTTCCAGGTCAGAGCCGTCCCCTGAAGCAGTACCTGTGGTGGTGTCCAAATCTGTCCCACTTGTGGTATTGACATCTTCAAGGTCACTACCGTCAGACATATCTGCCATCTTTGATTTTGGTTTGGCTTCTCCACTAGAAGACAAATCCAGTTTATTCTCCTTCTCTTTGTCTTCGTGCTGACTCAAACTGTTAACACCATTGCCATTTGTGGAACTAACTAGAGACAATGGAGGAGCATCTAGAGGACTCTGAGGCAGCTTCACCTCCTGACTGCTGCTCAGCGGGCTCTTTATCAGTGGACTGGCCGGTAATAAAGGAGGTCGTGGATATAGCGATGGGGGAAAAATACCTGGGAAACCATGTGGGAGGGATGGGAAGCCGTGGGGTCCTGGGGAGAAGGGCAAGCCAGCATGAGGATGAGGTCGGGAAGGAAAGTAGTCAGTGAAGCCTAAACCTGACTGGTTTAAACCAGAAAGGTGGGGATGGTGGGACTTAGCCTTAGCCATGATTGGGCTGGAGCTCATGGGGATGCCAGGGTTGAACATCCCTGCTGGAGAGCCATAATGGTTTTTGCCCTCACAGAAGCGACGGTGCTTGTTGAGGGAGGAGGTAGTGCTGAACAACTGCCCACAGTCTTTACATTTGATCTGGGTGCGGCAGTCAGCATGCATACGCTTGTGGCGACAGAGGTTGGAGAACTGGGTGTAGGATTTGTGGCACACCTCGCCTGGGGGAACAAAAAGATGCAGCCCACCAGGGCCTAGTTAAACCAGTTTTAACACTGTCTCTAACTTTGTATACCAAAGCAACAGTAACATGAACATTTAAATGTAAACGGCTGTTGAAAAAAAGGTTTTAGGAAAGGAAGGAGCTGGTTCGTATGGACAGGATAACTTACACAATCTGAAAAAAAGTGGTCTTGATTTAGTTTGTATATATTTTACTTCCAAATAATTACTGCACACATGTAACAGATAAAATAAATAAAATACATATGTGAGGGCTGTTTTTCCCCCCTTACTGTAAAACACTCCATTTCCAATTTAAGGTCTGTCATGTTGTTTTAAGTTTGACAAAAAAGAGCTTAGGTAACCAGATCAAATCTATTATTCACATTGTATAATGAAATTTATTGCAGGGCAAATACGACCTTTGTGCCTGCAAACAAGCTGGTGTACATAGAAAAAAAAGAGAGACTGGATAATGAGTGAGGTTAAACGAGGTAGGAAAAAAAAAGTCTCAAATAAATAAATTGTTATGAAAAAGGTGATCATTAACTTCCGAAGCCCTTACTTACAGCTAAAGGGTTTGACACTACTGTGGATGTGCTTATGCTGCTTGAGGCCTGACGAGGTGGCAAAGGTCTTGCCACATTCAGGGCATGTGTGAGCGCGGGCCCCCACGTGTTGAGAGCGGATGTGACGCTGAAGGTTACTGGGATCTGTGAACACCTGAAATTTAAAACAAGTGTATAAAAAAAAAATGCAAGGTATGCCATGACTAACAATGCTAAAAAAATTACACAAAATTCCCCTTTTTGTATTTTGTAAAAACATAAGCAGACTTTTCATTTCTTTGTCTTCTTAAAGAACTACTAACAGATAAAGCCTGTGTGTCCTGTGCACAACTTACGTGGCGGGTATGCTGTACCTTATCACAGTTTTCACACTCAAAGCGCTTGCCACTGTCATGTGACATCTGGTGACGGATGAGGTTGGACTTCCAGTTGAAGGCTTTGGGGCACTGGTCGCACTTGTACTCCCTCTCTTCTGTGTGAACTATCATGTGTTGTCCCAGACTTGATTGAGAAAACACAAACTCATCAGCAAATCAGTCAATGAATCACATTTGTAGCACAATGAATGGGCTGAACTTCACCTGTACTCATTGGGAAAGATCTTCTCACAGTCTTTACACTCATGGACAGGATCGTCGCTGTCCTCACGTTCCTGTTTGAAGTCGTCTCTTAGTGCGTCAAAGATGGAGCCAGCACTGGAGCATGAATACTTCTGATGCCGCCGCAGCTCAAGTGTTGAGGAGAACAGCTCATCACAGTCTTCACAGCGGTACATCTGCTCGTCTGCACGCAAACACACCCATACACAAGGGTTTGTTTAGCCACAACACAGCTTTCTATATGTATAATACATCAAACATGTACGTAACTAAGAGATATGTATTTAAAAAAAACATTTCTCGTCATAACCTTTTCCGAAGTTTCACTATTGATGTAGGAATTCTTAAGTAAATAGAAATGATTAATAATTAGTTTTTGTAACTTTGTAACTTTTGTAACTTTGTCAAATTGTCAACATTTTAATTACAAGCTAAGACCACCTACAAGCAGCGCTAATTGCTGACATTTAATTGTGCTTTTAATCTGTGCAAAAAATACAACATTTTTCGCTATCAGATTCAACACACTATCAAAATGTGCAATGCAAAATAAGCTTATTTGCATCTTAGTATGCCAACTCATGTTGGCAGAGATGCAGAACCAATTGTCTAAAATGTATAGAAAGATAAAAACTGATAATAACACTCAGCAAAAAGAAGAATCTCATCTTGTTTTGTGTTTCAGTCGCAGCTGTATAGACAGGTTTAACAAATGGTAAAAACAACCCCATAAAATGGAAATCAATTAGCAGTGAAATGTAACCGTCATTAAAACTGTTAATTACTTGTTAAAACAAGTGTTTGCTTTAGAGTGTTGGTGTAATAGCACACAGAGGAAACAATAGGGGCTGGTCTTCCCCTTCCATGTTGATAACCTTTACAATACTTCTCACCAACAAGGTCAAATGCATAAAACTCGGACCAGCTCTTTCAATAGCAAGTTCCTGAGTCCGACGCCAAGTTCAACAGATCAGGGGAAAGCCCAGCGGAGTGTCTGTGTGCAAATGCATAAACAAGTGTACACGTGTGTGTGTGCGCGCGCACGAGTGTGTGTGTGTGTGTAAGTGTGCTTATGTTTCCAAAATGAGCCAAAATGAACAGAGGTAAGCAGGGCCACGGTGGCGCCGACCCCATGGTGATTTCAGCGCCAACCTGCCATACCCTCTTTGGCATGACCCAAGCAGCCAGCGTCTGAGTCGGCCCCCCAGGTGTCCCAACATGCCACACACACCCATCCATCAATTCAAGCTGTACTAAATGAGTTTATCCAAAATGACTTACAGTGCATGGCTCACCTGCTTTCTACTGCATGTGGCCGTTTATCCAGCTGGAACTTCTTGGACACATTAAAAGGGCATTAGTGTAGCAACATCAATGTGTCTAACCTTGGGGAGAAGGATAAATGACCTTCTGGTCAATGGACCATTACACAGAGCTCAAACACTAAACTAACTAGCCACTTTGACACCACTGTGTGGACGTATTTCACAGGGAGCGAGCATTTTACTGTGAGAGGGTTGGGTATGATTGCCTGTGCAGCACAAACAACTCAAAATAATTTTTGTCTGCGACATTTAAGAGTGGAAAATATTTTGGACAAAAAATAAAATAAAATAAAGACATGGTTCATATACAGCAAGGACCTTCAAGTACCCTCTAGGAAAAAGGAACACAAGTAATAAAAGATGAAAGGAAACACCTAAAAGGACACTCAGGTGCGTGCTTGAATGTTAGGATGCACATATGCAAAGGTACTTGCATGTGCATTTCGGTGTGCCTGTGTTTTTTCAGCAAGTCTGGCTTGTGTGGGTTTTGTGGAGGGGGGGTGGGGAGGTTAAAGTGGAGACTAATAGCTCTCTGGGAGACGAAGGGAGTCACAATTATGTGCAGTTTAGCAGCTAATCTGGGAGCATGGGTGAGGTCTCAGGGGACTCCTCAAGTCCTCCACTTCAAATTCCTTCTCCGATAAGCTGGACACAGAGAACAGAGCTGCACTGCCAAACTCCTGCTCAACCCCACTGCCTCACTCCCTTGCTCGCACAAATGCAGGGAGACAGGAAAAACAAATCAGATGCGATCATCACAACGGTGAGATGACTTTGAATCGCTGCTCATCCTTCTATTTCAGTGTTGCTGATTCACATATACTGTAAGCATCTTTAAACACTAAACCATCTGTATGTTACATGTTCTTTTCTGTGTGCCTTCAGCTCTCTCTTACACAACACACAAAGCCAAATACTTTGGCCCTGACACAGACATTTTGGCAGGTGAAATTTTCTCTCTGTCTGCCTCCCTCATGCGCATACTTACAGGCAGATGAATTCAACAAATCATGTATAAGCGTGCTCCATCTTTGACACACTCCTACAACATGTCAATCTGCTTCTTTTCAATAATATAGCTTTCTTTGCTCCTGTATCCCCCCTCCCTCCCCTTCATCTTTGGCACTGAGACCTGTGCATAAACTGTGCATCATGCAGGGTAGTGGTGGGGAGCTGGTGAACTGCACAGCATCTCACGAACATCTTGTTCTCCCTCCACAATTTTCTAATCAATGACAAGTAACAGTAATCAGATTTTCTTTTTTTCATCTGTGGTTCCAGAAAGACTGGAAACACAACAAAACAATGTTACCTGACAACAGCACTTCGGCACAATAAGTCCAAGATGTTTAAAGAAAACGCAGCGGAACTACGGACCCTTTTCCGCTTAAGTAAAGTTTGAAAGAAAAGTGAACAGCTGTCCAAGTTAGATTACGAGATAAAATATTGGACATATTCAGTCTGACATAGGCGGGCACGGTTGAAAGGCAGTGAGTACAGTGAATCAGGTTACCCAGTCAGAGAGGAGAAGGGTGGATGAGAGCACCTAGAAATGTGACGCACTTTGAAATGTGAGCCAATTTCAAGAGGACAGTGTAAAAGAAGGTGTAACGAAGCACTTACGGCACAAGATCTAAAGAAAGGGTCATAATAAAATGCACAGAAATGTATTAAAAGAAAGAAATAAAGGGAACGATTTTATTTATATTGTGTATAATCTTTAACTAATTCAACAATGAGACTAAAAAAGCTTCAAGCTCTAGCATATTCAATTAACTCACAGGTAATTTTTCAATCTCAAAATTGCTTCTGATCATACCTGATCTGCTTTGTAGCTTTCTCTTCATTATTTTTAAGCACTAATTAAATTACACACAGAAACAACTTAAACAGGTTAGACAGAGGCATCTCTCCCCCTTTCTTTTCAGTCGGAACACGGGATTCCCAGGGGTTGAAATCGCTACAGAGAAGTCGCTTCGACGCACGGAGAAACGCCAGGCAGGCAGAGTGAGCGAACATAAATATACAATGCCATCTCAATGGAAACTCCTGATTAGACTGTTTTGCTGAACACCAATACAATGGCAGGTTGCTGAGGTGGGGGGACTGGAAAAGAAGTCAATGAACAATCCATCAGAAAGGCCGACTGCCTAAAAAACCGCTGTAACGGAAACCTCATAACTATATATCCAAGTTTGACCGAGGAAGTAGACTGTAAACCGTCTCAAACCAACAGCCTTCTTAAAGTTGCACACCGGGGAGACACTAATTAAACTCTTGACTTGCAATTTTCACCCTATTGTTTATTTATTTTCATTTTTAGGATAGTAATAGTGTTCTGATGCCAGTCCGTTTTATGGCGATTTCCTTACATTTCCAGCACTAAGGTGTTTGTTTGAAGGTTTTCACTCTGATGAAGACCTGAGGTGGTTGAAACGAGTCAACGTTTTAACTAATATTTCCCGACTAAACGCCATTAATCCATCTCCCCCTCTTGCTCCACCTATGGACGTTTTTTTTCTCCCTTTGCTCCCATAATGTGTTCTTAATAATATGCACGGCTACCGAGTAATTTCTGTTTGATCTTAGCTTTCCGTCAACAGAAAATTTCTACTCGCATAGGATGGAATATGACAAGTGCCAATTGACGCCCTAATACAGCATTTCAGGCAAAGAGGCCCATTATATTGCAGCATTGTAAAAGAGCACAATTCAGACCAGACTCTTACGGGTATCCTTTCTATATTGGCAAGCCTATTTTAAATGACAGATCCAAAACGGCCTTCAACCATATGCTTTAATGCGGGATTTAATTCCATCCTGGAAATTTATGGTTCGAATAATTCACATTTCTTGAGTAGGGAAAAAATCTTGGAGGGAGAAGTGGTGTTTTTTCCCCCAGTTATGGAGTGTGTTGACCGCGAAAGCGGCACGGGATGCAGGTTGGAGTTTGTTTAAAACGTGCGCTAATGACGCGCATTAATCTTACCTTGTAGGTTGGGTGCCATGGATCCCTCAGGGAAAATACCGTCCTTCATATACACTAAGAGCTCCTCCCCTGCTTCAATGTCCCGGACAGCTTTATAATAAATCTGAAGAGAGAGAGAGAGAGAAAGGCAAGGGAGACTTTAACTTAGGTCAGGAAAGGATTAATAAGTCTGGCCCCCTATATATTTACTGTCGCAGCTCAGGGCCCGCGTGAAACCCAATATTATTCTAATAATATGGCTGGTAACGGGGGTATTACAAATATATAAAGTAAGATACATTATCCTCCTATTGGAACATAATTGATTCTGATCTGTTCACAACATTAAACAATTCATTTTACTAACATAACCCCCCCCCTCCTTTTATTTCACAACACAATCAGCTGTTTGTTTAATTGCAAATTTACCCGAACTTTGTGAAATAAAACGAACGGAAATACGTAAATGTTGGTTTCTGTTACAGATGGAAACGTGATCTGCACTCTTGTTAAAAAATAAATAAACACCCGAAAGAATTATATAAGAAATCCAGACAAACGCATTTGTTACAAAAAAAATGTCATAGCAAAAATAAACAGCCCCGCTTCTGTCGTGCGTTTTTGTTTTACAGCTGCAGCAAACCGGGAAATGTCGGGTCTTTAACTGCACGCGACAAATCACTTTATTGAGGTCATTTGACAAGTTTGCTCGGACATAATTTACTGCTGGACACTTGGGTTTCATTTTTTCCCAGTTTTCGTTCAATACAACAGAAATCGGATTCAAGTTGAAGTATTTAAAGGTAAGTCAGAGCCGAGGCCTAAACCAACAGTACAGGAAACCAAGCTGAGCTTAAATCTCGATTCACAAAATACAAATAAAGAAATAAATAAATTATAAAGATGATAAATAACATTCAAAGTTCTTTTTTTTTAAATAATCATCTTTAAATGGCACTTCTTTACATGTTGCAGCTCTGTGCATCCCAATTATTATGACACAGCGCAAACAACTTCAGGCGTGATCTGTGAACGCATGGGGGCGCTCTGCACCAGCTGTACACTGTCACCACAACAAGACGGACAGAAGCACTCTTTCACACATACACACACAAACATACAGAGAGGCTGGGAAAGTAACTTTTAAGACTTAGCGCTCGTCAGATGAGAGAGAGGAGACAAAGAGCAAAGGCCTAAAATCAACGAAAACTACACGCATTATTATTATTATTATTATTATTATTATTATTATTATTACAGCGTATTATATTTACCACAAATAGGCTACTGTCTCTCTATGCTTTTTCGACCTGACCTTTCTTTTCTCCGTGAGACGGAACAGTTGAGAAAGTTGCGCGGCGCTGCGGAGAGCCTCCAGCTGCAGTAGCACTTCAGTCCCGGTGGAGTTGGCGACACAACCCATAGTAGGTCTGCCCGAGATGGACCGGGGCGCTAGAGCGCACAAGGCCGGGGAGAAGGGGTCGCGGGTCGGTCGGGAAGAGCTGCAGACGGTCGGTGATCGCTCCGTTTGGTTGGATGAAGCCTGACGCTCCTCTCCTGGGTTACTCTCTAATCTAGTCAGTGAGCGCGTCTTTGATGATGATGATGAGTCTCTCCCTCACTCTCTCTCTCTCTCTCTCTCTCTCTCTCTCTCTCTCTCTCTCTCTCTTTCTGACTCTCTCTCTCTCTCATTAGTGATTCCCTGTTGCCCCTTAGTGCTCTCTCGGTTACCCGTCGGCCACTCCTCCTCGTCTTATCTCCAGCCAAAAGGATTGAGGGATCTGCGGCACAGACCCCTCCCCGCATCTCCGATCCCAGCCGCCGCTTTGGCCGCTTGATAAATCTACTATTGATGTAAATAATAGATAAAGCAGTCATTCTGTCGGTCACTCTAACACACAAACACACACAGACACACACACTATAGGCCGAACACATGCTTAAACAAGCAAATAGACACACAGACACACAGCAGGCCTTTTTATTTATTTATTTATTTTCTTAGTTTAAGTTTTGCTTCGTGCTTCACTTTTGTGGTCTGAGCATAATCTCATTGCCTCTTAGATTTTTTTTAATCTAAAAGAAAAAAAGAAGAATTGTTGAAGAAAAGAAAATTTGACAGAGTTGAATGGTTTAAGATCGCATTTTAATAAAACATAAAAAAATAGAATTTCGATTTTTATGAGGCTTGTGTGACGTCGTAAAGTTATTTTGACGAAAAAAATATATCGATTACGGATATTGCTACTGAATTATTTTTCAAATATTTATTAAATCGTATTTACAGCGGGTAAACAAAACAAATAAAACCCGTTCAGACACGAGTGTGGGCACTGAGGTAAAAAACAATGAACAGCGTCGCAATATCCCTAAAAGTCCTTTTTTTAATTTCTATTTTTTATGCTTAATTTATGTTGCAGCCCTTTTATGTGTAGTTTAATTTATGATATTAATGACACATCTTCCCGGTTTTATGTCAAGATTATTAATTGCAACATTATCAGAAAATATTACACTTTTTTCCTTTCAAAGAATACAAGTCAGTTAATAATTAAGAGGGTTTAATTACATTCTTAATTAATATTTGGATGTCTAATTTGAATATTTCTTTTGCCTTTTCTCTTACTCGGTCTCTCTTTCTCTCTCTCTCTCTCTCTCTGTATATGTGTGTGTCCTACAGTAAGGTCTGATCACATAGACTTGTCTTGACCTCTTCCCATCTCTGTCCAGTGTTCAGCAGACAGATGCCTCATCGATCAATGCCAGCCATAGGGGTCCACAACAATCCCCTACTGTGGCCTAATACACACACACACACACACACACACACACACACACACACACACACACACACACACACACACACACTTGCACATGCACGCTTGTCTCTACGAATTGATGGATCCGTCCAGGGGTAGAAGGGCAGATCAAACAGCACTGGAAAGGGCTTCACTCCAAAACACAAAAGATGAAAAGTTGACAAGAAGGTGGACAAGGTTCATCTTTTCCTTAAACCCCCCATCAGCTACCCACCCATCTCACATGCCACTCATAGCTCTCTCAGCTGTTTCCACCTCTCAGTGCAACTTGGCCTTCGAAAAAGTGAATGGGCACACTTGCAAACCCATTTTGACCAATTGTTTGGGGTTATAAATGAATGAGAACAATCTCACTTAGGTGCACGTACACACAGAGGCACGCATTTTGGATGGATTTTAACTGAGAAGAATGTAATTGATACAGTTGTCTGTAGATGCTTACACAGAGAGCCACATTCAATCCGAATGAAAAAATAAGAAAAAACAAGAAATCCACAATACTTTGAATGAAACTCGTGGAATCACCTGACAGAATGGAGACAAATCTATAAAAACAATGCCAACTTAATGCACGGCCACAAATGTCTGAATTATGATCAGTCATGCACACATTTGTTCATCTTGCATCATTAATGACAAACAACCCCATAACTTCTCCTCTTGCTCTTTAAAAGGTTACTGCCTGCATTTGAATTTGCCTAGTGTGCACATATTTCCATAAACTCATGTATTGTGCATGCAGTTATAAAAAAAGACAGAAAGAAAAAAGAAAAATCAGTGAATGGTCTCTTAAATTATACATTTTAGCACTGAGTGGCTGCACATAAGTGTGTGTGTGAGTGTGTGTGTTTGTGTTGTGTTTGTAAATAAATGATAGGGTCATACCTGCGAGCCACTACACCAAACAACTGGGCAAGCAAACAAAAGCAAAAGCCGTTCGCTAAGTACAAACAACTGCAAAACACATCAAAAAGCAATCGTGCACGTGGCCTTTTCGTGGTCCGATAATTCTCCACAATTTTCTCTGGTGCCCTGATTCTTTCTTTGACATTGTGTGGCAGTGGCAGGGGGCACTGATGTGAAAATCTTAAAAGGATTAGGCGGGCTGGTGTTGCCAGCCAATTGGTGCTTGTCAATCTCGGAGGCCCCCGTGCGTTCAGTCTCTTACGCCTGGTACCAAGCCCCCTTTCTCTCTATCGGTCAGACTTAATGTCTGAAGCTTAAATGGACACACCAGCCTGTCCCCTTGGTGTGACAGGGTGACAGGTGGCAGATCAAGACACCAGGATAGAGAAAGGAGACAGAGTCGGCAAGAAACAGGCGGCTGGAGACGGAGTCAGGAAGGGCCGCGTAGGCAGGGATTAGAAAACAAATGAGAGCGGAGTGACGAGAATGTGGAAACACGCAGACGAATCATACGGGCGGATCTGGCTACTGTCATGCTGCTTAGCTTCTGGTGTCATCTCACTTAAGATTCCCATCCTCGGTTCTTCTTTGGAAGCAGATTGAATTGACAGTGAAATGCGTATTAAATAACAGCACCAGTATTTAATTTGCAGAAACTGGGACAAGAGTCAGCAGAGCAAAATGTAGCAAAAAGAAAAAGAAAAACTGTCTCTGTGTTATAAACAAAAATGGAGAATTATGCTAATACGTTGCAGCAGTGTAAGTTGTGGTACACACATTGCATGGGGTTAGGGTTAGGGCCTAGTTAAGCAGTTGGGGTTTTATAGGCAATGGCTGGGCATCTTTCCAAAAGGATCCGATACAGCTCGCTTAGGTCTGAGAGAGAAAGAGAAAGCGAGAAGGGGGTGGTGGGTGGGGGTGTTTGGGTGATAAGAAGCAAAAAGAGAAACTGCTGCCGCCACAGAAGAAGACTGCGCTTTGGATAACGGTTATTATGGGACTCAGGAGTGTCAGACTATTCCTCAGCCTCTTTACATGGGTCAGTTCTTAACAGCACTGGCAACCATCCCAGCCACAGACACACAATGGAGCCATTCCTTGGTCATTACTAGCACACACGTTTCTCCAGCGCACACACACAAAAACACTCATTCACACACATCAAGCCAGCATTTACTCTTAGTAGACGGGAAGGAATAACTGCCGCCCCCCACTCATCTCGGCCTATTTCTGACAGTGTGGTGCGACTTCCTTCGTATCTGGACTACGGATTCAACTTGGACAATGTTGTCATGGCACTCACCTGGTCTCCTGTGAGATGACAGGCGGCGAGGTTCTGCTCCTCAAATGACGGGGCAGAGCGGACGTATTTGAGCCAGCTGTTGCCGGCGGCATCTGGTCCCGTGTCCAGTGCAAACTTCACGTTGCCCATGTCATCCACCACCTGTTGAAAAGCAACAGGTTAGATATTAAAAAATAAAAAACAGACTTTTTCAACGACTATTCAATTGACTTGATTTAATCAAGTGATTTTTAGTGTAGTTATGCAGTTGGTGTGTTTACATGGATTAAATATTTGTGTGTGGGCCAAGGGTTTGATGTCATTTAACTTTAAGGTACACAGAGCTAACATGTCAGTGGGTGTTAGGGCCATCTAACCTTGTCAATCCCAACAACAAGAAGAGGAAAGAGGGAAAAGAGGAGGGAGTACACAAACGGCGGTGTCTTTTACTTGTCTAAAGACTTTCCCTGGCACATATTGATCACCCTTTGTAACCCCTGCAGACCCTTGAGACTCCAAGAGTGGGTTTCATGTTACCTGCTTTCACAGAGAATGAAGGAGGATGGAGGTAGTGGTGGAGCAGGAAGAGGAGGAGCAGAAGAACAGAAGAGGGGCTCATTGTGAAGTGAAGAGTGAGGAGGAAAACCAGGAGCGACTAACCATGCTTTATAGCTTTATAGCTTTATAGCAATGAGAAATAAAGGCTCCCAATCTAAACTGATTCCTGAAGTAAAATGCAAAATAATGACAATTTTGGAAAGACAGCAATTTTGCAATAAAACTCTCATTTCTTTTTATATTAGACAGAAATTTGCGCATATATGAAACAGAACCAGAAATTGCAGGAATCTTTGGTGGTGGAAATTTGTGTTTGCTTGGTGAAGTTGGTCGGTTCTGGGAAATCTGGAGCTGGCAGAAACTACCGGGCTCTTCTCCACATAGCTGATGTGATACTGAGCCTGTGTGAATCCTCCAGGAAGACCTGGCCTGAGACTGAGCAACTCCTCTAATTACAACCACCAATCAGCCTGGCTTGAGTTCAGCCCTGACTTCTAGTATGACACGGTGCACTTTTAATCACAGTCAAATGCCTGCTGAAGGAAATCGAGGTGTGATGGAGAAGAACCAACAAACCCTCTGACATTTTTAGATGTGCAAGGTTCGCGAACTTCTCTAACTGCCTGCTTTTCTAAAGCCATGCTCATGTTTTTCCCCCTCCAGCTCGTAAAGTGTGAAGGCCTATGTTCTTGTTGTTGAATGCACGCGGAAGGTGTATTTTTGTGGGCGGGGGTGCAGGTGCCAAGTCTGGTGAGTAAATATGTAAAGGGTCTGGATGGAGGTGTGGAAGAAACGCCATGTGATGTGCGTGCTTGTACAAATACGGCAACTGTTTTAGGCGAATGCACGTATGCACGGCTAAGGCAACAGCTTCATGTAACAGCATTGCCGTGCTACTTTCAAGCCAAGGTGTGAGTTTACCGAAGTAACTACAGTAACTGCGCCTTCTTTAGAACAATGATGCCTGTTAGCGCCTTGGCTGAAAATACATATTAAAACCTAAAGGTGTTTGAAAACGCCGTTCAGCGAGGCTAGAACGAAAGCTGCAGCTGCTGGTTGTGTGTTGTGTGTTTGTAAGAGTGTGGAAAGAGACAGTTTACTGCAAATCGGTTGCTTCTATGCATTCTCAGATATTCAAAAGCCCTATATATATATACATAATCATGTCAACTGAACAAGCCAATGAAAAAATCTTCTCTATTCCTCATGCTCCTCAGATCTACAGCTACTGTCTCCTCACTGTGCACTTTAAAGTCCAAGCACTTGGCCTGACAAAGGCAAGGCCTTCATTTTGTGTGTGAAAGCAGTCAGTGACATGCTCACACACACACACACACACACACACACACACACACACACACACACACACACACACACACACACACACACACCTAGTCTTCCACCCAATATATTTTCTGCTGCTGGTGGAATCAAAGTGCACTTGTCATGAGATTACAAGGTAGCTGCAACAGGTATCTTAGGTGTTTTATGAACACATGGAGAAAAGCTGTGATCCAGGTGTAGAGTGTGTGCGGTTATTAGTTTCTTTTTGGGCACATGTGAACACTGCAATGTCTACATTGGCAGGGGCGATCGTGGCTCAAGAGTTGGGCGTTTGCCTTGTAATCAGAAGGTTGCCGGTTCGAGCCCCGGCTTGGACAGTCTCGGTCGTTGTGTCCTTGGGCAAGACACTTCACCCGTTGCCTACTGGTGGTGGTCAGAGGGCCCGGTGGCGCCAGTGTCCGGCAGCCTCGCCTCTGTCAGTGCGCCCCAGGGTGGCTGTGGCTACAATGTAGCTTGCCATCACCAGTGTGTGAATGTGTGTGTGAATGGGTGGATGACTGGATATGTAAAGCGCTTTGGGGTCCTTAGGGACTAGTAAGGCGCTATATAAATACAGGCCATTTACCATTTACATGTTGGGCATAGTTGTATTCATACCCTCTCATTTTGTCGTTCCCCCCCCACACACACACTCTACTACATCACTCTCTCTCTCTCTCACACACACACAGATCTGATCGTGGATTTAATGAGCAGCAGACCTGTGTGTGTTCCTGTATGTGTGTAGTCTGGGAGGCCTGCTAACACCCTGTCTCGGGGTGGAGGCCTGATTTATAAGGCTTCAAATGAGGGGCAACAGAGAAGGAGAGCCAGAACAAGCTTGCGGCTGATTGTTTGTTTATTTACCTTTACCTTTTTTCACCCATTCAACCTCCTCCATCCACATGTAACATGGAGGAGGAGGAGGAGGAGGACCCGGCTGGAAATCATCAACTCCACGTGTGAACAAATTTCAACCAAACAAAGCGAGCGAAAAAAAAACTCGGCTACTCAAAGATTTCCCCAAAGCTTCTCTCAGTGATTAGAATGCAGACACTGTAGGTGTAATGATATCAGAAAAAGTCTTTATATTACCAAACCCATCTCCGCTGAATGTATGGTAGCTGTGCCTTAATCTTATCACTCAGTTTTCAGTTCTTCTCATTTGTTCAAAAGGAGAATGAGCTGGTAAATTATTTTGATCTCAACCTCTTAAAGATTCTCTTGAATATCCTTCGATCTTTTACCAAAGATCATACACAATTAACCGGTTTATTGTAAAACCATCTATTTATTGCTTTGGTATTTGTAGATTTTGTAATTATATTTAATCACTGAGATTGTGGAAGTTGTATTCATACAATAATGTATTTTTAAAGGACAAAGATCCATCTTACCTAGTATGTTTGTTCACACATTCATTTACTTCTACATCACTGATATACTGCACTACTCTCACTGAAAACATTTCAAGAAAAGCAATTTCAGAACTTGACCTATACTATGAACAGTATTACAAAATGACTCACTTGACAGCATGCACACACAGACACACACCAACACATTCATGTGCACAGAGACACAATGAGACTTCACTGAAAGAGAAGCAGCTCTAAGTGGACAGGATGCAGAGCAAACTCCACAGGAAGCTCTGATAAGAGCACGACACTTATACCTCTCCTCACAACACAAAGGGGAACCTTTGACAGCTAGGAACCTTTAATGGCTGTCTCGGCATGCCCTCTCCTCCGCCAGTTATATCTGACGGATGTGTGTGCTGCACTGGGCTGAATTAGTGGCGGAAAGTTGCTTGTACGGGTAGACGTTGGTGACAAGGTATATATTATTTTCTGTTTGACGAAGGACAGAAAATGGAAATGGCAGCTCGGAGTGCAGTGGTGATTGTGATTTTGATGTGAGCTTGAGATAGAAGCATGTGAGACATAACTCCTGGGTTATTGTGTGTCTCTGAGGGAATATTTTTACAAAGTGTGATCTTAGTGCTCCGTTGCACACTGATGTGGTGTTCAACGTGTGAACACACCCTTGTTTGCATGCATTTGTATACACGTGTGGTAGAGGACCAAAGAAAATAGAGAAACGTTTGTTTTTGTTTCAAGGTTTTTGGAGGATAGGAGATGAGCGAGCCATACTGATTTGCCATTTTTCAGACCAACAAAACTAACACATTGGTTCCGGTATTAAAGAAGGAACCAGGCAGTTAAGCAGGATCTTTTTCAAAAAAAAGTTAGCTGAAAGATTTCTTTGAATCGAAAGTTTTTCTGGCTCTGGGAAATGGAAATAAGCACTCTAAACATGTAGAGAATGGCAGACTTTCTCCTGGTTCATCTGCTAATGTCCTGGGGAGGTTGCCAACAAATGGAAAAAACATTGTTTCAAGGAGGAAAAAGAAAGAACAAGGAGCAGATTCTTTTTAAGTATCGATCTTCCTCGATCTAGATTGGATTTGTGTGAAAATATAGAGAAAAGAAGGATAGAGAGATAAACGAAGAAAAAGAAAGGTATGGAGGATTGGGTGCAGTTCAACTTAAAGGAGGCAGGGGGCAGCCTGGCGTGAAAACAAGCGCAAAGTAGAAATAAAACTTCCTTCTCTACAGCTGTACATGTATTTTTAAATATATAAACAAGGCCATGGTGGATGTAGATAATAGAAGTGGTATAAAGAGAAAGAATTACATATGAACACACACATTAATACACTCTGTTTCACCCTGAGAAAAAGGACAGTCATAGAAACTGAGCAGTGACAGATTGAGTGGCTGTGAAGTGGGCTGCGGAGCTGGTTGTTAGAGGTGTTACAAATTAAGGTGCAGGAAGACTAACAAGAAATAAAGAAGTGTGTGTGTTGGGTGTGTATCCTTTCTGGGTCTGTTTCCAGTTGGGAGGCCTCTTAACATGCACACAAACACACACACACACGCACAGACTGGCAGGCTAATAAAGTGGTTGATAGAGTACAGATCATGACAGCTTCCAGTGTGTTTGTGCTCATTCTTATGTGGGTGTGTGTGACTGTGTGTGTGTGTGTGTGATGGATGGGGGCCTACGGAGAAGAACCTACCATGCTACATCACTCAGTGATCTAAAAGAGTGTGTCTGTCCATATTTGTGTGCATGTTTATGTGTGCGGACGTAAGAAGTGGAGAGACACAGGAGGAGGTCCTGCCAGTGAGCACCGTCTTACGCTGAAGAAAGAAGACTGGAAGGAATAAAAGAAATTTTTCATATTTTATTAAACTTCAGTGGACTTAAGCTGGGTAAGGATGATCTGTGAGGGAAGTGGAAAAACAAAACAGAAGAGAAGGAGGAAATGAAGAGGTGTGATGAAAAAAATATATAGCTGTGATTGCATTTCAAGTTACTATTTATAATATCTGTAAAATTGGAACGCTAAATTTGTTGATGTGTTAGCGTGGGAGTTGAAATATTTATTAGTACCCAAATAAACGTTGTAAACAAAATAAATCAATGTTCCTCGTCATAAAAAATTATTTAAAAAAAACAACTATTACTTCTTTATTTGTGTCACCTTTGTCACATTTATACACTTGTCTGTTCTTTTTAACAACAATGTTTACAAATTTCTTATTTTTTTATAATATAAAACATAGAAAACAATCAGGAACACTGTCATCATTTCTCACACAAACTCTTACTGACTGCATTTTGATCCAATAAAAAAATAACAGTAATTATATGAAATCAAATTCTTAAAAATGATAAATTGATAAATTAGAAATAACAAGAAATTAAAAAAAAAACCAAGTCAGTTAGCTCAAAATGATATTTTCACCAAGCACTGTAACCAACCAGAGAAATGCGCTCTTTTCAGCACGCCTCTGAAATAACATGATCAATGAAGTTGACAGTATTTGTCAAGCATGACTCATTCCTCTTAACCAGAAAAAAATAGTCAGGCCAGAGATTATGTCCAAACAGCACAAATTGATTTCAGCCTTCCACATCTCTACACCACACATTTTCCTTTTTCTCCTAATCTGTCAGAACCACAGCGCCTCATCTTTCCTGTCTTTTCATGCACACGCTGTTCTTAAACAAACAAACAAACAAACACCAATTCACTTGTGCTGAGAAAAAAAAATGTAACAAATAAACAGACGGGCCACGAATGAGCTGGTATAGCTACTAACTGCAGTGACATTCGAACATTATTTAAATGTTTTCTTCAAAACCCATAAATGCATTAAAACACATGTTCAATAACTTAGCAATAAAACTTTGAAATCGGTGAGTCCAAACAAAGAGAGTCAGTGGCAGAGTATTTCATCAGAAGGAGCCCTGCTGTGAGTATAGATTGGACCTTTAAATATAGAGTGAATGTCTAAGTGTGTGTGTGTGTGTGTGAGTGTCTGTAAGGCTTATTACTGATGCTGGTAATCGTACACCTGTGTAGCCATGTCTGGCAGCCTAATGACAGCTAAAAAGGAAACAGGCTGTAAATCCACACACACATACACACTCAGGCTTGCACGGAGTACACACATTTTATTGAGGTAAGAGGCCACGCTGAATATCACATCTTTAGAGTTTGTCTCTGTCAAAGGCACAGGTGAATGCCACTGAAAAAAGTGCGTTTCTGTATTTTGTGCGAGCTTTAGCTGTATCACTAGTAAAATGCATGCATGTGAGGTGTGGCAGTGTGTGCCAGTATGTGTGTGTGTGTGAAGGTGAGTGAAGGCTTGTTAAATGTGACCCATTTTATCTGGCCAGGGCGGCCATCGACATAATTAAAAACTAGGCGGGCAGGCCAGAGAGGGCCTGGGGCCTTGTAAAAGCCATCTGGGTTGTAGTGTGAGTGAGAGTGCGAGCGTGTGTGTCTGCTTGCATTTTGAGTGTCAGAATGTGGACCTGCTCACTAATGAACCGACTTGCTCCTATTAAATCAGCGTCTCTACAATCACCGTCACACAGCTATCATTTGTGGTAAGTCTGCATGTGCGACATTTAAAACATGCCATTAAAAAAAAAAGTCCCAGTGTCCCCAACACTGGTCTGATCACGGTGACGTCAAATCTTTTTCAGTTTCTTGTTCGGCTCTTTACAATAGCTCAATATATATGTAAATATTACCTAATGTAATCTAATGACTAATATATATATATATATATTAGTCATTATTGCCATGTTATATATATATATATATATATATATATATATATATATATATATATATATATATATATAAATAGAGAGAGAGAGAGAGAGAGAGAGAGAGAGGGATAGATAGATAGATAGATAGAGATAGAGATATACACAGAGCAGATAAATATGGATTAGTACATTATCAGGAGGTTCAAGAATCAGTTGTATCAGTTATACTGTACTGTACCATACTAATCTATACTATATAGAACTAAGTTTAAACCAGTGTGCTTCTGCTTGTGGCCTTCATCAGGGTCATAGTGACCACAAACCAAAACATGTTGGTCTAGCAATAAAGTTGTTTTATATTCTGCAACTGTTGCTGGAGTTTTGATGTCTTTAGGTGTTTTCCTCCGTGCACCTTGGAAGCAGCTGAAGTTGTGCCAAAAAAACTTCACTCTGCGTCTACTACAGAGGCACATTTTATCATACTGTAAAGTTACAGCAGTTATGACATTGTTTATTTTTGCATTATTGGACTGTCAATCGCAAACAAGTACTTATCATGAAATGCATAACCAATAAATTTAGTTTTACACTTTGATGGGCAACATATCTAACTGGAAGAGAATAGGAGCTTTTTAAGAGTTAAGCCAGTGATAATGCGTCTGCAACGTTAGTGCATTTTTTTTTGTTTTGCATCATGCCACTGTCTCCCTCTGCTCACCCCTGCAGCTTATTTGAATGAGCAGGTTGCCATGTGCAGAGTTGCCATGTTAGAGTAACTTAAAACAGGAAGTGTGCATGTTTTTAAGAGAAGAGGGGCAGTGAGTTTTCGGGCTGGACCTTGTTAATGAAATGGCTTTGTGTTATTTACAGCCCCTTGTTAAAGGCTGAATGAGTGTGTGTGCTTGTGTGTAAATGTGCATGCATGTATACATATATATGTGTATATGTGTATATATATATATATATATATATATATATATATATATATATATATATATATATATATATATATATATATATACCTGCATATGTATGCAGGTGTATGTGACTTTTTGCCCGTGTACACGTGTGTTTTATGTCATATGATATGTCCAGCGTATATGTATATGCGCTCGTGTGGGTGCACAGAAGTTCCCATCACACTATGCCTGTTTTACTGTTGCACAGCCTTTTATAGGCAGGTCTTTATGATATGTATTTAGGGCAATTAGTGAGGAGATATATTGGCTCATTATAGAGAAACAGGTGCACCACAAATGGGGAAATATATGAACGGTGCATCAGGGTCACACACTTTGTCGGCGGTGTTTGAAGGATAACAACTAGACTTATGTGTGTGACAAACAGGAGCGCACACACTGAATCAGTTAGAGCCAGACTGAGGAAATGCTTTCTTATAGTGGCCTCTGTCAAAGAAATCATACATTTAATAAAGAATGTTTATAGTGTTTAAAAGTCAGCTACAACAATTGTTAACAGGCTTAAGAAAAACACAAAGTCTGTCCAAATATTTAATAAGAGGAAGGAAGAAAGAGCAAAGTATGTGTTTAGTGGCTGGAAAGAACACACACTGAGCAAAGTGGTTGTTTATTGACTACAATGTCTAATGTTGCCTTTGTCTCAGATTTTATATACAGAATTAGAATAACAGATGTTTTAAAGTGTCATTCATTTGTATTTGTCTTTTAAGTGTTATGCTCTGGATGCTTGTACCTCAAAAATATAGAAAATACATAATATCCTTATAAATCTTTGCCTCTGTCACCAGAACAAGGACATTTGTGAATTTTGCCACAAATTAATTAATTAATTGAACTTAATTAACATCTTTGAAGTATAAGAAATCAGGACATATTACCACCACAAAAACAACAACCAAAAAAGTAGCATAACGTAAAGCTTTAAACATGTTTTTGTGCTTTGTAATCTTAAAAAACTAAAATAAAAACAACCAAAATATTGGTCAAATATTAATGAGAACAGTGATCTCCATATTTAAGCAAATAATATGTATAAGCATTGTTGATCATATTCTTCTTAACGATGGTGATTTTTTTAAAAGTTTCCTTAACAAAAAAAGAAAGTAACTAAATCAGTCAAATCTTATACATCCATGCCAAGAATAATAAGAAATAATAATGAGGAGAGGAAACTGGCATTCAACACTGGCACAACTTGACCTCCATGCTATTGACTGACATCGGAAGCGAAACACAAAATGGGACAATTCCTGGAACTGTGCGCACACAAATAGGGAAGTGCTGTTTAGGACACATTTGCAGAACTTGTAACACTCAATTATTTATTAACACCTAAATAAAGGAGTTCTTCCAAGGTAAGCTCTGGATGAGATTTTCAGCAGATGGTAGTAATAAGAGGTTTTGATAACGGGCAGCAAAAGGAAACTTCCTCGCTATTTGTTTATATAACACTGTGGAGAATGATGAAGGGGAAATGGAAGCAGAGACCAAAGCCACACAGATACAGATACACACTGATAAATCTATTCATTCGTAATCGTGCTCCTAGTGATCCAAACCAGACAATTTCAAGAAGAACCGACAGATTTCTTCCCCTCCTCCCTCCAATTTTTTATTCAGTTGCTGTTCAGTTTCAAATCAGCATTTGTCCTATCTGCTACCTCATTCCTTGAATCTCAGCAAAGCAGATTGACACAAAACAGAAGACATCACATGTCTCCAACCATCTTCTTTAAATTTCACTTTTGGGAGAAAGCCATTTTAATGCAGCATTGTAGAAAGTTGCTGTGTCCTTGTCTGTAGTGACATCATGTGTTGGCAGACAGCTGAGAAAAGATGAAACACGAACACTAAGATACAATAAACGGTGCTCAAGGTAAAGAGAGCAAGAGATTGACAGACAGCGACACATTGTGCTGTCTCCTTCTCACTGTTGTCAACACCTATAGTCCACCTGGGTTTCTGCAGGAAGCTTGAATTTGAGAGGCCAAATCAGCAAAAATGCATTGTGCAAGATATTAGTGCCCCCTCCCTTCCACAGAAAAGAATAAAAAAAAAAAAAGCATTTCAGAGCAGCTGGCCAGGACAGCATGTGGCAGAACCCCTGTGTGGCTGCAGGCCTGGGCCTTATTGGAACCATCTGAGCTTAACTTTGGGTTTTCTATAACAACCAGACTCCAATTCCTTCTCTCACCATTAGTGTACGGCCAGGATTTACTCCTCGGTCTGATGACCCGAGATTAAAAGATTTGCTTGAAAATCAAATATTTACAATTAAATGACTCAATAAAAACAAAAGCCTCATCACTATAACACAATACTCCATTTTGCTAGAACGACTTTTAGCCAACGTCTTTTTCAAATTAAAGAAAAAAAGAAAGAAAGGGCAGATGTGTCAGCTTAACGAAAATGTATTTTTCTGTGTCCAAATCCAAATGTGTCAACTTTTGCTGTTTTAAAGCAACCAAACTTTAGTTTTCTGCTCACTGCATTTTATATGATATTAAAAATGTATTTTTGAGCCAACAACTTTTGGTACCTAAAGCTTTTTCACATTACTCCATATAAATAAAAATGCAAAGCCTTGTTTTATCATTTTAAAAAAATGTGCTTCTATGACAGGAAAACGTGAAAAGAGTGGATACAACTTTATTATTACTATCAAATTATAGTTTAAAAAAAAGCAGTTCTGACTTATAAACTCACTGGCTTCAGGCTGTGAATTTTTATATTGCAAAATACTTCAAATTGCATTCAGGCACAAAATAAAAACAAAAGCAAAGAAGAATAAAATTAACTGAGGTTAACTTGCCAAAAAAATACAGATTTTACATTTGCTAGAACAAGCCAGTGATAGGCAGCTTTATTCTCTTTCCTCTGCCAATATATTTAAAATCCGCTCTTTTCCTACTTGTTGTAAAAAAAAGAGAAAGAAAAGTGAAAAAACCCCACTGCACTTATGCTCTCTCGACTTCCGTGTCTGGCAGTTGTGAGGCACAGAATGCCCACTAGGATTAGCTGTAGGCATTGAGGCATAAATGATGCTATGAGACGTGTTGCTCTCCTCATAGAGGATTAGATGAATATCTGGCTATTCTCATCTCTGCCACGGACTGATTTAATGTGTGTGTTCTCGTCAGCGCTCTCTGTGTGGCTGCTTGAGTGTGTGTCTCAGTCCAACACTAGCTTCTACGTCACGTTACACACATGTAGAGCCCAGTGCTCCCCTCTTTTTCCCCGAAACCGGGGGCTGAGACTAGCCAGGACATGAAGGCCAATAAAGCGTTCTCTCTCTGAGTGTTGGACCTGCTGGCAAGAAACAGAGGAAAAGACCCATTTCACTGTTGTGTAAACCATTGTTTCATTTCCACACGTCTCTCTCCCTCTTTCTGCTCTGATATTTCACAGGATTTTTTGGCTCCTGTTCAAGTGCGAACACAATACGGCTATTGAGATCACGGTTAGCACCTCTCGGCCTGCATTGAATTCTGTGCTAGCTTTAGCACCCGCAGCCACCACCTCATGCTCAAAGCACTATAACAACTTCTTTCTTTTCTTTGCAAACCCTTAATTTGGATTTTGACCCAAGATGCAGCACCAGCAGACTCAGTGCCTGATATCTCATCTCACTATCTTAACCTTCGCCCTAACTCTTTTTCTGGCGGGGCCCCCAGTGTGCAGGTAATGGATCCTGCTCGAGCATCTCCACCCAGAGGCCCATATATCTAACTTTTAATTAAGAACGCTCATCCCTTAACCCAAGAGAAAAGGAAACGGTCAAATCAGCTGCGGGCAGCGGTCTGTGGTGCAGAAGGGTCCTGCAGTCATCTGGTTCGTGTTAGACACAATATTAACAGTGTGTCAGTTATCTGCCTTTTAATGTATGATGGGATATATGGAGGAAGAGATGGATGGATATGGGCCCCCCTCAGAGAACCTAATGCCTAAACAGGCACATTAGGGTGATTGAGGCACATGGAGTAAATGGGGCCCAGAATGGGAGACTTTGAAGTTATTTATAACTGAGGGGATGTTTCCAGGAAACACAAATAAAAATAAAATTGTCCGTCACAAAAAGATTTTGTTAAACAAAAGCAATTTGAAGATGTTGACCTTTAACACTAGATAACAGTTTTCTACTTCCTAAGAACAGATGTATCAAAAGATTAAACAACAATGAACATGGACTACCCATCGGAGAAATGAAAAGCTATCGCAAACCACACGTGACAAAAAATTCTAAACAAGCAGGCTGTTTTGGAGATAGAAAAAAAGGACGGTAGGAAGAAATGAGGAGATAAATGAGAAGGAAGAGCAGCTGCTGACATGAGCCCTCTCCTCTCTGTCAGATAAGAGATAACAGGGCAGCCAGTGTTTAGACACACCATTAGTAGTGTCATTAATCACACACACACACACATATATTCACACACAGAGGGAGTGTGGAGATGGAGGAGGAGGACAGGAGGAGGACACAGAGTATCGCTTAATTACTGCTTCCAGGATGTAAGATCGCATACTTTTCTTTTAGAGCTCAAGACTTACAACAAAGCACGCGCACACACACACACACTGAACACCAAAAAGCCAACTAGCATCAACAATTAAAAGGCAGTATGCAGTGACTGCAGAGATTTGATGTCCATATTTATACTAAAACGTAGTGTTTAAAAAAAAATAAAAAAATTATTCATTTCATTGCAGAGAAATAAATGACATGAAATACTGAATGCAGTGGCTGTTTGATGCACAGAGTTTGGCTCGGTACAGAAGGGTCATGAGGGACAGAGAAAGGGCGCAGGCCCAACTTTAACTCCCACCTGGAAACTTCTCATTAAAGCTTAAACGGCCCACGGCGTCCGAGTCTCCATTAAAATCACACCAGCAAATAACAATGACTTTCAAACTATCCTTTGACTAATAATGCTGTCATTACAAGTTACTTGTGGCATTGCAAAGACCAAAAAAAAAAACTTTTTGGAGTAGTCTGAGGCTCCCTGTGGTCACATTAAAAGCTAAGGCATAATTTGGCCATTCACTAACAACTCTTGGAGAATGCTTCCCTAAAGGAACACAATCAGGCATAATTGGCCAATCACCAGTGGGAACAAACACAACAGTATACCTCACACAGTGTAGCTGTTTGAGACAGTGCACGAACACAAGACCTCAAACAAAAAATAAAAGACAAAAAAGGCCACAATCTGGTCTTACAGTTATGGCATTGCTTAAAAAATTATATACATTATGTATTTTGTTGTTAAGGAAATATATATTGATTAAAAGGTCCAATCAGTAAGAAATGTCATATACATGTGCAAAGATTTTAGGAATTATCACACATGTAAAGATGTTTGCAGAGTTTGTTTTTTGTCAATCACTCGCAGGTTAATGCGTGTATGTTCAAGATTTTGCAAACCACTTTCAGTGTGGTAGCATGTTTGTGATGATAAGATGACCCTTTTTATTTCACTGATGATGATTGAATTCCCCTGTAATTTATTTCCACTCAGTCAGATGCTGCGATAAAGGGATGGAAATATGGTTTTCTTAATTTATCCTCTGTCATTTGTCCCCTGTAATTCCAAATATTCTGGTTTCCTTCATAAGAAACCTTCAGTTGTTCCATGAGTGTTGAATACATTTTTATTTTATTTTTTTAGATTTTACATCTGATTTCTTTTGACAGATTTTAACAGATTCCAATCATTTTTTTAAAGCCAGGTTTTAAACGTATTGCTGCTCATCACAAAACTACTGATCATTTTGTGCGTGCTTTGGGACCATTATTCACTCATAAACAGCACATCCAAAATCTATTTTTTATTAATGCAGTTCAGTTTTCTTCAGCTTAGTTCGAGGCCTTTTCTTTCATTTTCAGGCTCAGGAAATCAATCACGTGTCCTTCGCCTCCAGTTGATTACTGTAACGTACTGCACTCCAGAATCAGTAAGAAGACAGCTTACAGTTCGAACAGAACTGCTGTTGTTTGGCTTGTATCTTGTTCCAAGATACGTGACAACATTAGTTTAGCTCTTAGTTAGCCCTTTCTGTCATTACCAGTGGAATCTAGACTACATTCTAATATTTTATTTATATCTGTTATCCTTTAACTCTTCAGCATCCTGATCGTTGCTTAATATCCTCTGTTAGGAACCTGCTGTCTGACTCTCTCAATTTGACCAATGACTATAATTATTAGTGTAGTTGCTGTTTAATTTATGTAAAATAAACGGCAAATTTCACAGTTTTCATTCCTGAATAGCATTAAAATTTGGAGATATGAGGCTTTCCCCTGTGACTTTTACTCAACAATAAAATCTACTGCCAGTGAATAGAAGCTGATCAATAACACTAAGGACACCTAAGGTGCAACAGGTCATCTCTCAGCACTTAGACATCATTATCTATTATTGACTGACTATTGATCAGTTCAGCTAAGAGAAGTCAATACAGGCATATAAACTCTTAATTTTATAGACTTTGTTAAGTGAATAGAATGCATTTTAATTTTATGGCATAATAGATAAGGAAATTTTCACCCTTAAAAAAATGCATTGTGTAAAAATATTTATTTCAGTCTCTGGAAATGTAGTTGTTTTTTTTTACTCTTAGTACTGTTGGTAGCATTTCAGTACTTGAGGGCATGATAAACCTGCAATTTTGCATGTATTCTGTAACCACAATAAAACGAACAAAATGGATTTTCATTTGTCTGAATGTGGGCTTGAGCTTGTTAGTTGTACTAATTACTCCAAACAGCAAATTGGATCTTTTAAGCCTGAGGGGTGTATTCACTGTGACCTCCCCGTGTGCTTGAGCTCAGTAGTCCTGGGAGGTATTTAGGAGGTAAACATGTTGACTGCACCTCCACCCCGCAATGCTACCATCCATTTACTTTCCCACATGTGCAATTAACGAGCCACTAGCTAATTTGGGGTCTGTGCATATATGCAAATGAAAGACAAACAAAAGGGAACGGGTGATGGATGACAAGAAAGGGGGCTTTGAAAGGGCTCGCATAGGACACTTAGCACTGCAACACTAATTAAAAAGCCATGGCACTGAGCGCACGAAGGTAACTCATTAGCTGCAACCTGCTTCTGTGCCACACGGTGCACTGAGTGCTAATGCTAGCTAGCTGTGAAAGAAGGAAAGCCACATAAAGAAAAAGGAGAAAAACAGTAAGAGAATGATAGACATGGGCATTGTGGTGCACTGAGGTGTCCATGTGGGCATATAAGCCAAGCCAAATGAGCTTGGTTACAATAGCCTTCCTGTGCTATTGCCCATTAGTTTAGTGCAGGGGGTTGCAAGCTGAAGAAAGGTTACCATAAGCATGGCAATTAGGGCTATAATAGGATAAACAACAACCTGGCCAATGGGGGGAGTGAAGCAGAACACAGAATGATTACAGAAGGTGGGTGACTTTAGCTATATTGATCTGTGGCACTGTGGTGGAGGGAGCTGAAAGTGGCACCCTCTGAGCCTGCATGGCTTCTTTACTCAGTGCAGATAATGCCATCAGTGTCCAAATGAAAACTCAGGCATAGACAGATTTTCACACACTTCTCATTCTCTCGTACCTGCACACAGACGCACATTCACTTTGTATAGGCATGCAATTTGTGCTACACGTGCTATATGTGAGTAGGGATGGGTATCGAAAACTGGTTCTTGTTGAGAACCGGTTCCCACTGTTTCAATTCCTTGGAATTGTTTGCCATTTTTGCAAACGATTCCCTTATCGATTCCAGTCGCCCCAAATGACATCACCACGTTGCGGAGCGTCATTAACCTGGCAGGAAACACGGCGCCTCAAAACTTTGGTTATACTTTACGAGAACGGTTGACAACAGGGCAACTTGCAATACTTTCTAAGTAGATATTTCATTTAAGGGAGGAAACACTAAGAATATGCAAAAGCATTTGCTCACAAAACACGCGATGACCTTAAATGAATGTCGTGTTTTTAATTCGCTCCGGACTCGTGAATCTCAACCCAGCAGCAGCGGTAATGTTTGCACGTCCTCTCCCGTTAATGCGGCAGGTAAATAATCAACTAACAGTGCATATTATGTTAGCATGATCTGCCTTATTACAAAATCTGCCATTACTGTGCATTTAGGTGACCATGATGAGAGAGACAGAGTCTGGCTGGCTCAGATGCTGGCAGTTCTCGCTGCAGTCTACCGGTAGCGTCTCCTTTCAGGCCAGGATAGACGAATGTCACCGAGCAGTGACTAAGTTAGTGGTCAAAGGCTTGCACCCATTTGCCACAGCAGATGCCCTCGATTTTTGGTAAGTGAATGTGTTTAATTGTAGGCAGGGACATTACTGGATATTCTTGTGTAATTGCTACTAAATAATTTATGTTATACTTTGTAATTGCTACAGAAGAATATTTATCTTATTATTTTACATTTACAATTTTTTTCCTGGGGACCCCGTGACACCCCATTGAAGAGCCGTAGGCTGGATCTCTTAAGATCTCACTGTTGGGTTTGTAAGGCCATGTTACTCCTAAATTTCTATCTTGTTCAAAGAGAAGATATAAAACAAAGTTCTAAGCTAATCGACCTTAGTGTTCCCCTTTTTAAAAAAGAATCGATAAGAGAATCGATAAAGAATCGAATCGTTAAACAGAATCGAAAATGGAATCGGAATCGTGAAAATCTTATCAATACCCATCCCTATATGTGAGTGACCCATCTCCACTAAAACGTGCTGTTTTTCCTCTCTAGTTATTAATTTAATCTCTGTGCGAGTTGCCACAGTCTCTCTCCCACGGCTCTTTATACAACTCTTAACATTTTCTTCATTGTTTAGCTAAACATTCTCCAGAAATACTATTTTCATGCAGGAGGGCCAACAAGGAAGGAAAAACAGGAGGGAGAAACAAGTGCTGTGGGATCAATGGTGCAAAAAATTGTTTTTATCGAATGCCGCACGGCTCACATTTCCTGCAGACACAGATAAGAGAAAGAGACTGAGCAGACCCTTCTGTGTGTGTGTGTTTGTCTGCGTGAGAGTGTGCACGTGTTTGTTTGGTTGGTTAGGTGAGAGTAGGGGAGGGTGTTTGTGAGGTGGGGGGCAGAAATAAATGAGATTATTGATGTTACATGTCAAATATAATTGCTGAGATTTGAGCAAAAAGAGGGAGAGGGTAGTCTGATGGGCTCGCTGATCCGTGGAATGCTTCATTTGGGAGAAAGGCCAACAAGTCACAGAATTTGGATTGTGACCTCGGGTGTGTGCAGATGTGTTTGTGTGCGATACTGCAGGAGAATGAGAGTTGTTAACTTTTAAACTTCCTAGTTTCTAGAGAATTAAACACGCAAACACACGTGAGTCTTAATCTGTCAGATATAATATGTTGTGATTTTTTTCCCCTGTGCATGTCCACCTGATTTTTCACCTCTCAGGGCAGACATTTTGGAAAGACCCTCCAGGAAATTCACAGAGGCCTCAAAACACACATATTTTTTTCCCTGCCGGGATTTAATATGAAAAAAGCTAAATGAGAACAAAATCTGTGAATACTTTCTGATAAAAAACGTTCTTACTCAATGTAATTCTGCAGATTACGTCAAGTGGAGGCCTCTAGTTTACCAAAGTAGGATTTATTTCAGGACAATTTCTTCTTCAGGCAGACTCAATTATTTCAATTCTTTCAAGGCTCCAAGTGAAAATGGCTACAGAAAAGATTTAAATAACAAATAAAGGGAAATACAAATACAAGACAAGACAAATGCAAGTTCTGTCACTGGTCACCGAAACCTGACACATGTAAATCCTTACAAATTGCATGAAATTGTCAATGCTAAGAGGGCACCTAGCCTGTATGTGTGCGTGTTTGTGTGTGTATTGCCCACAAAGAAAGAAATATTTCAATGAAAATGTTCAATTATTCACAAAAACAAACATCTTAAATTTGCAGTGCTTTCAACCCTCTCTACTAATTGTATCACTTTCAGCTTACATTGTCTTTGTCAGAAAATAGCTTAATTTCTGAAGGAAAATATCACATTCTGACTTATCCCTCTTAAAAGGTTACATTTTCCAACTCAGTGGCCAAGATGGCCCTCTGGCGCTATCATTATTTAAATGGTAAATGTCAGCATCAACTTTAGGACTATTTCTTGAGTTTTATAGCAGGAGAGGACTATTGTAAAGACACAACAGAGAGAATGAGAACATTGCATAATGGCACATTATAGGACTAATGATACAAGCAGAGTGTACAAAAGCAGACAAGTTTTTTGTTTCAGGCTTTTAAGCAAAACTTCACAGCACTTGTGCATCTATGTCTTTCTGGCTTAACGTGACCCTGTGTGTCTCTCTTGGGAGCACATCTTGTCCAGGCCCAGTTAAAACCAACCCAATCTGCAATTGGATCCCAAAGGTAGACAAGTTCTCTTGCCAAGTCTCACATATTTTATGGCAAGATCTGTAAAGTAAGCCATCCACCTTGGCCTTAGGTTCACGGCACCTCCATAAATACAGAGCCTATGAAAACAGGGCACAGGGGTCAGGCCTGATCACAGACCTGTGGAGAACATCTTCCAGCCAAATGGTTTGTTTTTAGATTTATTTAGCTTCCCGTTATGCCAGAATTCTTGCCTGATCTTTGAATAAGACAAGTCCGAGAAATGTCTATACTTGTATGACAGCATGCATGACTTAATTTTATGAAATTATGGGTTGACAGTGTAAGCAATGTTGGAGTTCATTCCCCCAGACTACTTCTCTGCTCCCTCCCCACCCATCTTTTTCTATCCACAAACACTCCACAGTCTGAGTGTGTGTATTTGTGTATGTATTAAGATGCCGGTTGAAAATGTATCTAATGACTCTAGCACTGCCCTATCAATCAAGCCTTGTGAGGACAGTGAAAATCAATGGTTCCACGCAGAGCTACCTGAGGTCCCCCACACTTCATTTGTCATAACCGCTCAATACGTCAATGAGCAGAAACTACAACACATTTCAATCAGGAGGCTATTGGCAAGTGTGCTGGGTGTAAATCTTTTTGGTGTTTTCCAATGATTGTGAACTTCTCTATTTCAAAGCAGCATTGTGTTGTGGCAAAGATCATCTATTCAAGTCTTCAGTTTTAGTCTTTCTTTCATTGATAATTCATTCATCCAATTTTCTTTTGTTTCTCCCAGCCTGTCATATATATAGTGCATGATCTTTCTTTGATAGATTCAGCTTTTCTTTTTCTGTCCCTCTCATTTCTCTCCTTCTAGCTCCCACTTCTCTTCTCTCTGGGCGTTTATTGACATTTCCCTCCTAACCTTCTCTCTTACGCTCACCTTAATGCGTGCTGCCTTATCAGATGCACAGGTGGTTTGGAGTTTCATTCGACCTCACTCCCTACTCTTCTCCTTTCTTCCGGGTTATTCATCCCTCCTTCCTGTGCTCTGAAAGTCAAGCTTCCTTTTACAAAACCCCTGCGGTCTTATCTGGGAGACCCCACGACCCCACAGTCATTGCAGCAGCCAGTAGGAGAGAATGGAGACCACGGCTCCCGCGGGAGGAGGACAACGGGACTAAGGTGTGTGTCCGTGCACGTGTGTGTGTGTGTGTGTGTGTGTGTATGTGTGTGTTTAGCAGCATTAAAGCAGTCTATTTGCAGTCCAACTGTCTAAACACTTGTGATAACATACAGTGCAGCAGCAGTAGAACATAGTACTCCAGGGACAGTGCTGTTACTGCTCAATACAGAGGGAGAAAAAAATCCTATGGCTGAAAGTAACAGTTATTTTTATTCCCGATTACTGATTATTGATTATTTCTCATTTAATAATTGATTGATTTATCTTCAAAATGTCTCAAGATAACAGTCTTAAGACTAGAGACCAAAATGTTCCAAACCCACAGAAATCAAACTTTCACTAACACAAAACATGACAATACATAACCTTAATGATAAAGCAACCAATGTGAATGTGAAACTATTGAAATGATGAATATAATTAATAAATTCATTATTAATGACCCTACTGATATTTAATTTGTCGTGTCCTAACGAGGCACACTAACATAGACCCACATGTCTCGTAAAGGATTAAAAAAATATAATAGATAAATCATTTCTTTTTTTTCTTAGAAACTCTAAATTGTGACCCGATTACAGACGCGTTGAAGAGACTTTATCGACACATTAATAACATCCACGCTGTTTCTTACAGTTTTTTTTTCCTGTTTGGAAACAAACCAATGAAATGAAGTAAGAATGTGCGCTGGAATCTCGTGTTTCCTTCCTGTGCTGTTTGTTAGTGTGTGTGCATACTTGTTTTGTTGTGTGTGGTCTTTGTCACAATCTCTGCAGGTGCACCCAAGTGTACGTATCCTTTATTCACATCTATTCACATCCTCATTCTTTTCTGGCAACGAGAGCTCCCAGAGGAAAGCACCTGCCACAAATGCACATGAACAAACACACATTCACACACACACACAAACACAGCATATATTCACAGCTACCTACACACCTACACAAAATTGTATGCCCTCAATGTTTTTGAGACACTGCATTCTTGCCTATTTCCTTGTTCTCATTTTCGCTCTCTTAGTAGCTTCGTTTAGGTAACCTGCTTGCCCTCACTGCCGCAGACACACGCACACACACACACACATGCATGTGCACAGATGTTGATTAATGAATAGAACAATGGATTAAACCTGCTTGGAAGAGCAGGAAAACAACGGATAGCAAAGGAAATATATAGGACATAGAAGAATAGAATGGGTGTTAAAAACAGAAATGACCGTAAGGATCTGGTCCAATAGGTCAATGATCAAAGAGCAGAAAATACAACCTTAAAAAGACCTAAAACACTATAGCTATTGTTCACAATGAAGTCAAATCAAATGTATATACTGTCTATGTGCATATAATTTCATAAGAATAACATTTTAAAGTTCATACGGTTGAAACTACACTAGTTTGCGATTCAAAAGTCAAATTTGGACAAAAGTGGTCTGTGTACAAATGTGTTCATATATGACTATTTTAGGTCATACATTCCAAAATGGTGAGATGGGTAGCGATAGACAGACAGTGCCTGGCTGCTGCTGCCGCTGAGTGTATTTATAGGCATTATCATCTAGTCTGCAATGCCAGCAAGCTACGCTAAAGGCATGCTATTAGGTTACAGCGGGTGAATGACATCACATTGAAACGGGAAGGACAGATGATCAAGACATTACGGTTGCTCACAAACTTTATTTCACTTGCCCTTTTTGGAACAAAACACTTCAGGTCTGATGTCAGATTCTTTCTGAAAAGTGAATTTAGGAAAAATGCGGTGAGTTCATTGAACGAACACAACAATCCAATTTCTATACAGCTACCTGCAGGGGTTTTATTTTTGTTCATTTTTTTTTACTGATTGTTTACAGTCTGTAAACTTCCTGTTTTGGACAATAAAATATTATCCAATAGTGATTATCAAAGGATGGGGTGTGTCTGTGATAACCACCTCAGTTTAATGGGCTCATTAGTTTCTTGACTGCGTATATTTGAAAGATGAAAAAAGTTAAGAGCTGTGACATGTGTGAAAGTTACTGCTTACAAGACTTCATTTGAAAAATGTTCAAATTAAGTGCAGGTTAATTGCAGCTTACCACACTGAAACATATTTAAAACACATTATGATTAATATCAAGTGCATTATTAAATCCAGCATGTGGCTTACAGGTTCATAATATTTACAATCAATGTTCCCTCTAATTTTTCATGTGTCCCTTGGACCACTGTGAGCAACATTAGACGTGTGCACTGTGGTCACGCCAGCATCAAATCCATCCAAGTTAAATGGTTTATTAAAATAATCAGATTTCAGCATTTACATTAATGTTAGACTACTTTTAATTAACTGCTTTAGCCCACTTGCAATGAAAATTAAAAAATAATCTTGTTCATGACCTGTGTAGCATGTTAACACTATTGGAAGTAAAAATAACTTGAACTCCAATTTTGAAAACAAAACTTTCTTTTCTTTTTTAAAATAAAGCTCTGACTTGTAATGTATACTTTATTGATCCCCGTGGGGAAATTCCTCTCTTCATTTAACCCATTCACTCAGTGAAGCAGTGGGCAGCCATTGGGCGCCCGGGGAGCAGTGTGTAGGGATGGTACCTTGCTCAGGGATACCTCGGGGTAGCTGTTCAGGGAAATCAATCCCCCGACCTACCGATCATGGGGCCACCATTCTACCTACTGAGCTATCCCTGCCCAAAGTATTATGAGTATGAGTCTGTGGTCTGCAAAATACAGTATATAATGACCAATGTTGAGAAATTAATTATATAGTTACTTCTTCAAAAAAGTAACTGAGTTATGCAAAGTTTTTTGCAGCTGTTTACATAAAAATGCAGCCAAGGTGTTGGCTGCATTTTTAGGTAAACAGCTGCAAAAAACTTTGTTGTTTTTAAACAAACATTTCAAACTATTTACAGAACAATCAGCTGCATCAAATTTGATGCCACACAAATTATTTGTGCCACTCCAAAAAATAATTTCTGTCCACTATGAGATTAAGGAGAACAGCAGCCTGATACCTGCAGGCCTGACAACAGGATGTATCACTCCTGTAACACCTGTAACATTCAGCAGTCGCCTCATTTTTCTGACACACACAACAAAACTATTGACTACACTACACACTAACTACACAAGATTTGCGCTAAACGTCGCAAATCTCTCATACCGTTGTCACTCCTAAAACTTCCCCCTTCCTAAACTATTAAATACCATGTTGCCATACCATTTCTTGATTGGTCGACATGGTACTTTTTTAGACCAATAGGAAAGGGTGGAGTTTTTTTTTTTGTTTTTTTTTTTGCTCACAGGCGGAGAGTGCTTTCAAGCGTTTTCCTTATAATATTTTCCCGTTTCTTCCCGCAGTAAATATAAACAACGATAGTATTCAGGAAAAAACCAAACATTGCATTTTTTTTAATCATAACTCTGGTTTTACGTGGCCTATCAACACAATTTAAAAACTGGTATAAAGTCCACACTTTTTCTGTCAATTGTTCCGTTTGTCCTGCTCGCATCTCCAATGGTTGTACACCTTGTCATTAACGTGGCTTCGCTCCACATCAGCCACTGCCGCTTTGCTAGCTAAAACACCGGTGTCGGTACATAAGGACGCTGTCATAGCTTGTCAAAGGGGATAAGATGGCATCGTTCTAATCCCATACAGGAGCAGCCAGTCACTTCCTGACTAACACTGTAAAACAGAATTGTTAAAGTATTAATTTTAATTTTAATTCAGGTTAGATTTTTTTTTGTGCACAACGCAGATTTTCTGTGCGCAGAGAAGGTGCCAGCAGTGCGCAATTGCGCACGCGCGCACCTTAGAGGGAACGTTGTTTACAATACACTATTTAAAAAGCATCTGAAAACATGTTGTTTTCACCACAGAAAGGACTTGGCTAGCTTTTCTGATTCTTTTTTTAAAAATGCATTTTGAGGGTGAATGTGTCACTATAATAGGCTTTAGATTAGCACTGCTATTCTAAAATGTCCTGATTCTTTGGGTAAATAAAGGAGAGAGTTGAGAGGCCGCTGAACGTTTTTTAACCAACACCTATCCATCGCTGGAGCCTATCACAGCTGACTTCAGACAAGAGGCCGCGGAACACAGTCTATCACAGGACTTACCCTGAAAGATGGTAATTTACACACACATCTATGGGCAATTTAGAATTCCCAGTTAACTTAACAAGGATGTGTTTGAACTGTGGGAGGAAACCGGAGCAGCTGGAGAAAACCCACACAGGGAGGTTCTATTCGCTTTAGCTGTTTGCATATTACCCTGGATCTCCGCACTCACATTCCTTACATGTTTCACCATCTTATTCTCTCCCTGCTGTCCTCGTTTTTTTTTTTTTTTTTTTTTTTTTTTTTGGATGTCAAGTGTATCACTGAAAAAAACATTTTAAATTCAGGCTATGTGTGAAACAATATTGTTTAACCAGGGGATGCACAAATGTTTTGTTTGCACCATGAAAGAGTTTGACATCAGCAAAGGGAGCAAAAGTTTCACACTGAGACTTAAGTATATATGAAGCAGCCAAGATGTCAGCATAGCTTGTGCTGGCCTCCATGTGTCCAAAATTTCAGATTTGACAACAAAATATAAGTTGCACTGCGGTGAAAGGCACAATGACGAGCTGTGTGTCTGTGGTGGAGAAAACTGTACTGAGCTCATGTTTGTTTTAGCTGGACTGCCCATGGAGCTATATGTGTAAACACACACACTACCCGTTCCAACGTCCAGTTAAAGGATACAGTAGCTCAACTCCCCAACATGTGACAAGTTTTACCTTTCACCTAACCCCTAAAGGTTCTCTGTCCTTCCAGGTTTAGTCAATAGGGACTAACAGATATGTTGTTAATGGCTAAATTCATAGTTCTCCAATCATGGGCGGTGAGTATTGGAGGTTATCATCCCCGGTATAGAGAGAGACAGCCTAATTCCTTCCAGCTGTGAGGCTCTGAGGGTGTGTGCATGTGTGTGTGTGTGTGTGTGTGTGTGTGTGTGTGTGTGAATAATTGAATGTTCAGGGGCTAAAAATGACAGATTTACTTGGCCCCTTAAATGCACCAGACAGGCAAGGCTGAATATACTGTAAGAGAGGCCTTGTTAGAAAAAGATGAGGCCCCTCAGACCAGACGGGGCACTTACTTACTTACGATTGTGTGTGTGAGTGTGAGAAATATGTGTGTATGTTCATGTTTAAACACTTCACTTCTTTTTTTAACAAATGCATTGAATCTGTTAATATAGTTACTGCTACGTGCTGCTGTTTGTCAGAATCGTGTAGCATTAGGACATTTTCTCTACTCGCCACCTTCTTTGCATTCGTGTGTGTGCTTAATTTAAATATAGCAGCCACCTCAACACACACAAAGTCTACACTCACCTTTTCTCCAAAGTCCACTTATTTAATTTCCTCACTTATGCAGTTACAGTAGTGGGACTATACCACAACCTCTCCTGCAAAGCCTACCTTGTGGCCAGAGGCACCTAGTTCACAGCCTCACACAAACACATAAACACACACACTTTAAGTGGCTTTTCCTAGACCTATACGTTGCTCTTGGCCGATGCACTTATATACTTAGTGATGCTGGCAGCAGTCAGTGTTAGAAAGTCACACATTTGGAGAAAGAGTTGGGGGAAGAGTGACAAAGGACCAAGAAGGGTTATTTTTATTTCATTGAATAGATTGTTGTATTTCATATTAAAAAAATTTACTCCTCAATATAATGCCTTTGAATGACTTGCTCTCAGTAATATTCTGATATTTAGCTAGTATTTTAATAAACTAACCAAATCATTGCAGTCATTTGGCTACAAACTCACCATTTCCTGCTATAATCCAACTACAACTCCAGGAAGCCAAATTTTTCCAGTTTGAAACATGCACTTACATGCATGTTCACATCTAAGTTCTATACAGCGGTTTTTTGTTTGCCTATAGTGAGCACACAACATCTGTGGAAAAGTAGAAATAGCTTGAACTCAAAGGTAAACTTCAAAAAAAGGAAAGGAAGCCCAAAAATTCACGTGTGCAAAATTACATGCAAATAAAATGGCCATGCAAATAGATGAGAGACTGGATGGATGTATTTACACACCTTAAGCACTCACACACACATCATGGACACACATGGAAGCAGTCACGCATAGCCAGGAGTACATATTAGGTCACATACTGTACATTTGGTCGTTTGACATGTATGCATATGTGCAGACACAAAGAAAAAAAAAGGCAGGGGGTGGGGGGGAACACAGGGGAAATGCAAAGGGTATAATTTTCCGCAATCAGCCTCCGCTTGAAACAAGCAATTAGGTGGAATGTGCGGAGCATCCCCTTTTGCTGGGACAGACTCAGTGTGTATGTGTGTGTGTGTGTGTATGTTCACGTTTGGGTAGACCTTTCATCTCTTCCTTGAGGTCTCTCTTGTGGTTAGGTAGGGTGGTTCAGGGGCAGTACACAGCAAATTTGATAATTCCACCACCAAATGGACCAGAGCATGACCTCATGTTATGTTATACCATATAGGATCGCAATACAGTTAATCTGTACTGTAAAATACAAACTGTGTGTAAAAAAGATACAAATTGTGTGAAAAAACACCAGCTTGCTTATACACGGACATCTATTTATAGCATGTTATAAAGTAAACCCTGCTAATCGTGAGCCGGAAAGAAGTATGTGTCATATGTATTTATCTATATGAAAACAGTAATATAAGTGTGTGAGTGGATTAATAAGTGGTTTCTTAATGCTAGGGTTCAAGAGAAGAGAAGAGAAGAGAAGAGAAGAGAAGAGAAGAGAAGAGAAGAGAAGAGAAGAGAAGCAATAGACAAAACGAGCAGAACAGAAATATATTGTCTTAGGCAGCCATGGCAGTAAATTGGGGAAATACAAGCCTTAATCCCAAAGGTGGAGTTTCCTCCTTCAGGTTCCTTGAATAGGAGAAAGAACAGAGCACACTCTTTTATCTGTGTGGTCCAGCAGCTCAGCTTTCTTTCTCTGTCTGTCTGTCTCTGCCCTTCTTTCCCTCCTGCTATGGCTTGTTCACAGTCCACAGATGTGGTTTGTTCTCTGTTCGGGTATTGTGTGCATGTGCATGTGAAGTCTGATCTCCTCCCTCCAGATGCCCCTTTAACCCTGGAGTCACCTGTGTGACCTGTCTTCCTGTTAATCCTTGCTATATAGGTTCATGCGAATGCAAAACCCTGAAAGAACTGCTCTTATATCTGATTCTTCTCTTGATTCGTGATCAGTTATTTTATCCAGACATTTAACTTTTCTTCCTAAAACTTTCAGAAGCCACCTCATGAAATCGCAGAACATGCGAGGTAACAGGATAGGTGGTAGCCGCTATCGGCTTGCAGTCTCATCTGTCTACAGAATGGCCACCGGTGTTTGTCCTCCAGATCGCTTCAGTTCATTTTCCCATCCAAACTGAGAGGCGGAGGGATGTTTCAATGCTTAAAGCTTCCATTCTCTGTCGTGATTATTTTCTTACACGGTACTTGTGACTAATACATGTGTATGTGTGAGGCTACGTGTTTATCTTTCATTAATTATCAATGCCTGTGTGTACGTAGGAAGACGTGATTGTGAATATATGTGCACGATCCCGGAGTCCAGGGGCCGAGTTTATTGAAAACTGCCGACTCTAAGATAAACATACAAGCTCCGACAAGATTCTCCAAAGAGGAACAAGGTGTCATGGGAGATGCCGGGAAAATAATCACAGTTCAGAGGTGGAAAGTGCAGAGCGAAGAGAAGAGCAGAGAAAACAACACAGGAGAAAAATAAACGGCAGGTGTTTGAGAAGATTTAGTGTAGCACTTGCAAAAACGGGAAATGGGTTCACGTAGAGGAGGAGCAGGAATTCCACATTCTTGGGAAAAGACTAGTGTCAGAGCGGCGAAGCAGGCGGGGAGACTAAACGTAAACCTTTCTCTATTGTTATGCTACATCTCCTTTTGCTTGGAAAAACATGAAGTAATTCAAAAAAACATTTACAGCTTGAATAAGGGTGGGGGGCTCACTCTGAAAGCCTACAGAGCAAGGCGGGGTGGGGGAGAACTGTGCACCCAAATGGCAGCTGGATTGAGGCTTGCTGGGTTTTTGGTCTGTGGGCCAGTATAAAAATGAAGTGCTTGCGGCTGGTGGGTAGAGAGTAAGGCATCTGATATGGGGTCTGTAAATGTGAGCAGTAAAGGAGGGAGACTCATTCCACCTCCTCATTTGGGGGAATTACAGTGACAAAGAGCAGGCCTAGCAAGAGCAGCAGCATCCTGCCATGCATGTGTGCACATACACACAAATGCGGGTATGAAAAAAAACGAGACATAACACCATCTCCGTTTAAATATGTCATTCATTGACTGCATGATAATAATGTGATTTAAAAAAGAAACGTCCGTATCATGTTTCCACAAAACTTTGTAGTCAATCCCAAGCAGAAACACAGATTAAAATAGGAACACATCACAACCCACAAACTTGCTTTGTTGGAAAAAAAAATCCCATAAACTTCCAGAAGGGGGAAAAAAAAAACCCAGTTCAACCTACAGAAAGAAATAGATGCCTTGCTTAAGAAGTTCTTTCCTCCCGTTATAGCAGAGCAAACCTCACAGAATGATTGCAGTACCTGGTTCCCAGGGCCTGAAATACAAGCACTCTTAAAATAAACCTTTAACTCTTGCCACCAGGCAGAAAAAATGGGCACTAAATGGGGATTTCAAAACAGCAACAGCTAAAAATACAATATTGGTGGAGTGTGAGGTCCAGCAGCTGTGTGTGTGTGTTTGTGTGTGTGTCTGTGTTGAAAGAGAAAGAGTTAGAGAGAGAAGCTGGCATTTCTGTGGCAGGCCATGAAGCGCGAGCCAAGGGACCTGAGGCAGGCAAGCCGCTGGAATGCACGGGCCGACCACCAGCTTCCTCCTAACAGTTATTGACAAGTTGCTGCTGGCACCTGCTAGAGATGGCCGCAGGACATGAAGAACCCTCGATTCTAATAGCTATCAGCAATTTTATTAATCACTTAAATGTTTAAGTCATTTACCAAAAAAACTGAGCTTCTATGGGACTGGGAGTTGGACTGTTTGTTTGAAATCACTCAATGAGAAATTTGGATCAGTACTGTCACTGCTCTTTACTGATCCTAAGTTACACAGAGTGAATGGAACAACAGAAAAATGCTGGAGCCAGCCAGGTAAAATATAAGCCATGTTTCTTTTGGCTACATGGGAGATAATGGGGGTAGAGGATTGAAAGCTTAACAGGGGGCCAGCACATCTGCAAGCACTGGCAGCATCTGGCATGCCATCTTCCCTTGTTTTAGGAGATGAGGAAAAACCACCGTGAGCATTTGTGCATGTGTGTATGTGTATATGTGTGTGTGTGTGTTCTGGGCCCATTTCCAGATCCAATGTATTACAAGAGTTCCTGCTGTAAGATTATATTTGGATTCTCTAGGCAAGATTCCAATTATTACTGGCACTTAATTTTCACACCATTTGCAGATCCCTTTAACCAAACTACCCATAAGCCCCTCTGTCTCGGCCTCTCTTTCTCTTACACACATCTCAGCTGAATATTTTAGCTTGAATCAGCACTTTTAATTGGTTTATTGGTAGGGAGAACGAGGTGGAAGGCTGGACGAAAAAATGAGGAAGTGATGTAGCACTTTTGTGCTGTAAGAGAAACATTGGACACATACTCTGCCAACATGTTGTGCACATACAAGACTGAGCAAAGAAAGAAATTCGCTTAAGAGTTAAGTGCAAATGAACTTATTAAAAGAGAATTTCACTTCAGAAAGAAGATATATTTCCATCTATCTTTGAAAGAAAGGGCAGGGGTCAGGTTTGAATTCAGGTCCAAATTCTTTGCACAGACATACACGAAGAGTGACCTAAAACAGTACTATGCGACCAACAAGGCAGGAAAAACAGGGAGGACAAGAGAAGAAAGACAAGTGAGTGAAAGAATTAAAGAGATGAAATGCAGTATAGATTCTTCTGGATGAGAGTGAGCATTAGGCTGTCACAGCACAGCACCAATGCGCTCATCATTAAAGAGGTGTAGGTGGGTGTGTTTTGTGCACACAACCTAAAAGCCTAAAAAAAAAGGAATGAAGTCTATCAGCGAGAGTCCTCGTCAATGTGTCCCGGCATAAGTGTGCATGCATTTGTGTGTAAGCATGAAGATTTACAAACTGAATGGTTAGTGAAATATTTTTTGCCACAAAATAAATCCCTCCATGTTGTGTATATTTCAGTGTTATCCAAGCTTGAATTAAAGGCATCATTCAAAAACAATGATAAATGATTCTTTCCATTTGGAGAAGCTGTTTTGCAATTAGGGGGAAAAGGCAACAAATGTAATGATATTTGTTTTTCTTGGTGTGAAATGGAGATCAGCACACTCAAAAGCCAAGGAAAACAGGACCAGACTTTTGTCTGATATCGAATATTTTGAACTGGCTTTGGTTCAATCACAACATAAAATATTGTTTTTACTGGTTAAATCAAACTATGGTCTCCACTAACAAGGCTTTTATCTCAAACCACAAGCCCTCTGTGATTCTTCCAGATGCGTAACAAAATGTAAATGGACATAGCAGCAGATCAGATTTTTTTCAGTTAAACGGTAGATGGTTTTTTTTATTTCATCATTTGATTTTTCATGTAAATAATCAACTCCATGTACTTCATGACTGTCACTGTAGAGATTAGTTCATCCCCTGCAAAGTTTTTAGATGTTTTATCAAGTTTAGTGTCAGGAATGTTGCTCTGAAGATAGAAGCTGAGGTTTGGTCAGCAGCCGTTTTCAAGCCGTGTTAAACGAAGCTCTGCTTTGCCTTGAGTCCTACATCAACAGCATGTGCAAAACTTTGCATTCTCATCTTTAGATGGGTGACTTTTTTCCTGATTTATTAAATAAACCTGAAAATAAATGCACAATCCAGCTACATGACATGTACATTAAGGTGCGACTGCAAAGACATATAAGGTGTACTTCAGCTCACAGATGCTCACACTCACAAAGCAGTCAATTGGCCATGCCCCTAGAGAGCACATATGGTGGTGGGGGGGGAGGTATTATAATAATTCAATAAATAAACAAGTGCATTTCCCAAGTCAGCAGAAACAGTCTACTACTCCATTGTGTATGTGTATGTGTGTGTGTGTGTGTGTGTGTGTGTGTGTGTGTGTGTGTGTGTGTGTGTACGGATGTGTGTAAGATTCCTTTTGGGTTCACAAAGGTACCACACTGCCAGCACATCAAACACACACACGTACACACACACACACAGCCTGTGTCTCATCATCTGTGAAGAAATAATGGAATTATATATATTTTCTCCCCTGCGCGCGACGAAGCATCAAAGTTCAGTGCTGTGATAAGTTGCCTGTGTGCTTTGCCCCTGGCCATAACGGTGTGTGGTGTTTTCCTATTACTGGCATGTCCTGTTTCATAGATGGATGGACCTCAGGCTGACGTCTGCCACTGCCTCTGCTCTGCTCTCCGTGTTATTACCAAAATCGATGTCCATGTCTGCTGCCATTTATTATCCCCCACCACCCCAACAAACAACCACACATGCGCACACACACACACACACACACACACACACACACACACACACACACACACACACACACACACACATATACAGCAAATACACATGCACACAACATAAACTGAAATGAGATGGAGGGGGTATATTGGGAAGTTCTATAGCATGGAAATTCTGCTGGGCTTGTGAATCTCTGAGTGTGTGTGTGTGTGTGCTTTACAGCAAACTTGCCCAAAGATAAGTAAAGACTTGGAAATTTTGAAAAGTAAATAAGGTTTCTTGTCTCCCAATGCCTATTTCAGATGCCCATAATTCAGTTTTTGAGGTTTTTCTTATAATGTGACATCATTTTAACAAGACCAAAGGCCAGCTAATAAAAAAGCAAATTTAATTTTTTTCCCCATAATTACCAAAAACATGATAACAAAAAACAAATCGGAAGCCATGTTGATAAATAATAAAGTTAGTATAGTTAGACAGCACACATACTGTCCTTAGTTAGGAATGGAGAGTCAGCTAGGTGAATGTATCCCGGTGATGGTTCTTCAGACGTCCATTCATAGGAGTATTTTCTGCCTCACTGACAGAAAACACCAAATCACTTACTCCTCCTTGTGGCAAAAAGTCTTTTTCAAATCTCCTTAACACAGGTGTGCATTCCTACATTCTCACCAGAACCAGAAAAAAGTGATAGTTTTTAAGCACTGTCTATTTATGCATGAGGATGTTTACTTGTGCTTATTTCCTGCATAGTTCTGAGTGTCAGTTTGAGTGCACATGTCCTTGTGCATGTGTGTCTGCGTGTTATGTCAAGGTAGCTTCTCAGCCGAGCCCCTGCGGTGCACCGAGCCTTCTGTCCTCCCCTCATAACCTCACAAAGACGCTAATAAGCCCCCCGATGATGGACGCTTATGGATTTCTGCGCCACTAATTTCCGTAACTATCACTGTTTGAAAGATAGCTGAGGGATTTAGTAGAGGGGGCCAAGAGAAGGCCCCCTTGTATTCTGTGGAAACACAAGAGCTGTATTATGTGATATAAAAAAAAAGTAGCGTCCCCCCCTTTTCTCTCCCTGAGGCTAAGACCATGATATTTATCTACACACAGTCACATGAGACCATTATGTTTATGGAATATCAAATGCAGGCCTACACTGTTGTATTGAGTTTAGGCTTGGTAATTGCCAGGGGGATGCACAGGTTTTCTGTGACAATCCACTCTTTCAGAGGTGACATTTGAACTTTGGCTAATAGACTGAGATAAATTTGTGTGGCCCACTGAGTGGAGAGTGAAATCGCTTACTAATGTTACAGCTAAACGTAGCAAAAGTATACAACTTGATGGCAACACCAGCATTCCCCTGATAAACACATATAGAAAAATAAGCTACGAATCAAAGGTATTTCAAAAGCATCAACCTGTGGGGCGGCTACAAGATGTATTAGTTTTCTATTTGTCGATAGATTTCCTATCACGCATTTAGCTCCCCGAGCAAGAGGGGTTTGTCATTCTGAGGCCATAGGGCCTAAAAATCCCTTAATTACATTGTAAAGACAAATGCTGGCGAACTCCTGTAACTCTATCCCGTGCAGCTGAACCAAACATTGGCCTGAGACTGCACCGCTTGGTAAAAACAATGAGCCGGAGAGCAGCACTTGCATTTCATGCACACCACATAACGCGATGCCTTCAGACTTCCCTCTCTCTGTACAAGGGGCTCTATCTACGTGAACTGCTGCTTATACTTCCACTTTCAGAAAGTTTAAATTTGGCTTATTTATGCTGTTTCCAATATCTGGTAACATTTCGAAGTTTACTACAGGCTGTCACATGGAGATTCACACATGGTGCAGTCTCTAAGAAGTGAGTGTGGAGCAGGTTTGCCCCCACTTTCTCCACTTACTGCTGAGTCTAACGCAAAACACCATCCATCAATGCCTGCCATATCAACACATTACAGAGCTCACTGGATATGCCAGTCAAACCGATGCACGGTAGCCACACACACCTAAGCATGTGTGTGTATGTCTACTTATCTCTGCGCATTTTCTACTCCACTTGCATTAATTAATTTGTCATCACCGGTTGTCCCCCCTGCCTTCACCTCTACAGTGGATGAATCCTCCAGCCGCGCTATAGCGAATTTTGCTACCTGGGCCTTTTGCAGGGGTGGTCAGGGGCCAACTTTCTGTCAGTGAGGAATGTAATTAGGGAGAATTAAGCGGCATGGGGCTACAAGGGAGGTCAGGAAGAGCTGGCAGGGTCGAGGTGGGTCACTACCAAGCATTCTGTCTCTTTCTCCTTTTCGCTCTCTCTCTTACTCTTCTTGTAAGACAGGGTCGGGGTGAAGAGGTGTCATATTTAGTCCCGCACTGTGGGAGGCTGACGTGATAAGTCATGGATCTTTTCTCCCTCTGCTCCTGTGTCTTCATCCACGTCTACTGTCATTCCCACTTATGTGTTATCTCAGAGTACTTTAAGGGTTCCCTTTTAAACCTACATGCAATTAAGCACTAACAGCTAAAAGTTGGGCTCAAAGAGGCACAAAAATGACCAAGCATGTATTTGTTCTTTTTGTGGTCTGAACCAATCACAGACAGATTATAGTTGCTGGGACTTGTGATATCCAAATAGTAGCAAAGAACTTAGTAACTGAGGACAAAGGAATATTGCCATTTAGTTTGCTGAATGTAGATTAAAAATGCATGAGGCTTAGTCATGCATTTCTAGTTATGAGCACCAAAGTTTTTGAATGGCATGGGAATGAAATTAAAGCATTTTGTAGAGTCAACATATGATATGTGATATCATATGAAGATATAGATATAGAAAATATGTATGTTCTATATCTATATCTTAACTGTTTCACCACCTAGAGCTGGTCATCAAGTATCAAGACAACTTAAGTTCAGGCACCAAAACGTCCATTCAACGATCAGATATCGATGATCTGAGCTCCTTGCATGGACATGAAAATGTTTTGTTAAGGAGTTTAACTGTGTTTCATGTACAAAGTAATTTCCAGTGGCTTTGTAAATTATGTTGAAATCCTCCATTATACAGGTATTTAAACTGATATCTGCCGGCATAGAAGTAAAGATGTATATATAAGGATGCAAATGTGTGTTTGTGGGAGAGACATAAAAACCATATGTGTGCTAAGGTCATCAGATACAGCCTGGAACAATATTAAGACAAAATCACGCAGGAAGCCAAAATATATCCGAACGAACAGAACAGCTCCCGGCCATCTGACAGAGTGGGAAGCCTATTAGGGCCTCAGTGTGTGTGCGTGTGAGTGTGTGTGTATCAGTGAATGTGAAAAAGACGGACCGTGTGTGTGTGTGTGCGTGTGTGTTCCAGCAGAAGGTCTGTATAAGTGCTTTTGGATGACATAATATAGACAGGGAGTCCTCAGGGTAGAAAACACTGTATAAACTGAATACACCCTCTGACTGTCTCGATTACACTTTGTGCATACACAGAGACACACACTGTGCAGCTGGGTGATTTTATTGAATGTGTGCACAGAGGGAATTTCCCCACTCATCTCCGGTTGAGTCTGTCTGTCAGTGGGCTACTCACTCGCTAACTCACCCTACCCATCTCTCTCTTGGGACGTCTCTTCTTGCGCTGCCTCTGCATCTCCTCGTTTCCTTCCTTCCTTGTTTTTGGCTCTTGCTCTTAGCTCTCTTTTGGCCGAGTCTGTAATTTCCCTCCATATCTCTTTCTTGCTTGTCTAGTATTTTGACTCCCTCTCTGTTGCTTTATCCGCATTTTATTGGTCAGTCTTTCCTGTCATCTTTAAATCAGAGTCTCACCAATCTCCCTGCTACTGGATGCCCTGGATGCCTTGTTGTTTTGTGAAGTCTTTTGCTATTTTTGATTAAGTGAAATCCAACATGGTATGCAGGATCGTCTTAAATTTAATCTGTCCTTATGCAAACTGGAATAAGCCTCCTTCCGCACCTGTGAAACTTTTAAAAATACTTTTTAAAGACACTTTTATTCAATGGTCTAAAAGGCTCCTGTGTTTTGACTGTTTCCTAAACTGGGAAATAAATCAAAACAACTGGAAAACTTTAGGTAAGATTTGGAATGATCTTGTTGTTTTCTTTGACAAAGCTAGAAATGTTTTTTTTCAAGGGGTGAAACAGCTACAAGAATCAATAAGTTAAATGTAATAAATGTTCCTTAATCAGCCTTCTCCTTTACACGAGAGATGGTAATTGCACCTGTTCTTTTGGGGGAGTACTCAAGTGTGTCACCTCAAAATTTCATTAAGGGAATGATTATGTTTGTCATCACTGATGAGTTAGACACAAATAGCAGCTCCTGCCAAAAAGCATCAAGTAACAAGAAAACAGTAAAAATAAATAAAAAATAAATAAATAGGAATAATATCTTCACATTTGAACTGTCAACTCTAATAAAGAAAGTAAAAATAATTTAACATGTAAAGTGCACAGTGAAGTCTTTTTTATGACAGGAGCAATAATTTCTCTGTTATCTCGGGCTTTACAACACAGTTGGAAGCAAACAGCTAGGGCTGTTCGATATCGGATGACTATATAGAAACTTCTATCGTTTCATTTTATGCTATAGTTTGTTTCGTGGTGTCGCAAAATAAACTCTTTACGGCACTCTTTATTTTTTCATTGTTTTGATGGTGACTGTAGTGGCTATAATAATTTCTTAAAGTTCTCTCTTTCTCTTACATTTTATATAACCACAATACCGATGGCCTGTTGGTAAAACCATCGCGTGTCCACTTGTTTATGTTCCACATAAACCTTTCACAATAAAGCTCAAGATCCTGTTGAGACTTTTCAAAATAAACTGAATCACGTGAAAGAGCAGATTATTTACGGATGAGAAGTAAAAAAGAGCCGACAGGTGCTAAAAAATAAACCTTAGACTCAAACGTTAGAACAGGCTTTTCCCCGCAGCACGCTGTGTAACAAATACTCACAAAGAAAACGGCGGCCGTTACAACTTATGTCTCAAAATGTGTAGTTTCATGCATCGGTTAAAACACTCGACTCCAGGTACAGGACCCGCAGCTGGAAACACTTTACACAAGTCGAGCTGCCCGAGATTCACAGAATTTACAAAAAATGTTAAAATTTTGTGATTTATATCGTTATCGGACGATAGATGTCTTATATCGGGATGTGAGATTTTGGTCATATCGCACAGCCTTACAAACAGCTTGTTTCCAAGTATCTCTTTTGGTTTCTTGTTTTCTAAGAACTTATGAGAGTGACAGGACAAATCCTCTGAGGAAAAGGTGGAGGGAGGTGATGACTGATGGAGAGAAAATGAAAGATGAAGGTAAATCTCCCCAAATTTCATCTCCACAGGAAGGAAACTCACATTTAAAGAAAATAAAGAATGATATTATTTGTTAGCAGACTGAACAAAGACTTAATTTTGATAAGGTACAATATTCTACTGTATTATACATTTTGATTATATAAAGAGATGGGCAGCGTTACTGTAATCTGATTACTTTTTTCAAGTAACGAGTAAAGGGATTACTATTGCAAAAACGGTAATTAGCTTACTGTTACTTTCCCGTAGGAACGCTGCGTTACTGCGCTACTAAAACCGTGATTTTTTTGCGAGAATGTCTCATGACAGTGACGTAAGCGAGTGCGATGTTCGTGACAACAGCTGTGTGCAGATCAACAATGGATAATATAAGGAGTGCGGGAGAGAGTACGAGCATACAGCGTTTAAAACGTGGAAGTACTGACCTTACTTTGAGTTTGATTCCATAAAAAGTGACAAAAACATTAGTGTCTGTTGTGCGTGGGAAGAAAACTTCTTTTTACAGCGAAAAAAAACCCCTAAACAAGCTCCGAGTGCGCAACGACGTAATGGGAAATTCACAGAGAAACTCGTGGATTCTTCAACTGACCGCTGCGACACACCTGCACCAGGGCAAACCTCCGCCTACCCCACTCCTGCTTTACAGGTGAAAATAGAGCAACAGGGCCGCTAGTCTTTGATTTTATATATTTTCTGCTGTGTTTCACTTGCATCTATTTGAAAGACTGAGAGTAAACACAAAAAATATTTTATTTTATGTGCTGGAATGTGCAGAAAATAGGTTTAAATGTTAAACTAATTTCTTCAAGTCAGAGAATGGTGCATATAATTTAATTTTTGCTTGATGCATAAAGTTAAAGATTAAAACTGATAAAACAAGTTTAAAAAAAGAGACTTTTTCCATTTGATTACATTTTGTATGATGGATTATGCAGAAAAGGTAGAATTGGGCTGAAAGATCTATTGTTTTATTACCTATTCAGTTTGTAAATCGTGTTTTTAAAAAGTAACTAACTAACTAAGTAATTAATTTCTTTTGAAAATAAGTAATCAGTAAAGTAACGGGATTACTTTTGGGGGGAAGTAATCAGTAATTAGTTACTGATTACTTTTTTCAAGTAACTTGACCAACACTGATTATATATGTGGATATAAGAAGAATTGTTTCCTTTTTTATTCATCAAACACTATTAGTGTAACCAGAGCCAAAGGACAAAGTGTTAAACACATTTTAATAGCCGTGCTCCATGCCTACTGTGCCATCCTCTATAGGTTTTACGCAACAGCTGGAGAGAATTACAGCAACGTAAGCTGTTGGAAAGCAATCCAGAGGTTTTGAAGAAACAAGCCAGATTTAGACCCAACATATAGCATTTTAAACCATAATTACACATGTAAAGCCTGAAAGGGGCAAAATAGAAAGTGTCTGGTAAAAAGCATAATTAAGACAAACTGATGTTGGTGGAAAAAGTCAGCGCTGGATCTTGCGTTGAAAAGAGGGGATTTTCCAGATTATTTTATTTTATTGTATTTGGAGTGGATATTTGGTAATTAACAAATTCAATTCTTGTAGATAAATTCCATGACAACATTCCTGAAATGAGCCTGAAAACAGTTTGTTCATAATTAGGTTTAATTCATTAGCATTCTTGAGTGCTTTCTAAAAAGACAGCAGACTATGAGAGATGTTTTAATGGTTTTATTCTGTAACTCTTCTATGGTAAGCTTACATGATCAATTCAAGATGACATAACCTACAGGTCAAGATGATGCTTACTACTTTATACAGTTATACTACAAATGATACAGTTCATCTACTTTGTGTAACAAGCTATTTTAGCACCTCTCCTTTTTAAAGGCATATAGGCTTTTGAGGCGTCTTCCATTTGATTGGCTTCCTCTTCTAAACTGAAGGTTTGAGCAGACGGTGGGTGAGGCTAGCATGTTCACAGACTTGTGCCTGACATGACCATGTTATCCACTGTCCCTGACATCATTTAGATTCAAGAGTATAAAAAAACACTCATATTTTCTCATATTTAATATATAAATATAAATATATATATATATATATATATATATATATATATATATATATATATATATATATATATTATATATATATATATATATATATATATATATATATATATATATATATATATATATAAAAAAACACCCAGCACGCCCCTGCGGGCGGTTTATCCTTCAAGCTCGGGTCCTCTACCAGAGGCCTGGGAGCTTGAGGGTCCTGCGCAGTATCTTAGCTGTTCCCAGGACTGCGCTCTTCTGGACAGAGATCTCCGATGTTGTTCCTGGGATCTGCTGGAGCCACTCGCCTATTCATGTAGCCCCTTCCGCCGGGGTTACTTGCATAGTAGCATTCCAACAACGCCCTGTTTTCGTCTCTTGCCCACCGATGCCTTCTTGTTCCAGTAGCCCACTTTTCGTCAGGGTGCCCTGGTTCCTCAACACCTGACGCGGACCTTGTTGATCCGGGCGACGTCCGAGCCGGCATGCCTTCATATTTATCTGTCTCGCTCATGTCTGCGGTAGGCTTGCTTAGCATAGGGGGTCTAGCCTTAGGACCCTTACTGGATACAGACGCCCCAGGCAGGAATCGAACTTGCGATCCTCTGTTCCAAAGGCGTATATATATATATATATATATATATATATATTGGGCAAAGCTTTACAGAGATAAATGTTTACCATTTGAAGAGAGATATATCAGACAGGTCACAAGTCTCAACTTTCCATTTCAGCTGTCAGCTTGAAGTTTACAATTCAATTTTACTGCTTAGGCCGACATAGTTACACACACACATACACACACACATACACACACACACACACTCACGCACGCGCTAACAAGTATTACTATGCGATGGATGGTAGTATGGGATGGTGTTTCCGCAGAAACAGTGGGAGGGATATTGGAGCCAGACGTGCAGAACTGTCAGGGTCTAGTGATAGGGATGGGTGTCAGTCACATCCCAGGGGTCCCCACATGTACGCACACACACACACACACACACACACACACACACACACACACACACACACACACACACACACACACAGAAAACATTATTGTTAACCCTTTTGCTCTCCATTGCACACAGATGAGTGTGATTTGATGTGCTGTACCAGATGTAAGTGGACACCCTTATTCCCCTCAATGAAGATATATTCCTGGCCAGAGGTGGATGTGGGGGTCTGACTCTGCACCTTTACCATGCAGGGCTCAGTCCACATCTGCTTCCCATTAGCTATAAGGCTTACCTTTTTAAGGCTGAGGCGAGGGCAGGCGGGGAAATGTAACAAGGGAGTGGAGGGGGGTGAGCAGAGTTTGGTTTTGGCTTGATTCAATTACTACCACCGCCATCAGAGAACATTCCCCCTCGGGTGTCTAGCTTTGAGTGTGCAAGTGTGCATGCATATGCATGTGTTTATGTTGCAAAGACCAAACTTTGTATTGGTCTTGGAGCATGTGCGCGTGCAGTGGTTAACAACCCAGGGTCACTGACATGTTAGATGGTCGCTCAGTGACCCAGGAAGGCCCCAGAAAAAAGTTGCTGGCCATTCTGCTATTTCTCACCTCTGCCTCCTCTGTGCTTTTCATAGAGAGATACAGAGAGGGTGGGATTACCATTGCTGGAGAAAATTTCTGAACTTAGTCTGGGGAATTAGTCGGGAATGTAAGTATCATATTAATTTTGGGGGGAAGTAAATTACCAACTTCTTAGCATAATAACATATCAAAACTGGAGTAAGTTTTGAAGGGTATTATTTACCCCAAATATTCACTCAGTGCCCATGATAACAGCCACTAACACATGGTCTGTCTGTTGGCAAAGGAGATAGCTGACAGCCACTCATCAGGACCCTTTAAAATAAAGTGGATGAATACAGACCAGAAAGAATTCTCCTTCTGCTTTATGTTATTTTCATGTAACTGCTGGTTACAATTACAGACAAGTCCTGTTGATACTTTGGTATTTACCAGCTGTCAAAAAATTGCAGGTTTCACGACTGTTCTATCATTTTTCAGTTTTCTTCAGTGAGAGAAACTTGAGTGTTACAAGGAGATTATTCTAACAACAAACCCAACCACCACAGAACAAGAGCAGTATACATTAAGTATAATTACACTCTTTACTAGTCTATGAACAGAATATTTTTTAATTGCTTTTTTCATCTTTGCTATAACAGTGTAAGACACATTTGATGTACTGACAGCTGCTGACATTATCTTTTAGAGGAAGAAAAACTCCTGCCGCAAAGTTCATCGGGTCTCCCTGCTCCTCTGCAAACTATGTGACATTTTCATTTTAATGAATGTCACACTGATAAGGAGACATATGTTAGTGATGTATGGACTGTTACACTGCTGCCGCTTATACAGTATGTATGAAAGATGACACAGCCTCTGTGAATGAATATGCCTCTCTCCAGCTTGAAGCCTCAAGCACTGAATCACATTATCTAAACAGTGCAAATGTTCCATCCTCTTCCACACATTTATAAATAGCATAAAATATGCTAATAAATGAGGCAAAAATATGAGAAAATACCAACTTTTTAGCAACCTTTTACCCCGCAGGCATGAATGTTTCTTTTAAATATTTACAAATTCAATCACTATAACTGCCTATGTGTTTTCATAGTACTCAATTAAACTGGTAAAAAATGAAAGAAATCTACTGAACAGCTCACCACTCACTTCGTCCATATATTCGTCCAAAAAAACAACAACGATTAAAACCACAAAATGGGACAAAAACACAGCAAACAGCCAAAAAGCCTGGAGACGTACCACAGTGTTTATGAACATTTCTTACATAGAAAGCTTACACATGCTTGTTTTGCCTAGAAAAAAAAATCAGCGCTTTGGTACTTTGGGTATTAAAAGTGCAGCACAGGCAATAAATTAGCCTCAATAAGATGGACATGTACATCGGAGTCCATACTTTTTCTAATAACCCTAACCAAAAATGGAGCTTGGCAATGAGCAATTTACTTTTCATTACAGATCCACCCTTAGCTCTGCGCAACACCATCTAATAGACTGTCTGACTCACATATGGGTTCTCTTCTATCGCTTTCCCAGCCCAAATGCTTTTATATCATAAATCAGTAGTAAAAACATCTCTGTGTGTAGCAGCTCCACTCGTCACATGACTAGCTTTGACCTTCTCCATCAAATATCTCTCACCTCAGCCTACTGTAGCCTTTAGCAGCGCTGCTAACCAGACGCAGATGGACATTTACAACTGACAGCACATGGAAAGAACTTTACACACCGAGTCGAACCTCAACACTGCAGCCTCATTTCTGGTGCCGTGTTTCTAACAGGTTCTGTTTTTGTAATTAACTGTCCTGCCCCATGAAAGAGTGCCTTTTCTTCTGCTTTTGACAAGGTCACTATAAAAATCAGAAAAAGAATTCGAACTCACAAATTCTGCCCATGTTGCAGTTTTAATGAAAAAAGAGTGTAGATGGAGTAGCTGCGGTGTAGAAAAAGGAAATTTAGGGATGCCATGTGTTATTAGATGGCTATAAATGACCGAGATTTTGCATCTTGTGCTTTGTTAAACAGCTTAGGCAATGTCAAAGGTTCAAAGATATCACAGAACTCAAAAAGTATAACTTCCAAGAGCTGAAATTAAATACACAGAGTCACCTTTAACCATCACACAGTCATGTTTGAAATTCAGACGTGACATGCAACACTTTAGATTCAGTTATCGTGCTCATAAAGCATTTGTACCTGTTTAATAAAACATGAAAACTGTCAGAGAAGATTATGTCAGTTATCTTTCCTGGGCTCTCCTTGTCTCTCCTCTTGTTAACCCTACTTGGCAGCCTCACACGCAGCCAGGGTTGTGCTGCAATGGGCAGACAAGGCTAAGACCAGGGATAAGGGAAAGTGCTTGGTAGACAACACGAGCTAATTTATAAAAGATACAGCGGCTGCCTGGTTTTCCAAAACACTGCAGGGGAACCAAAACATCCAGCAGTTGTCCAAACAGATTCCTCGCACCACTCTGCAGTGGACGACACAGCACTGCTATAATTTACACACACACACACACGCAAATGCACAGGCTCTCTCTATCCTCTGGCGCAGGAATTTATTTTGCTTGGGGTGATTGCTGTGTCTGCAAGTTCTGAAACCTTGTTAATGAATTTGAAACGGGGTCATGCGGGGATTGATGGGTGAGAATTATTTGTGTGTGTGCAGAAAAAGGGAAGTGATGTGGAGAGTTATTATGAGATCATGCAAGCTAAGCACCTTTGTTTCACTATTAAAGTCTGACATTATTTTTGATAAAAATGATCCACAGTGGAAGATACGATGATACGATATGCAATATATCTGTGATAACACCACTGTTGCCACACACACACACACACACACACACACACACACACACACACACACACACACACACACACACACACACACACACAAACACGCACACACACACGTTTAGGGAAGTTTATGCATATCTATGTTTGCATTCACATGTGGAACTTTTCATGTCTTTCCTTTCTGCAGAGAGGAAAGTAAAGGATATTAAGCAATAGGGGGCGCCTGCACACAGCTGGACATGCAAGTAATGCCAGTGCACAGAGAATGCACACAAAATGTGAAAAGAAAAGACTGTGTCCATGAAACATTTGTCTCATTGGGACATATTTGATGAAACATGTTCAAACATTAGTATATTTTCTCATTACGGCATTCTTTTGTTCATCACTAACATCTACAGCCCAATGTTCCCTGAGTCTCCTTTCTGGACACTAGCTGGACCAGTGTGTGCGGCTCAGTGTGTGTGTGTGTGTGTGTGTGTGTGTCTGTGTGTGTGCGTGACCACCACTCCCTTCTCATATCTGTCTCCCATCGCTCTGTCTTATCATAGCACACACATACCTCTGCATTGCCTCCTGTGATTGTGTAAAAACCCTGGGGCTTTTTTTCCCTTGTCACAGAGACAAGGAAGGGAAAAGTGAGTCTCGTTGCTTGTGACAATACTAGAGCGAGTGGGTGCTTTGGTGCTTGGGAGATTCTGTTGTTATAGGGACAAAACAAATAAAGTGTCAGCCATTCAAAAGATGGCAAGGCTCAAAAGGGTCAGGCCAAGCTAATTCCTTTAGAAAACAATCAACTGCCATGTTGTTCCTTCCCTCAACGAGCGCCTTGGCTTTCTTGACGCTGATGGAGATTTTGCAAACACTCTTTGCTGAATACCAATATTTCTAACAATGCTTCAATTGATGCATTTTTCAAAGCATGGCTTTGAAAAAGGATGCAAAACTATGAGAAATGAGGATCACACCATAGTGAATTAGAAATACTTGTTTTCTACTTGCAGAGTGTCTTTTGAACCCTAAAAAACCACCCAAAGAACCATTCATACTAAGAATCTGTGTTATTTCTCTGCTGCATAACTTGCATGTTGCGTAAACTCTCTATGGTCGTAATGTTGACTGTACTTCTTCAATATTTCTAGAAACATTTGCTAAACATTTGATGCCAGGTCAGGCAGCCAGCTCATTCCTGGCCTGCCATGTTGTTTAAAGGCAAGAGTCCAGAAGCTCCCTTTGCAGCAGAGAAAATTGCTGCTTTTACCTTGTGTTAGCACTGGAAATGGCTGCACTAGCAGGCTCAATACATAGGTCAGCCAGGATAACCCCCATATCCTGATTACTGACACAGAGTGCCCTCCGGAACACAGGCCAGCAATAAAAAAGGCTTCAGTGAGCTGCTGCAGACCCGCCTGCATGGATAGAATAGCTGTTTCGGACGGATGCTATAACTGTGAAGAGAGACATTAATCTACTGTGCTTTATTTCCTACTGTGCATGGGGCCATGTACTTAGGTACTGATAGAGGACTCCCCTACAAAAAACAAACAAACAAACAAACAAACAAACAAACAAACAAACAAACAAACAAACAAACAAACAAAAAAACATAATTTATAAAAAAAAATGTCATGAGCAGTTAAAAAGGAAATATGCATGTGTGTAGAAATCAATAGGCTGAAGCAGAGCTGGCTTTGTTGCCACCACTACATTCACTTTGAGTAAACAGACTGAAATACTGAGATAAAAAATAGTAAAGAAGGAAAAAAAACAGGGGCTTTTAAATCTTCAACTGATATAGGAGAATGAAAGCCCTCCCACATGTCTATGAATATCTCTTTTATTATTACTATTGACCCAGTGCCATAAAGAATGGCAGGGGCTCTGCATTACTTTAGCCATGTGGATACTACTAAAGGGCAACAGACTCTCCAGCACAGAAACAAACACATTTATGTGCCTCCTCGGATTCAGGGCATACAAGGACTACCTCTTGAACAGATTTTGCACTAGAAAACTTTCATGGATTGTTTTTATGCATATTAATATTAATAATGACATTTCAAAAGCATAATAAGCTTGCTGAAAGACAGCCATTGTGAATCCCTTTCTGTTTGATGTGCAGTTACACATATGCAACGTGAGAAATAATAATGTTATAATAACTGACAACTCACAGTCAGCAGAAAACTGAAAACTGGAAGATGATAAGTTGTATGCCTCGTTACATGAATAAATGACAATTTGCTACTAACAAATAGCTTTTTCCACCACTAAGACAATGGCCTGGGACTACTTCTCTAATCATCTGTGTGTATGTGTGTGTGTGTGTGAGTGAATGTGTGTATGTGTGTGCGTGTGCACTGGGGGGACACTTTGATAAATGGCCAGTTTATGGTGCTGTCACACTGAGGACGTCTATGGGGAAATACTTCCCCACAAGCCAGTGTGTGTGTGCGTGTCTGTGCGCGGGTGTGTTTATGCGAGGAGAGGGGCACAATGCTCTGGTCATCTAATTGCAAGCCTTTGGTCTGGCGCATGATTAATCAAACTGATTGGATGGGGCAAATATGGTTTGTAATAGCTCAAAAAGGGAGAGGGTCAAAGAGAGAAATGGATTACTCTGTTTCATTTGAAGATATGTGTGTGTGTGTGTGTGTGTAGGTGGGTGAATGTTTGCACATGTGTGTGCACGTGTTTGTGCACAAAGGTGCAGAGGTGTGCACGAAGGGGGCTGGAGCGGGGCTGCTGTGTGTTTGAGGGTCAGAGGTCAAATAAATGGAACATGAAAGAGTAAAAACACAGTGCGGCGCTGCTGACACAGCCACAACCCAGTTAATATCTCACAGGGGCGACGCACTCACTGTGAGTACACTGACGTTTTTTTCTAGCGCGCACACACTCAACCGACAAACACATGTATCCCACCATGGTACACAGCAACGTTTGAGTAATTGAGCTGTGCCATTGCAGCTTTGTAATCGCTGACGTGTCTTTACATAGCCTTTGTGCCTGAACAATAGAGTTCCGGGACTAAGTTGTCGCTGGTCACAAGAAAGGCGGAAGAGAGAGAGGGCAAGAGAGAAAAAGGAGGGGGCAAAAAAGCAAACAAGCAACTCGGCCTGCATATATGGGTGCCACCTGGTCTTAGATCAATGCACTGACACATAGGTCATTTTTAATATGCTTTGATCTGCCGCCCCAGCTGGGCTGTGTGTTCGCGTTTGTGCGCTTCAGTGGGGGGGGTTGGGTTGTTGGGTGTGCCCGATCAAGCACATCTTGTTTCTGGACGCCGGATATGGTGTGTGAACTATCAAATTGTCCCTTTAATAGCCCCATTCTTCTTCACTCATTATCTCTTTCACTGCCTCCCTGGAGACGTGGAGAAGCAGACAAAGATGGACTGAAAATTTGAGGAACGGGTGACATGGGAGCAATTTTATGAAGCAATTCATTGTAAATGAATTATTTTAATTCACAGTCGATTTCTGCAGTCGTGAACTTATTGTTCGTGCTAGGGAAAGACTATTTGCTGTCCCGAAATAATTCATGTTAGCTGAGCCGAACCCCAGCGCCTATCACAATAGGCAGGAAAGAAAAATGCAAGCTCAGATAAGCATCCTTCAACATTTTTTGTGTGTTTTTCCATATATACAAACACAAACCATTAATCAAAGTCAATCTTGCTTCTCTCGGTCTCACTTTCTTCTCACGTAGTGCCACGCCACCCTCGTCAATCATGTGCTCCATATGAGAAAAACAACTCCTAATTGTGAGGAAGAGGTGGTGGCACACGGGAACATGCAGAGCTTAGTGATTCATTGCTCCCATTCAGAAAGACATGAAGATAATAGTACACACTCTCCATCTTTCTTTGCTCCTCACTCTCTTTCATTTTCTTGTCTCTTTCGCTCCATCTCTTTCTTCCCTTTCTCTCATTAAATCTATTCCACCCTTTAACCCTGTGGGCAGGTGCTACTGTAATTAGCCATTATTTGACTATCAAAAGTCAGGAGTTGATTAAATGGCCACAAAGCGGCGCGCAGAGCACTTTCCCTCTGAGCCAAGCCCCATAATTTCAAAAGCTTCTTGCAACCTGCTGAGGGCCTTTCAGGTCTATAAGACGCCGCTTCCGACCGCTGGTAAGAGCCTGTTGCCGGCAGTAATCAAAACTGATAATCTTACAGGAGAGAAAGGGGGGAGTGGGGTGTAGGTGGAGGAGAGAAAAGAGAGTGAAAGAAAGAAATGGTTGGGGGCTTTCGGGAGGTTGGAACTCAAGCAGAGAGCCTTCCATTAGAAATGTGTTGTGGCTCTGAGGGGGCCGGTGGCCAGCAAGCGGTAAAAAATGCTGCCTTCTTAAGGCAAGTGAATGGCATCTCTTTAGTGATTAGGAGCTGTAATAATGGGCACCCCTGCCTGTTAACCCTAAGTCCATTTTATTGCTAATTCATTTACCTGTTATTTCAGACATACTTGACAGGAGTCACCTGCTAAGAAGTCATGTTTGTCAGGCAGGTATGCCCATTAGCTGGGGATCTTAAATCAGCCTCACAATGGTGCTGGTAGGGGAGTAGAGAGGCTGGCCTTGTTGTTAGCAGATAACACCACACCACAGTTATCCTGACCGAGACGGAAAATCTTTTCTGCCCCAAAAATAATTGAACTTCATCCCCGGAGCGATTCTTAATTAATGCGTGTTTTTTTTCTTCTTTCTTCTTTTTTATTGTAAGTGGATTTTAAGCCAAGCTGATCTGCTTTTGAGCTCTGCTGTGAAAATCCTGTACACTCAGGAAAATATTACATCTGACCTGGCGCATTAAGGACAAAACAGCTGATTAAAAACGAGTTATGAAAACATGCAATAATCTCTTTTTGTGTGAAATTAAATGTGACTTTTGGACCCAAAGATCTGATTTTGAATTTGGTATAGTTTCAATTACAGCCTGACCTTTTGCATTCTCCCGATTGAATCAGTTTTCTCTGAGCAAAGCCATTAATAGCCACATAAATATTTGACTAGATATGGCTTATATTCAAATAAATCATGTCATATTCATGCTGCTATATTCCCCAAGGAGAAATGGGGCAAAATAATAATTTTGACTCCCTGGTTAATGTTCTGGATAATTCTCCCGAGGGAAACACTCTCTATGATAATATCCCCATATGAGCATCTTGATCTGAAATGTCACAGCTGAGATTTGAGTGGGGTTCACTCCCAGTGTATAGTGTATTCCCATAAAATGGAGCTGACTATTGACATATGTGACACTAGAACACAGCAAAATATGACGTGAATGTACTCTGTACGCTGTAAAAAAAAAAAAAAGCGTTGATTGGCGTTTTACATTTGGCTATTTATTTTTTCAGCAAGTACTTAAAACAGTAATCATCACTGACAAAGAAAGGATGTGCAATTTCATGTAAATTGATCCCTAACTGTCGTATCAGATAGTCCTTTCCTTTAGTGCCAAGGCACTGTCTGTAGGGTTCATATCAGCAGCGTGTAGGCCACGCTCTGTGACTGCAGTGAACTTCTCCCATTAGTTTCAGTGTTATTAGCAGAATAAAAGGATTATCCACTATGAATTACTGCTAGGACACAGAATACCCTCTCTTGGGAGGATGCTCTGTGTGAGCCTGCCTGCATCTGAGTGTGTGTGTGTGATATCCTCTCAGTGCCTGCCTCTCCTGGGATCCCCCACTCAGCCTAATCATTGTTTCTCTAACAGATAATTCTCCATGTCCTCACACGTGTCTCCTTGTGTGTTTGTGCATGTGTTAATTGGCACTGTGCTGGCTGAGTGTGCTCTTCCTTGTAATCACTTAATTAGGGGTGACGGCCCCGATGGTTGTTTACTCAATTAGCCATCCTCTTTAATTATCTAATTCACAGCAAGTCAACTGTCCTTGTTAGCACGCTCAAAGAAGTGATACGCTATGTATGCAGTATAACCGCGTGTGCATTGATGTACACGAGAGTCTAGAGCTCTGATGAATAAAACAACGCAGAGGGCAACGAGGTAGCTTGAAGACACGCATAAAAGGGAAGCTAGTGCTCCTGCTTAAGGCTACACACCGACAAACACCTAACAGATACTTCATCAGACGCTAGGTCATGCTCATGGACCGCATATGAGCGCTCGCCCACATGCCTCAGATTACCGGTGCCTTGATTCCCTGGGATTTAATCATGAAAGATAAAATCTACATCAAAAAAAAGAAAGCGAGTGAAATCTCATGGTGAGTATGATTGATGGTTGCTTTAAACGGAGGCGTCCAGGGCCAACTCTATTGTTTCTTTCTGACCAGCCATGCCATCCACCCCGCCACCTCCACCCCCACTCCTTCATGTGGATTAAGGCCTGCCGTTTATTTAACAGTTCATTTGAGCGAAGGGGCGACCAAGGTGAAGCCAGTGGGAGGCAAGAGGGGTTGGCAGGGTGTCTGTGCTGTGCCGTGGCAGGACGTCCCATGTGGGACAGTGCCAGGCTGCGCTGTGGGGAGACGAGACAGGGCCTCCCCAGTGGACTAATGCCCTGTAATGAAGATTAAGACTCAGTCAAAGACCATACTGTTCAGCTGAGATTGGAGGGAAGGATGGAAGGATGAAAGGAGGGGGAGAGGGAAGGAAGTGAGGATAAAGGATAAAGTAGGGATAGAGAGGACAGAAACCCTGCTTTTCAGAATGTGTTTGAGGGTGGATTATCCTAATTTGCAGCAACAGGTACAGATACCATCAACTATAGAGAAAAACCAGCCCATAAAATGAGTTGTTTTAAGGAGCTGTAATGCCACATATTTCACTTCTCTTGTGTGTATTCTACATCAAGATGTCTGAACCACTTTGGAAAAGGGGTTTTGTCAACAATGCGTTAAATGACTTAAAATCAATTAGCAGTGATATAGTAATGTGTAATTAGAGTTTTAAAAAAAAAACCTTTAAACCCAAAAGATCTATTATTATCAACAATATCTGCTGAAGCAGTAAAAAGTTGCAAACAACCTGCATAAGATTATGGTTAAAACCATTTTTACCTCAACAATTTAATGCATTGAATCCAATAAAGAGATGCCACAGTTTTGACTGTGAAGTCAAAGACCACACTCTGTGAATACCAACACTAAAAAGTAAAAACCACTCCTGACAAGCTTCAAGCATTTCTAACATTAGACACTATTTATTACCATTTTACTTCCTCTTTGCTCTCCAAGAACATCCGGGGAAGATGTCTGTCAGTTAAAATGGTGTTTGTTCCACTTTCTCTCTCAGGTATTTAAGTGGTGAGGATGTGTACTTGTACTTGACAACTATGGTTACCTTAAAGAGAAAATGTATGCACTGCTAAAACAATAAGCTCCAAGTCTGCGGGGTTTTATAATATTCTTATTTAGGGATAACGTTTGTAGCAGGACAAGACAGGAAAAATACACTGATGCTTTATGAATCATAAAGTAAGTTTTACCTGCTTTACATAAAAGTGTGTTTTTCGATCCTTTGTGCAATCTTTGTGTTGATTTATTTGGATCCCCATTAGCTGTTACCAGCATTTTTGGGAGGGGTTAAAGATCCTGTGTTTTTTTTTATCTTGAAGGCCCCATTTGCAAAATCCTCTTGGTTTTAGAGAAAGTTACTGATACATTTTTAGAACTACTTATTATTAAAAAAAAAAAAACATTTTCTGGCCTATCTGGAGTTTAGATAGGCTTAAAACACACAAGCACACATATAGTATGCCAATATCTGTATGTGTATCTGGGGTTCTTTGTGGAAGTATCGAGATAGTTGACCAGAGCTGCTTCAACACATGACATGCTTCACTTACCACCCTGTGGCTAAAAGCTCCCCTAAGACCTGTTACACTGAGACACACTCCCTCTGTCTCCCGCCACGACCACATCCTTCACTTTTCTATTCCACTTCCACCTCCTCGTGCTCTTTTACTTTCCTCCTTTTCTCTTCTTTAATTTCTGATGAATTTTTAACATGTTTTGTCTACCTAAAATATTCCAGGGGGCAAAGTGATGCGTGGACACTGGGAAGGATGGACGGACGGGTGGGTGGGTGAAGAGAGAGGGGTATTTTTTTCACATGACCTTGTATTGACAGGGCCAGGCTCTTTCCCCCCACTCTCTGTCTCTCTTCTCCAGACGGGCCCTGTCTGTGACTGGGCTGGCAGTTCTTGCCTCTCTTGGGCATTCTGGCATTCCTCCCTGTCATGCCCCCCCATCCCCCTGCCTCCGGCTGTCTCTTGGTTTCTGTGTGTTTCCATCTTTATTGACACACACTCTCTTGCTTTAACTCCATCTCTTGCCAGTCTATCTATAGATATTGTGTTGCATCAACTGCTCACCGGCTCTCATTCTGTCTCCCTTTCTTTGGCATTCTCTTCGGGCTGATGGATGAAGCGTTGGGAAAAATAACAATAAATAGGAAAGTTATGCAAAGAGCCTCCCTCTAGCCTTTACTCATCTTTGAGACTGACACATTAATATGCTCTTTTCTAAATCAAGTAAACAACTATGATCAAAGCACAAAGTGCAGATGAATCTTTATCTCCCTCACTCGACAGGTGAAAGTATTTTTATAATATTTTATACTATTTTATATTATTTTTGACAAGCAGGACCACACAACTCTTTACTTTCACCCTCCCCCGTGCTTCTCAGTTTCTGTGGCAACACTATGTGGATCGTCATGTTTTTATCACCCGTGCTCGACCAGCCGACCCTCTGCATTCACTCTGTCTGCCTTAATGGACTCACTGCTCTTTTGACAGACAAGACTCTGTGTGTGTGTGTGTGTGTGTTTTATAGCAAATCACACAAGACAAGAATTCTGCATTAGGATTAAGAGAATCATGAGCATTAAAAGAAAATTCCACTTTCTGAAACGATGTATGAAAACCACCAAATTCGGGAAACAGACAAAAGTTGAATGCCACACACTGATGACTTACAGATCTGCAGATGTAGCCCAAGCTGTGATGAAATTGTGTGATGGTCCATTTAGGCTACTGTTTGAGGAAGGGGGCTTCTGGATTTGAGTGCTGATTTAAAGTTTGAAAAATAGGAAACAAAACAAGTGCAAAACGTTTTCAGGTTGATGATGGTTCTCTCGGCCTGTTTACTATTGTTTCTCATTATTCATAGGAGCTTATATAAAAACCTGACTAATATTACATGAAATGACAGTAAGGTGACAATAAGTTCAACCGTTCTAGAGGGAGGTTTCAGTCTTTTATACTTTTAGACTTGTGTTGAGAAGATTGCAGTCAGGGAATACGAGTGTCCTCGCAAGCATAGTAAAATTGAATGTGTGAGGTCAATATGTGTGAGGAAACTCATCTGACAGCCCCCGCAACTGTCAGAGTATCACCCTCCTTCTTTTGTTGGGTGACCCTAGAGAATGTGGTGGGAATGGCCACTGGGAGAGAGATTACGACGAGACAAAGACTGCGAGAGGGAATGAGTGAAGGATGGAGAGTGAAAGGCAGAAGAAAATAAAGTGAGGGATAGAGAGAGAGAAAGACAGAGGTCAGAGAGCCAGCTGATGTGAAAGTGCCTCCGATCACCTCGTGCTTCTCCTCCGCCCCCTCGCTCTGTCTCTCTCTATCTGTTCCACTCTTTCTTTCGTTCGTTCCCACTTGAATTCCTCTCCCAGCGCTTCACTCCGATGTGACGTTGGTTTTTGATTGACGATAACAACAGAGATGCGTCAGTCAAGGCCCACACACGCTGCACACACACACACACACACACACACACATACACGCGCACACACACACACACAAGTTAAAAGTGCCAATGGGAGTTAAAAGTGGCACTCGAGAGAGCAAATCCACACACACACACACACATGAGTACAGTAACACACAGCAGCAGCCTCTGAGTGAATGCTCCTCACAAGGCATAATGACAGCATTCTGCAGTAACCATAGTTGGGACAGTTCCCACAGACAAGACAGGCAGAGAAAGAGAAAGACCATTTCTTTCTGTCTTCACCTCTCCTCCTACTCCCCACCTCTTTTCCAACAACCCTGACTTTGTCTGGAGCATGTGACCCTCCACAAATCAACACTATTGGCTAACAAAGTCTGGACAAATGAATTTTCTACTGTCACCAGTGACTCCAGACATATTTAGTAAATGCCCCCCCCCCCCCCCCCCCCAAAAGAAAATACATAAAAAATAATAAAAAAATTTATAAAAAATTCTATCTCTGGGACTAAATTCTTATGCTTCTAAGACATTTTTAGCTTCACCCGAAGCATCTTAAACTGCTCCTGCAGCATTATTGCTACGTAACTCATAAACCATCATTAAACAGCTCCGTTTGTAGAGACTGAGCTGAGTGTGCATTTTGGGCATTTGATAGACAGATAATGTACTTATCAACCTTTTACTTTTATACACAGTACAATATCAGGAGGCAAAGGTTATGAGCTAGAAGATCTTCCTGCAGCATTTGCTCACATACATGATTTCTCTGCTTATCTGCCTGTCTGTCTTTCTGTCTCATCTTTCCATAACCTCTACACAAACTATCTACGAGCTCAGAGTTGATTATCTCCTGGTTTCAGAACACTTTCTTCCTCTCATTGGACCAGACACAGTGCAGCATTTTGTGGTGTATATTTTAAAGGGGGGAAGGGGATGACAGTGGTGATGTGGTGGTGGTGGTGCTGGTGGGTGAGGGGGTGGGGGGCACGGAGCCAAGTGAAAACATGTCACTCAGGCCCCATTAAAACGTAACCCTGCCCAGCAGAAGAAAGAGACCCATATCATCATTAAGTCATCTCGGGGCGAAGCAAAAACCACAAATATTATTCCTGCAGCCCCCCGAACACCTAACACACACACACGCATGCTTACACACTCCTCCCTTTTCTTTCCTTTAGATGACAAGGAAGACGGGATGATTGGAGCTGTGCTGTGTTTGCACACTGCCTGAGAATGACAAGAAGATGTTTGGGAACTTCCTGATCCTGGAAAGGTTTATATATTTTTTGATAATTACAAAGTTCAAGCATAAGTGAGTGACTATCTATCTATCTATATAGAAGTTTTTCTCTCAGCCCACAAAAAATTACAACATTTCACAGAAAAGCAACACAAATTCATATTCATGAATTGATGACATGTGATTTACTTAAAATTACTGAATTATCCCAAAAAAAGACATGCAGTTATTCATTTTAGCTCTCCATTAGTGTATGCATACCTCACATCCTCTGAGTGTAACAGAGATGTTTTGTACAATCCAACTTTAGACCTGCACTACGCTTTGTGCTGATGCGTGTGTTTGTGTTTGAAGCACACATGCACAGAGCCTTCCCCTGAAACCAGGGGGTATTTGTGACGTTCAGCATTATGAAAAATGACTTGCCCCCGTGGCACACTGGGGTGGCAGTGATTATAATATCCAGATAATCATTTCAAACAAATTATCATAATTATCAATCAATCATGAGCCTATTTAAGCAGGCGGAGGCATGGGGGAGTGTGAGGCTGTTGGACGAGGGTAAACCATGGCCCGAAGCGCTGGATCACTTCTGTGACCCATGAGCCTCCCTCTGTCCACATAATAGCCCTCATACATTTAGGGTCATTTAGCTTGTGTATTTAGAGACTCAATTCCCCAGCTTGATATGGAGAAGAAAAAAAAGATACTCAGTGTGTGTGCACACACACCCATAGACTCAGAGCTGCAGCTGATCCCCATTTGGCTCCCTAGGCTTTCAACATGGAATGGGAAAAACCTACTAGGTCAAAGTTCATGTCAACCCATGTCATATTCCAATTTGCAAACTGCATTTACCCTGCAGATTAAATAAAGTCTGGTGCTTAAGTGTGAATAAAAGTATATATGAGGGTCCCTGCCGAGCACAGAATGAAGACATGTTTCACTATGAGGAATGCATCAATGCAATATTGATACATTAGGTGACTGTGCCCACCTATTGTCAGACAAAAAAGAGAGGAAGAGCGACAAGGAGAGTAACAGATTTAAGAGATCGTCTTAAACAGATATTTCCCTGTATCGTTTCACAGAAAATCCCCTGTGAAAAGCAGTGTGAATTGATTCAATCTCAGTGGTATTGAGAGGTGAATGAATGGGTCTTGGCGAGAGAGACAGAGAAATTGAGAGAGAAAGAGAGATAGAAAGAGAGATAGATAGATAGTAGCCCTTCGGGGGAGATGATCGTCTTGGGAAAAAAGCAATCAGTGCTCATTGATTTTCTCTGCTGGTTGAATGGAGGGTGTCTATCTGGAAGTCATTATCTGCCATCTGATCTGCTGGAGTGTTTACACACGTCGGTGTGGACAGCAGCGCTCTTCTGAAGATGAGGATTAACACACACAGAGACCCACAGACAGACGAACACGCACACACTGCACAGACTGTGGTCTTTCCCCCTGCTCCGTATCTAACTACCACCCTTAAATCCAAGAAATCCAAAAAGAAACACAAGTCCTCCAATACCCTATTAATGTCCACACACACACACACACACATACACTTAAGTGTATGAGTGTGTGTGAAAGGGAATATACATAAGCAGGGCCTAGACAGCTAAACAGAGAGATAGTCCTGTTTTGTATAGCCAGACCAGACCAAGCCAAACAATCCCTGATCCTATCACCAATAGCCCCTGATAGCAATCTATAGCTACAACAACACCATCCTATGTGTCGAGAAAAAGAGATGGATAAAATGAATGGAAGAAGATGGAGAGAGTAAGCAAAGGAGGGATTCAGATAACAGACCTTTTTATTTGCCGTGTGTGTCTGTGGTGTAAAGATGCATGCATGGAAGCCAGTAAAAAACGTCATACATACAAACATCCAGACACACACACACACACACACACACACACACACACACACACACACACACACACACACACACACACACACACAGCTATAAGGTCAGCACTGAGCAGCTTTTAGTAAGTGGAAGAAAGAAGCTGCAGTATTATCTTTGCTTCTATTTTATCCCCTGCCTTATCCCTGGCTCTAATGGTGCCTCCCTCTAGCCTTTACTCATCTTTGAGACTGACACATTAATATGAAATTTAACTGGAATGTTAGCACAAGGAAAGGACAAACTTAATTTATATTTCTATATAAGATTACAGTAGGGTTACTATTAAATCTCTTGCAATGTGAGAGAGCGTGTGCTGATTTAGATTTTTTCTTTTCTGATCTATTTGTGCTTTTATTTTTCTTGAAATTTCATTTATTTTGTTAATCTAATTTTTATTTGCTGCATAGTTTTCTACAAAAAAGAAAGTCATATATTACTATGCAAAATTACCATAAAATTACACGATCCAAAGAACCAAAAGTGAGTCATATTCTCATCTTATTCTTTAAGTCATACACTTCTGCCCATTTTGTGCAGGGGCTGGTAACCTGCCAATACAAAATAATCTGAAATCGTTAACAGTAACGCAATAATACACACAGTGGCAGTATGTAGATATGCATTACTATATATAACATATACATATATATACATATAGATAGATAGATAGATAGATAGATAGATAGATAGATAGATAGATAGATAGATAGATAGATAGATAGATAGATAGATAGATAGATAGATAGATAGATAGATAGATAGATAGATAGATAGATAGATAGATAGATAGATATACATAACTGGAATGTGGCGCAGTGTAACAAATGAGAACTAATAACCCGCAGTTATGCAAACACATTTCTCTGCAATGAACTAGTTTATTCACAAGTTACGACTAAATTAAAATTCTGCCTTAATCAAGCATAGCAATGGTAATGACACAGTAGAGGCAGAAGAAGCTGGTGTTTGTGTGTGCGTGCATGCGTGCGTGCCCTCTGTTTGTGTGTGACTGCATGCAGATGAATGAGTCATGTCATAAGGAATGGCTCATGCATAATTTCATTCATATTCATAACAGGCATGTGGTCTGCCACCGCCCGATGAGGGCCCACCGCAACTCACACACTGCATAATGAGATGTGGCCAGTGTGTTTTTGTGCGTGTGTCTGTTGGTCTTTTTTTTATTAACCATAGGTAGGCATGTTGTAAGCCTGTGTTCTGTCATCTGTGTGAGCCTCAGTGTATACACATTAAAACTCTATGCTCCTATCACTGCATGTATGCAAACGCCTAAGCATGTGAGTGTGTGTGTGCCTGCTGAATGCTGACTGGAGTGCATGGGTCACTCTTATGTGGAAGGTGGTTGGTAGTTTATAAAACCAAGTAGGTTTTTCCACATTGTACGAACATGTGGGGAAGACGGAACAGCCCAAACCACTTGCGGTCAACTCTTAAAATAAGCTCATTGACTAATGTAGGATTTCAAATCAACCAAGCAGTCAGTGATTTACATGCCTGCCTGTTTATAGATGCCACAGCAACAGGACCCTTGACCTGAAATGCAAATGAGTACACTTATTTCATATTTCTTTTCTAAGAGCCATAATTATAAACTGCACTAAAAAGACTTGAAGTAAATTTTGCCATGCAGATGTTCAGTCCTCTTCCACAATTACTTATTCAAAGGTAGTCAGATTTTTATATTAAAAAAGCAGCCTACTCATATTTGACCATTTTGTCATGTAAGATAACACAAAGGTAAAAATATAATAAATGTTGCAGCAATGCCATCTCAAAGATCTGAGAGCTACTATAACACAAGTTCAAGCAATCTAAAGGCAAAAAAAAATTCAGCTCTCAGTGGGTTTTGCTTGTTTTGGTGGGATACTGTAAATATATATTGCTAAACAATATAACTTACTGCTGTTGGTTTTTCAATAACTGATTCCGACTACTCGGTCACTGACTTGAGTTGGCTATGCCTGCAATGGCTTTAGTATTTCTCAGAAAGAGCGTGCCCTCTCCAGAAGCCATTGTTCTTTCATGGACCATTAGATGGACATGAACTCTCTTGCTGTTCTTTGTTGACCTAGTGACACTGGTCATAAAATCAAACTGCCCAGCCTCTTCAATAAATTTATCACCTCATAAAGTGGTCACTGACTGGTCAATGAGACGTATCGGTCATAGTGTGTTTGTGTGTGTGTCTGTGTGTGTGCGCGTCAGTCTTTTTTATCTGAGTGAAGAGAGGGTTTCTTAGAATGCAGATCACTGTTGTTCAGTCTTCAGTGATAATAAAGGCTTTAGGCACTTAAACGCTAGCCAATGAATGCAGTTGCAGTGCACTACATAGACGGACATTACTGATGGGCAACATGCTTTAAAAAAATTGCTAGTGGAGGTTCTTGCAATAAAATATAAGCTCACATGACCTCACACAGAGGCCAGTGATTTTTTTTAGATCCCACAAACACAGTCAAATGTGGAATAGAAGACCCACTTTTCTGTGACTGCTACAAAATGCCAGTTTATTACTTCATCCTCCAAGAAATCTGATAGTTTTGATTAATTGGTAAAAACCAGCAAAATAGTTATTCAGGGAGTGATCCGGGTTGCACAGCAGTATAACGATTTATAACTATCCTACCTTTTTGATGCAGCTATCAGGGGAGTCATCCTCATGGTCATTCATCATCTGCAAAGCAAACACAAAAACATATATAATATACATATCTTTTCAGTGTGCCAGACAAGTTTTGATTTTGATTGAGAGTCAAATACATTTGTCAAAGCATTAAAAGAAAACATCAATTCCAGCACTTCAAATAAGGTTTGACCGTCGGTGCTTGATGACAAAAGCACGGGGTGTTCGCAGTTCATCACACACATACACCCTCTGGGCTACAAATGTGACCAGAGGGATATAATAATGGACTAAGAGGTCACAAAAACACACACAGAAGCAAACATAACACTGCACACATTCTGATGAATGAATACCCCGTATTTGACGTTAATTCTCCGCTTCAGCATTGCAGGAAATTTCACTGAGAATATCTATGTGTGTGTGTATGTGTGTCAGTGTGTGTGTGTATAATTAAGCCTTCAAGCAATATTTACTGGGGGCAGATGGGTGGTAGAATGCTCCCAGTGTCTGCTAGAGGAAATGAAGGAAGTGGGGGAATGATGAAGAGATCGGGCTACTCTGCTGCAGTGAGAGGGCATTTCACATAGAATGGTAACCCAGAGTCTCTCTAAGTTTGCCTGTCTTTTTCTCTCCCTCTCTGAAGCCCATTGATGGTAAATGAGGATCAAAGAAGAAATGCAGACTGTTTTCAGAGCAGTTTGGGGTGGAGTTGAGGATCAGCATAGTACTTTACTGAGTTTAGGTCAAATTAGGCCTATAAAACTTCCCCAAGTGCAGACTTAAAGCATATCTGAACCTTCCTTTTCCTGCTCACTATCCTCCCCATCTGCCCTTTAACAGTATGCATGTTGTTTGGGCGTTGTGACAAGACTGGCTGCCCTTATATTAGAGCTGACATATTAAAGTTTGTATTTCCTTAACCAATGCGGCCCACCGTGATGGGAAAAGAGATATTTATCTGCTGTGGAATCTCCATGTAGACTGTGGAGCTATTCTTCAAATTCTGGCTCACAGCGATGTCTTTTATGCACCTTTCAATACAACGCTGTAATTCACAGGAAGTTATTATGAATTATGTGCATGAGATTTAGGTTATGCCCACTTGCTTGAACCTCAGGGAAAAAAAGAGCTTGTGAGTTTCTCCAACTGTTTATTCTTTAGTTAAGATTGAAAAAAAAGGAACTTTAGTACATAGTAGAGCAGAAAAGTTGACTCTTTCTTCTTCTTCCCTCCCTCCCCCTTGCTAAACAGTGAACCAGATGGCCCATATGCACACGGATGTACCTTAATCGATGGTTTTCTACATTAAGCTGTCTAGGGATGTGCTTCTAAGCCTCACCAAATGGTAGTAATTACACCACAGACACTTACAAAAGTGTTTTCAACCTACTTACTGTACACATCATCTAAACCTTTACAGACGCATCCTGTTCCTGTGAAATCCACTCCAAACAAAGCAACAGTAAACATGCTATCAAATTGAAGATTTTTCACTTGTAACTGTAGCTCCCTTGTTTTAAAAATGTGCACATAGAAACTGTGCTGCTAGATGAAAATATAAGTGTCCCTGCTGATTTGGTAACTTATGTCACAGGCATGCTAGCATAAGTTTGTGAAAAATGAACAAACTTTGCTGATCCTCCAATTTTGTGCGTTTTTTTAAATTTTCTTTTATTATAAAGCATTTCTTGTATATCAAATTTTATGTTCATTATTTCGGTTTAGTAAATTACAGGGACATATGGATGAAAAAAAGAAACCACGACAAAGTTTATTCTTGATGAAAAAAGCAGCCACAGATGCCAGCGTCATGATTTAAAGGAACAAGCGGTCACAAACCGGCACAAAATAAACAGACAATTTTTTAAAATTTTGTGGAACAAAAGCAGGCCTCGTCAGTTTTTTAACATGATTTCAACATGACTATTTATTAGAAAGAAAGATATCCGATTTCTACGTCTGCCCGGGAGGTAAAAAAGCAGTGCTCGTGAACTTAAAAAATTGGAATAGAGTGACAGTAAACTAGAGAAAGTGTGTAAGAGAGAGAGGCTGCAGTTTGGAGTGTGCTGTCCCATTTCTTGTAATACACCAAACCAGCTGCAACAGTTTACAAAACCAACAGCTTGGCTGGGTCATCTAAAATGCTACCAGGCGTTCAACAGCTATAGGACAATTTCTGGACTTTCCCTCTGCTCTGCTCAGCTACATGCCAAGTGTGTGTGTGTGTATCAAATTGTGCAAGAGTAACCTAAAACTCTAGAAGACATGCAAGCAGACATGAGTGGTTTTACTGATGCCTTAATGCCTTTCAGCTTTAGGTTGGGGGTCGGGACTGTGTGGGCACTCCTTCGTCCAAACCTCCCTTCTGAGTCCAGAAACACTGAGCTCATTGTCAGAAATATGGCCGACTAATTATAAAGCTTCCTTGCATTTTATTTCTATGCATTTGTAATGTAGATTGTCTATTGTGAAGCGACCCATTTTTTGGGGGAAGTTAAATATAAAGATTAGTGGTTAACAGGGTACTCTGTGATCTAAAGTTCACAAAGACAGGTGGAGATGCTCTTTCAACATTGGCAAGTTGTGTGTACACACTGACTCACATAATACCCTCACACACTTACCAGACAAACACACGCTACGAATATTGTACCCTTGCAGCAGGACTCTGCCAAACAAATAAATAAGCTATTAATTAGGGAAGGAAAATGTGATTGGCCACTGACTGGCAGACCTATGATTTATTGCACGTGTCACCATTGCCTCAAAGTGACTTTACTCTTGGTTGAAGAGACAGGTCGAAATACAGACCGGCCTATGTTGAGGGATAGATTTTCCACTACACACAGAGAGAGGTAAAATTGTCCATTTGTTCTGTATCTAGCCTGCTGAATGCTGACATGTCAATATGTCTTATGGAAAAGAGAAAACACTGAAGTGAGGGTAATTAGACAGAGTGTGTAAAATGTGTGTCTGGGCACACAAATGTCTCTCTCTGGCCCATATGACCTCAAACATAAACAAATCCAGTCGTGGCTTGATGAAAGTGCAGCCACCTGCAGAATCCTTCCACCGAGAGCTGTCCAGACCCTCATTAGGAATATGCGTAACTGTGTGTGTTTGTACATGTGACACTATGTGTCTGTGGCGTGTGCTTTCGACCTGGCTGTGAGGGAAAACCCCTCCATTATTAGTTTTTCATAGCATAACTTTTGTTATTGGACAGAGTCAGGAGTTTTTCAACGCCACCTTAGCACCATTCGTATTGACAGAACATGACGACCAAGTGGACAAAAGAAAACATGACCCTCAGTGAGTGGACCGCTTTATTGTTTTTACAAGCTCTGTCACAGTCTAAAACACATTACAGAGTAAAATCATTCTATTAAAAAAACAGCACAACAACCCCAAACAGGGTCTCTTTATAGAGCCCATAAAGGCACATATGTATGCTTTGCATGTACAGTCAGTCTTTTAAAGAATGAAACATACACTATTCTCATAGTCACAAAATTCACTGGTATGATATCAGAAAAGTACCCATGGTTCCCATGGTAGAGAAGGACCTCACAAAGCTTGCTCATCCATTGGAGTGAGCAGAAGAAGAGGGCCTCACTTGGAGGTTTGCATCGTAGGAAAATGTTAGCATTCTGTTGCCAAAAACAATTCTCCTCAACCCTGGATAATATGAGGCAATACAGTAACACGGCCCAATGGAGGGCTGAGGATGTCACAAAGCCACAAGTTTCCAAAAAGAACCAGCAGCAAACAAACCTCAGGGTTTTTTGAACCAGGGCCCTGACTGACAACCCATTGGCTGCAAGTGCCACACCAAGAAATCCACAAATTGAAAGTTTTGCTACGCATTTATTGGGATCTTTTGGAGCTTCTTGGCACATTGACAGAGTTTCGTTGTGGTGGCAATGCCCTGGTTATGTTATTGATCTTTTTGACGTACAGATGGAGAGGAAGCGGTCTTTCACTGTGGGTTGAGTTGAATAATATGCTGTTGAGAAAACATATTTTTTTCATTGAGCAAGAAATTTAAAAAAAGAAAGAAAGAAAAAAGAAAAGAACAAAAAAGTTGTTGGAGCCTTTAAAATCAGAACTAACCATCATGTCAAACACAATCTCTACAAATGTATCTAACTCTTCTGACTCCCACACAGTTGCACATTTGCACTACAATCAATAAAATGTCACAACTGCCCCAAAAAAGAAAAGAAAAGAAAAAAACAAAAGAAGAAGTGATAAAAAGTCTCCTTTTGGGCTTTTTTTGTCTGTGGTCTCTTGCTATCATTTGGAATCCCTGATAATGAACCTTTTACACTTTCCTGCCAGAGACTGCTTAAGTAAGGATGCTTGTCTGACTGAGTCTGCTTTTTAGCATCAAGTCAGATAATGCCTGCTTGTTGTTCCAAGTCCTTTCTCTGGCGTGCTCTTTAAAAGGGGGTAAAATGTGGCTATTTCAGGACTTCCCAGAGATAGTGGCTTTGACAGTTGACCTAAAACAAGACCAGGGCTATGACTTCTTAAAAACATACCTCAACAATGAGGTTTCATACAAAGATTAAGTAGGTAAGTTTGAAGACCAAGGAAGGAGAAGAGGAAACAGGGCTGAAATTCACACTGCTAAATACCAGGAAACTGGGCGTCCATCAGATACAATATGATGCCTTTAATAAGTGGAAGACTTAAGGTGCTTTGGCCAAGGCAAACATCAGGGGCACTGCTGATAGGAAAGTTTCACTCTCTTTCTCCGTTCTTTCATTTTCTAGCCGCTATAAAAGATTAACCACTGATTACCTATTGTTACTTACACTTTCTGTTAAACTTAATGTGAGAAAACTACACACTTTATCAGTAAAAACGAAAAAAAGTAAAAACTAAAAAAGGATCAGGGAGATCAGACACTTATTGCATGGCGTTAAAGCTCTCTGTTACCCAATCCTACACCCAGATGGGTCAGGGTGCGGCCTGTGACGGAACTGAGAACTGTTGGTGAGATAGAGATTAGTGCACAAAGGTTAGATTTGGAAGGCAAACACTCAGAACTATTGTGTGACTCTGGAAAGTCACGGCTACTTGTCAAATACAAGCGGCTGATATTTACAGAACAAGCGTTGACCCCGTGTGTCCTGAGAGTCTTTGTGTGATTTATGAAGAAAATGGCATAGTGAAAATATACTGGCAGAGGTTTACACCGACCCCGGACAGGCTTGACTCATCATTCCAGTGTCTTGTATGATTCGCAGATCTTGCTTAGACATGCAGTCGAGATGCCACACTCAGTACGATTGAGCAGATCAAATATTTGCGTTCATACAATTGCAGAGTTTGAAGTCATTTCTTTGTAGGAAAGTGATGTTTCAAATTGAGGTTTGCACTTAGCAAACAGAAATTGGGAAAGAAGCTCACTTCATGAAAAAGAGGGCAAAAGGAATGCAAAGGGAGGTGGAGGGAGGAGGAAAGAGAGCTGGATTTTGTAAATTTATTAAAAGGGCCATATTTTCATGGGCGCCTTGTTCGACCATTCATCATCTGACGTCCAAGATCCCTTATCCTTTTAAGGCCTTTGATTCTGAACCTTATATCGACAGAACCATACAGATAAATTATCTGCTAGGCTTCCACTTTATTGATAGGTCATTTGGGCAGATGATCAGTAATAATCATAAGTGAATAAAGACGTGCCAATAGATCTTCTGCTAGCAGATGGTGTGACAGCCGCAAGGTTCAGACCCAATAAATAACCCTACCTTTTGGCCTAAGAGGATTGCCTACACAGCATCGGCAGCTGCTGTGACATGCCTTTCAGATAATGATATATTGCGTCTTCCCTATTCATTTTGATAAAGGTTGCAGTTTATCGACACGTGGCAGCAGGAAGAAAAATCATATTGCTTTATTTCTTATGATCTCCCATTCTTTCTGTGACACATATTGCCTCTTAGCAAGCACAAGGTTATGGGGTAAGATTTAGAGTCTTGACCTTGGGGCATATAAATTCAATCAAAGGTCATGCCACAGATACTTTTCATTTTAGCTGAGCAAAGTGCAAACACATCGAGTGCATATTTCAATGTTTACATCGATGCATGGCGTAAATCTGATATTGCTATTCAGCTCAGCAGTGTCACATGTTTCAGATCTTCATTTCCCCTTACAAACTGAATTTGTATATTTACGTATATCAGACCACACTGTCTGTCCCTCCGTCGAGTGCCAAGATGAATCCCTAATTCAAACCAGGAATTCCTTTTAGTAGGTAGAAAAGGGCACAGAAACACAGACAGGGAGATCTCTCATCACATCAAGGCTTTTCTGGACAGCAACCACTGAGATATTGTCATGTGATGACTGACAACTGGCGAGTAAATTGCATATAGTTTATCAGGGTCAGGCTAAATATTTACAACATAAGCATATTTCAGCATAAACAGCATGGGTTTAGTAGCTTTTCATTTCATTACTTTAAACCCAGTATATGTATGTAAAGAATAGGCTTGCTCAAACAAGGGGACTACATGTGGACAGATATTCAACAAAGTGCAAGACAGGAGAAAATGAGGAAAACAGAAAGACATTTTGAGCAAGTTTTTGCTTGAAAAAGTGTATTTTACAAGTCTGTATATTGGCTTTCATATGTGCTGTGTATTTTAGTGAGGCACCCCCTTGAAAATGCTTAAGACAAGTAGGGGCTTTTTTAAGGGTTTCATGAGTTTATACCAAGGTCGAGTCCTACACACGATGATTATGATGATGCCCGAGAAGGCCACAGCTACGCCAAGTAACTTGCTGCTGAGATTTCTCTGGCAGATAAACAAACAAGGCTTGAACATGAATTTCCTGTTCAAGAGTATGAGAGTGTTTGTTTGTGCCCAGCATTGGAAATATGATGTTTGATCTGATGCACCAAACAGTGACAAATTATACACATACTAGAACCATTAGGCTACATAATTACAGTACTAACAATAATCCAGATCAATTATCAAGCACCTCCAGCAGTTTCGGTGCAATCTAGTGTGGGTATACACATTTGTGAGCCAGTCTTTACTCTGAGTGGTCATTTTGTAGTGGTCCTGGCCTCTGTGTTTACCAAGACATTTAGACTTAGGTCTTAGGTTATCAGTAGGACTAAAGTAAATGGTATAGGGCTTTGTTTTTATTGTGCTAATATACTTTTCAACAAACACACAATGAAATGACTAAGAAAAAGCTGCACATTGGTTAAGAATATCCTTTCTTTTACAGAAACAGATCCATCAAATGAATTTAAAAAAATGCTTTTTTAAGTGTGTAAGTTTTTACCGAATAAATTCAAACGCAATTATCCCTAACTGAAGCTTGTGCACAATATAAATACCAGCAATAATAATGGCAGCTTAATAGTTTTAATGGCTGCTATTAGCATCTGTGCTATTTTGAGTACGATGTGACGATAAAGCACAAAAAGCATTTGTGTATAACAAATGGACTGTAACTTAGAACGTTGTTTATCCTTGTGATTTCTTTTGGTGGCCAATCAGATTATTTACACGGTGGAAACATAAAGACTAGAGCACTTAAGCTAGTTGCTACTGCCAAAAGATACTGTCTGGAGATATTGGCTATAAATGACTTCTTTTACTATGGTGGCCAGAAATTTAGCATAGGGCTTATACAAAGAAAAAGAAAAGGTAACATACTTGATTGCCAAGTGCAAATAATGGTCTCAAAATCCTTTTCTTAGTTTCATATGTTTTTATTTCACCAGCAATTTAGTATCTGGCAATTGCATATGTTCTAAATAGTGGTTGAAAAGCCTCTATAGTTTTTCTGTACTCACTACATGGGCAGTTTTTTTTTTATCAGGGGATTTTAGAAATCACCACACTCGACGATCCAAATGACGAAGACGGTGACTACAAAATTATGTCTACTAAATAACGAAAAAGAAAAACAAACTGAAGAGCAGTGGCACTTTAAAAACACAAAGGTAACATCAAGATATGACTGATTAAATGGGTTGTGGAAAAGAATCATCTACTTTTCTGCACTCAGCGATTTGCTCTCTCAGATTTTTGCTATATGGCCACCTTTGTGGGGCTCTTGTGCTCTGTCTGGCTTTTTTTTCCTTCTCTGTCTTCCTGGAGTCATACTCTGTTTAGCCTTGCTCCTGAGAGATAGCAACATTTATCACCTCAGGAAGTGTCTCTAAGTCCACAGGATTAACCCATCACCTCCACAATAAATGTCAAGCTCTTATGATTAATGAAGCTAATGAATTCAATTATAGCAGCAGTGTCCAAGAATATTGTAGTAAGATGATTCACCGCTGTCCTTTTTCCCCCCTCAGCTGACCTAAAGTTTGTCTGTCTGGGTTAAACAAGTAATGGGTGGTAAAAGCAGGTTGTGAGACATGCTGCCCACCACTGCTTGACAGTGATACAGTTACATCTTTGGCTTCTCTTTCATCAGCCTGGCATGTTGTTTTGGCCTTGTGGACATCTCAAAGATATAAGATATAACTGTTTGGAGATAATGTAGCGGTTCCACTCCCTTGTACAAAGGCCATTGTCTGATGTTTTTGCCATCAAAACCCAAGATGAGTTGAAGTGTCACGTGGTATCAGACTTCAAAAGAATGTGGGGTAATGATGTTGCAAAAGCAATGATACGATGCTACTGCTTATCCCAGCGCTGAATGGAAAAAACTCTGCACAGGAGTGGACTTTGTGGTGCAAGACGCTGCCAAGTAAAATTTTAATATCTGACAGATACCTCATGTCATTCCAAAGTTCAGTTGCTCTTATTGAATATAAACCAAAAACTGTTCGATCAATACCAGCAATTATAAGCCCCTAAGTCAGACTGCTGAAGAGAAAATGCACCTCTGTGCAGGTGAATATTAATACCTACTCCTCTGACCTTCGTGCTCATCAAAAATGAGTTTATTAGCTAAGCCATATAAGGCCAAGTTTTTACAGCCCTATTAGAGTGAAGGAGAGACTATCTCTGTCACTAAGATTCATGTTGCCCAGCTTATCGAGCACTTCCGTTATCAGCACAAACCTTCAGCAAGGGACACTAAGTTCCAGTTGCACACCTCAGACATGAGACCCATCAAACCTCACAGGTCTTATCACACTTATCATTTTATTCACCGATGTCTGTGAAACAGTTGTTGTTTTTTTGTAGAGCTTTTCATCATCATCCGCACGATCATCCTAGTACGATATGTACAGATAGGATGCGCCATTCTGGTCTATGAACCCTAGTTTATAGCTGTCTGACTGTCTGGCCTGTCCATGTGATGATGACTGATGATTTTATTGGGGGAGTTGCATAGTCACAACTCAGAGCTGGGACTTTCCATTAGTCATCTAACAAGAGCAATCAGCTTGGAAAATGTTTGCAAATAGCTTCTTGACCTTCTTTTTTTGTTATTATATCCCCAAAGCCAGGATGTATTCTATTCTGCACCCACTCGTTCATCTATTTTAAATAACAGAAAAAGCCGGGACCAAGACAAAAGAAGAAATAGATTTTGGAGCCAACAGTCATTAATGTTTTTGCCCATTTTGGCCCTTGCAGTTACAGGAGATGATTTAGGGGGAGAGAGCCACTGGACAAAGGACGAGGGAAAGCAGGAGCGAGAGGAAACTTATCTGTCCTTGGGCTGAGGGACAGAACAGTGTTGGCTTTATTCGGCGCCTCGGCCCTGTCGTTAAGGAACGATGACACACTCCTCAAGGCCCACATTAATCTTTAACAGTGCGATTTTTAAAATAACACCAATGTTTTCCCCAAGGCATGTGGGGAGGAAAGGCACCGTTCAGTCCTGCCGAGTTCCATCAAGTTTTCTTTTTTTCTTATTCCCAATTCTGCTAACACTGGAAAGCACAGAAACAGAGAAGGGTTTAGAGAAGAGATTTAAAAACAAAACTAAGCTGCACATTTCACAGGAGTATAATGACCATAAAGCAGAGCTGGAGCCTTTCTGGAGCAACATCACCAGGTGCTAAAAGCCCTTGACCTCACTTATTCACCCCGACAGTGGCAGTTCCAGTGGCTCCTTTGCACCACGCATTACTGTTGTTAACAGTGTTATCGCAAGGCGAGATAAAGCCTGTGGCAGCTGATGGGCCTTAAGTGAATAAGTCTGCAGATGCGTAAATAGAGTGGGGAGTGTCCGTCACTGAGCTGCTTGTTAATGACATTGGAAAGATAAAAGCTGAAACAGAAACATTTTATATTATTACACACACTTTATTAAAACACAATGTGTACTGAGCAGCAGGCTAGGAAAAGGAGCATGGGTAAAAACGAGACAGCGCCAGTAATGATTTTTAGTTTTTGGGAAACAGACCCCAAATTCAGGGTATGGGGAGGAACCTCTGCAACCGGTGGCTATTACACAATATGATAATACTGCAGCTCTGAGGTTTCCCATCAGATCAACAAGGATGCCTCACAATGCACCAAGAAAGAGATGGAAGCTCAAGTAAGATGATTCTGCCAGACAGCTAAAGACAGAGCTACTGGTTTAGGAAGCCAATGGATTCTTGAAAACATCTCGTCTCAAAAAAATGCCTCCCTCTCCCTTTATCTCTCTCTATTTTCACCCCTGTGAAGAAACAGCATATCTCATTTCAGAGCATCTAAAATTCAGTTGGGGTAAGAGTGATGTGTGTCCTCTCTTTATAAGACTTTTTAAGACCTTCTTTTTCGAGGCTGTTAAGCTGTCGGATAGGCTTATCCATTATGTAGCTTTCAATAACTTCCATATGCGTTTTATTTCTCATCTCCTCCCTCCTTCCTCTGTCTCCCTTCCGCTGAATGCCTCACACGGTATACAGAAGGTCGGGCCAAGGCTAACATGTATCTATAATGTGTTCGTCTCAGTCAGCCCCCTGAGGAGTGGAGCCCTGCTCTGGCTCGTTGGCACAGCGGACAATGTGGGTGTTGTGTGGAGGAGCTGGCTGGCTGTCCACTCAGAGACAAGTCAATCTGGGGCCACTACTGAACTGCTGCCTGTCCTGCTGCTCTAGTGCCTCAATAAGACCCTTCTTCACATTTTTTAAGTGTGAGTCGATTATTTATTTTTCTTTTTTCATGTCTTAACTTTTTCGTGCACTCCCCTCGCTGGACTGGGTCTGTCCGCAACTCTCATACTCCGTGCAGCCTGTTTTCTTTTGTGTGTGTCTCTATAAGTGAATGTGTCTGCATGATTACAGAGTACTCCTTTTCACACTGGTGACACTGGGCAGATTGAGACATCAGGCGCCTGCATGCTGTGGTAAATTAGCTATTCTTCTTGGTGCCTAATTGGAAATGTAAATGTTTTGCAGGGTTAGAGAAGCACAGTGACAGGATATGATTTGCAAGGAAGCAGAAAATCTGATTATAGATCATCTTTTACAAAATCAGAACGTACGTAATCTTTTTTTATATAATGAAATCTGATGTGAATTAACTCAGAATAATAACATGTTAATGAGAAATGCTAAGAACCCAAACAAATGGACACTGGGGGGGAAAAAAGTTTTTTTGTCAAAAACCTTTTGCGGAGACATATTCCCATCCCAAAACCCTTGCCACTTATAATGAGCTAATACTCTAAACTCTAAATTAGAAGCAAATACATTTCCATGCATAATGACCCAACCACAAAAAAGAAAAAAAAAAGAAACATTAATTACAGTGCCGCCATCTACATAATTCAGAATAAAATATGAAACAAAAATGCCACCCACACTAATTGAGTAATTCATCACAGGACCTTATTGGTAAATGTTCTTCTCTGGTTGAGCAGTTTCAGCAAAATGAAAACATTTGCATGAAGTTAAGGTTTGAGGCCCACCAGTAAACACTGAAAAGTGAAACTAAATACCGTAAAGGGTCCAATGTAAGATTTATCAGTTTACAACAATATTAAAACATTTCAAAATCAATCATCAGAATGTAATAACAGTGTTATGCAGTTCAAAGAATTATGCATATTAGGAATTATGTCATTTATGTCAAGCCTTGGCTTGTACTATCTTATAATACTACTTTGTACATCTGGATTGGTTGTTTCTGCCTTTCCTTCATCAATTTATGTTTACAACTTCTTATCAATGATGCTGAATGACAGGCGGTCAGCAACTACAACAAGTAAACCCAACAGCAGCTCACACTCTTGGCAAACAACCATCAGAAACCAGGATTAGCCAACTGGCTAGGTTTTGTTTTTAGTCTACGGTTTATTGCACTTGTGTCCACAGCTTACCACGTACCCTTAACCCTTGTTATCAGCACCAGGACACGATGATGACTTGAGGTTCAGTCCCTGCAACAAGCTGAGTTCATGTGGCTTCAACAAACAACTGTGTTGGTTGACTTGACTTCATCTGTAACAATATCTTGTAATAGCCGAGAAGAACAGCAGTTGCTCAGCTGTCCACTGTAAAGAAAGTTGGGCTAAGAAGCTAAATCAGCATCATCAAGAAGCAGATGATGCATGCTATATATATATATATAGCATATATATAACTCAGTTTATTATGTCTGTTTTGAAAAAGCAATGTGCCGTGACTTTGCTCTTTACATATGCTGACAGTCTTTTGAATATAGCTGGAGCTTGGCCCATCCACAGTTATGGGCGGTACTCCCTGTTGCTGGGGGTGAACTGGAGGTGCTGGGAAAAAACACTGTGCATTCACAGTAAATGAAGCCTTGTGAGTAACCGTGGCGAGAGTGCTTCTTAACCGATGAGCCCAAAGACAACTTCACGGATCATCTCTGCATCACAGAGACACCCACAATGCTAAAGACCTACTGCCATCTTTAGAGCAAATCACAGAAAGCCACTGAATAGCTTAGTTTTAGCCTCACTCATGACAACAAATCCAAACAGTGTGAATTGAGTTTTGTCTCATTCTTCTTAATTGGCAGCAGCAGGTTTTTGCCTCTTTTTCTTCTCCGTTCAATATGAATAAATGCGACAAGCTTCTGATCCCAGCTTTTCAGCCTATGACTGTTTATTTATCTATTTCAACTACACCCAAGGGAACAAAAGGCATGCAGAATGGCCGCTGACAGCCATGTCGAATATCTCTTTCTGCCAAATCTGGCTGTTTTCTCTCACTGCTGTCACTTGATGTCTTTATGCAAGGCTGAGAGTTCGCCACTATGAAAAGGGTGGGGGGTGAGCTGAGTGAGTGACCCCCACAGGAGGGGAGTATTAAAAGTAAAAAAAGAGAGCGAGCGCAAGGGATGGATGAACCAGAAGGCGGGAGTAGAGTAAAAGGGGGAGAGGGGGCACCCCTGCCGGGTCCCAGGCATCCCGGCTGGCAGTCCCCATCTTGGCTTCAGACGGCTTTTGTCAAAGAGGGGAAAAGAGGGTCTCTTCTTCACTTGGGCATGGGACAATGGATGTTTTGTCAGTCTGGAAGGGGGTGTTCGTGGGGGAGTATGGAAGGATGCTGAAAGAGGAATAAAGCCAAGGACCCATCTTCACAAGGGGTGGGGTGGTGGCAGTGGGCAGCCCTTTGGAACTGGACAGATGTTGAAATGAGGATGATTTATTAGCCTTAGTGTCCTTGGTGGCACTTGGCCACCATCCCAGACTTAGAAGTGAGAGAGTAACTGAGAGCAAGAGACATGGGGAAGAGGAGGAGGAGGGCAGCTATGCATCAGAGACATCTTAATACCTTCTATGGGCATGGGGCGCTTCTTTCTCTCCAACCGTCGTGGCATTTTTGCCCAATTCTATCGAGGAAAAATAACTTGGTCGGGAGTCATCTGCATCGCTGCTTCGGACCTTGTCACCCAGAGTTATCCTCTCCTTTCACCGACCCCCCCCCTCCCCCCCCTCACCCCACATCCACCACACCCCCAACAGACAAATACACCAACTGTGTGTGCGCTGCCTTCACTGCACCGCCACCATCAGTCCTCTGCTTATATAAAACAACAAATTACCAAATTAACATTCCCAACAGTCCTCAGTCTCCCTTCACTGTTCTGGGCAGAGGCACTCTGAAAGTTGCCAGACAACAAGTGTAAAAGAGAAAAGGCTGAGTGTGTGTGTGTGTGTGTGTGCGTGGAGGGAGAGATTCTATAATTGTAGCCAGTGTTTCTTAAAAAAAAATGGAGAGTTAAAATGTGTTTTATGTGTAACTTAGGCAGCTGCAAATCTCTGTAGTCTTAGCTCTGCTCTATGCTGTAATTGGGAGGTGTCACATGTTTTGAGTCACAATGTATCACCCCGGCATGTTTTGAGTCACAGCGTATCACCCAATCGTACCACCCATGGAGACCCGTGAGCCTAAGCTTTTATGCGAGTGTGTGTATGTCTGTGTCAGAAGCTACCCAAGCCAAATTGAGGAAAATAGTATGCATTCCTCAGTGCAAATCGTCCTTAACAGTTTCCCACATTTTATACCGTATGAGTGTCTCTTTCCATCCCACTACACATCCCTCTCTTTTTGTTAATCCAAACACTGCCATCCCATTCGCTTCACACATACGACACATTTTCTCTCCAGCTTGACCTCCTGATTTTTCTCTCTTTTGCTCTCCTTCGCTCTACCCTTGCAGCAACATTTAATCTTGCCACTTGTTTGTCCATCCTATTTCCCAGCGTTCCACTGACAAATTGTGGGAGGGTTACTTAGTGCTGGGGGAAAGTTTGGACAGCTTTCATCAAGGGAACCCAGGGGAAAGATTGATTGGCAAAGTAATTTACTGCTCAGTGTCTGGTCTACACTCCTTGTTCTCTGCCTCTCTCCCTGCCCTTCTACTGATCTGTCTGTCCATTCTTTTAACTCTAACTCTTAACAAATCCATATCTGCTGCCTGAAGGTAAAGGTCTCAGTGGGAGTGACATTGAGTGTGCATGTCTGTATATGTGTTTATGACAAGTTCTGGAGGTAAAGCTGAAAGGTTTGAGTCAGTCTGAAGCTGAGAAGTTTGAATCTCTGACCACAGGCACAGATGAAAAGAATGATTGTGTTTTCATCAGTATTTCCATGTGCCATTTGTGAGCATATGTGTATTTGTACATGTGTAAAGAACAAGCATGTGACCTTGGAGGTCTGGAGGGGGCAAAAGCTTTTGACGTGCAGAAGGGACAGCCATCTATCATTTAGAAAGAGAGGGGTTGGAGGGGAGAGGTTGCCGGGTCAAGTCTCCATCACTCTCGCTGTCTACTGTTCTCTCACTGTCAACCTCACAGCAACTGACCACTCAGCAGAGTCCACTTCAGGCTCACCACGACTGTTTTGCCTCACAGGCTGCTCCCTCCTCACGCTGGGCCCCCGGAAACTTTTGTTCCATTCATTAGTACAACAAATACATACAGATGCTCTGGGAAGGAGGGCACACAGAGAGAAAGGATTTCCAAGTACATGCCCCCCCACCCATTAAATGATTGCTGATTTGGAGGCAATCTGCTTCTTTATAAACAAACAGCATGCTGAGGAGCTCATGCGAGAAGTGGCCTCATTATTTAATGTAAACCTGGACAGTTAAGTGTTTTAAAAGGGTATTAGTGATAGGAGGGACTCTGAAGGGGTTTGCTCATTTTTTAGGTTAATACTGAAAATACAGTATGGAAAAAAGAGAAACTGCATTCTGTGACAATGAAATGGATACCCATGAGTAATAGTAACCATAAAACAGTCCATGGGATACACAAAAAAGCTGCAGGTGTTGATTTTGAGGTTTCTGTGTGTATGAAAGTGTGAATAACGTCGGTTTAATTTCATCTATATAAAGGCGTTCCTCACCTTTCTCCTGTTTGATAAGGACAGCATATTGAGGTTAATCACTTTTGCTTAAAATTTCATGACAAGCAAAAACAATCTTTCCTGATGTGGCATATCTTGATAGAAAGAATCCTGACTGTTTCTGTAGGCTAATGACGAGTTGTGCAAATAATGGTGCTCAGTGGAAAGAAGCAGGGAAGATGGATCCAATGCGTTTAATACGTTTAAAAGAGCATTTGCGTTATATATGGTTGATTTTTAGTATCCTGTTTTAGAGAGCTTATGATTGTAACGAGGAACTGAATGTGCTTGTGATCAGTAGCTGGACTGAAAGTTTGTGCAAGTGTGTATGTATGAACTGGACTATCTGCCCGACAAAATTTGTCGATGAGCACATTTTGTAAACTGCCTGTGAGAAGGTGGGGACATTTCTGCTCAAAATCCACCGTGTAGCTGTTCACTTTTGTTTTAGCATGCCATCTTGGAGATGTCTGCTGATCACTCTACATTCCTTCACACAGAACTGTTATGATCTAGTCCCATTTCAGAAGGAGGCGTACTGTTCCAGATCATTTTCCAATAACTTAATTTGATTGTCTCAGCCGCATTTGATAACATACAAAGTGTAAACAAAGCTACCTGAAACTTAACTTGTAGCCTATAGAAAACATGTCCTCCACCCTTTAGAAGCAGTATAAAAATGACGTCTAAAATGAGTTGAAAACACGTCCACAACAACCATATTTGCACTATAAATAGCCTCTATATGGAGGGTCTACAGACATCAACACTAGATGTTCAGTAGATGTCAAAAAGCCCTTCAGTGGAACAAAACTGGACACCCAAAAACTACATATGAAAGACGTCACCCCGATGTCAGTTTGTGCAGTGGGGACATGCACGTTCCTCCGATGCCTTGACTGTTCCCAAGTTTTTTTTCTTCCTCTACGTCTCAAGGTAATTATATTAGACTATGGTGCTTTTTTTTCTGCCCCCAGCTTAGTGAAGGCAGAGAAATGAAGGAAGAATAGACAGAAGTGAGAAAACTGCCTCCTCCTCACCTTTCTCCCTTCCTTTTGCTAGACGACCTTTTCAAGTTGGCAGAGCGGGCCCTGGTTTCAGTTCTGCGGCCATGTGAAAGGAAGATGGTGGCGGCTCACTTGGTGGAGTGGGGGGGAGGGAGGGTCACAATGACATATGCAAGGAACCGAAAGAATGCCGGCCTTGTTGTTGGACAGCTTGACATTGATTAATGAGAGAGCGAGAGACAGAGAGCGAAGCGGGAAGAACAAAAATGAGAAGAGAGGGGTGGCATTGGTATAGTAGGCCAGACGTGGGGAGCTGGACTCTTGTAGGGGAAAGAGACTCCGGAAGAGCCCTGGGCTGCACTGCTGATCAGGAAGAGGGTAGCTGCAGCATAAGTCTGCCCATTAAACCGTGTGTGTTTATGTGTGCGTCTGGTGATCCGGGCTGTTTAGCCTAAGGGATTGTCTGTCTTCTCTCATACGCAAAAACACATGCAGGCACACACAATTCAGCGAAGGTCACATCAATCCTCATCCATCAAAGTGCAGCCAAAAGAAGACCATCATCATTATGATCATCATCATTACAAGTTGCTTTGTTGTTAGTTTTTTCACACACATATAAGAAGCTCAGCTGCTGCCATGGTAAGCGAAACAACGGAAAACTGAAGATGTGTTTAGATTGCGACCAATTTATGTAACAGTATGCATGCAGCTTGGTGCCCCATATTATGAACTAGATATTATACAACTGTAATGCAGTAACAAATAAAACAGACTTTTGTTTTGAAGAATGCCAATTCGCACTTCTTTTCACAAGTATTACAAAATTATGACAATATTATAAAATACGTTGCTAGTATGTTATCGCTGATGATGTACATTAGTGGTGGGTTTACTGCTTTTTGGGACCTTTCTTATTAAGAAAATACACTCAATATCTTTTGTTATTGTGCTTTTGCTTTGTCTTAATTTATAAATACGGAGTTAAGCCACTTAAAAAAGTGTTACTGTATTATTGCTATACCAGTTTGGTTCTTTCCATGTACTGTATAACATTTAGTTCACTGGATGAACAACCAGCTTAATTCAGAGAGAGAAATGTAGTTATGTTGTGACACAGTGGTGCAGTTTCAGCACCACTGCTGGGAACTGTGTCTTTCTTCTACTACACAACACTGTGATCTACTACGTGCACCTAATGGTGTGAATAACTTCAGCTGACATCAACCACTTTAAAGCCCATGTTTGTTAATTGATTATAAAAAGAGCATCAATTGAACTGAACTAACTGAAATACACGGTATAACTACTATATTAGACATATTTTCACATTTTCAAAATTAGAGAAATTGAATTCCAGTTATTCATATTGCTTCCATTCTGTAAAATCTCAAGTTTAGCCTCCTTCTTTTTGGTATCTACATTGACAGAGAACTGTTGACCTTTTCCACACCAGGAGCTACTCCAGGCCGCCTCTGTCTCTACCCAAAAGCGATTTCAAAGCCTCTCCTGGATGTCCCAGGACCCTTTGTCTATAGGTAAGCACAGTGTGCAGCCCCCTCCCCATCGACAGCCTCTTCAAAACTCTGCACAATAGCCAGATTTCCTCCCAATTTGCTGGCAGAGAATAGGAGGCTCAGGAACTCCTTTCAGTAGCTTTGAATGGTGTGCCTAATTCAAACTCAATCTTTGGGTTTGACAGGCCTCACCCCAACCTTAGCTGGGCTTACTTTGGGCCTCCTGACTTTTGCTAATGCTAGGGCAATCCCACTGTTGAAGGACTTAGCCTTGTGCACACTTGTGCCTCTTCTGCAAAGCACGCTGCCTTGCTTTTATACTTTTGTGTATTCCGGCTGAAATTTTAAATTGCACTCTACCAAAGGTAAGCCCACAAAGCACGAAGCCTCTTTTTTTTTCAGCAATGCTATACTTCATACACTCATTTCCATTTAGAAGCTTTGCAATACAGACCATAAGTCGCTACTCATTCCTGAGTAGAAACAGGACTGACAACTTTCTCCATCACAGCATCCTCTTTCTAACCTCAAAGTGACCAGTACCCCTTGAACATGCATATGTATATTGTGAGGTTGTTTTTTTTTTTTTTTAATGGACTCATAGTGTTCACTCCACTGACCATTTGTTCTACTTGACCTTGCTGTATTCCTCTCTGGCCCAATTATGCAAGCACACACGCCCACTTTGCATATTTGTGCTTCTTTTTCCCCTGACACTCTTGAGGTCAGTTCCAATCAACCACCCTTTGGTAGTACGCACTACACACACATGATTCTCACCAGAGTTCCTTAAAGACACCCACCTTCCAGGTCCAAAGACTGCTATTAAAGCAATCAGGAGCTTTCTAAGCTAGGTCAAGAGCAAGGTACTCACATGGGAATTCTGATTTAAATTATGCAAAGCGCGAACAGGAGAAGGAAGAAAATAGAAAGAGCAGAGAGTAAGATGGTAAAGAAAACAACCAAAGTTTCGACAGTCACACAGGGACAAAGCCTCGCAAAAGAAAGAGTAGAAGCGAAAGTGATAAAGGTGGGCAAGTGACTTCTGATCAGACAAAAGGGAATGAAACAGTGAAGGGAATTTAAAAGATTAGTCTTAAGTCCGAGACCCTGACCATGGGACCTGACGAAGCATTAGAAAACATGGTAACGACTGAAATGGTGGGACCACACGCAGCTTTGTGAGTGTGCACGTATGTGTGCATGCATCGTGTGTGTCTGTCTGTGAGATCAGCTTTCCCTGTGGTCCATTCAGTGTCTAGTGGCTCAAGATACTGAGACAAGAAGAGCAAGAGGAGAGAGAATTATCTTGAAATACGATTGGAACCTCCGTGTGTGTGTGTGTGTGTCTGTGTGTGTGTTGGTGTCTGTGTCCAAGAGGGACAGTGAGAGAAAGAGTAAGTGAACAGAGACAGTAAACACGGTAACTTTAGAGCTGTTAAAGTGGTGAAAGGGAAATGGGACAGGCAGAGTAAGTGTGCCAATTTTATGTGAGCTAGATCTTTTTTAAGTGTTTGCATATCCTAGCATGCTTACTTACTTTTCTATTCAGTTGCACAAAGGAAAAGGAAAGATACTTGTGTACATACATTTCTAAGTGCTTTTTTTAAGTTACCCTATAAAGACAAGAGGGGCCGGCTCTCTGAACTAAAAGTTGGTCGTGTATGACTACAGATATAACTAACTTACAGAGAATAAGCTAGTAATTACCCATGTGTCTGAATAAGTCACTGTAGGCATATCCTTTTGTGTGTATCGCTGACTGTCCTCTGGCCAAGCCTACCCTGCGGTGAACATAATCATGGCCCTGTCGTCCCCAGGTTAAAGGCTGACTGCTGGGTCTTCTGGCACTAATGCAGTGCCAAACTATAGGGGTCACATTAGCCCCAGCTACTTCAGCATGCATTACAGTAGAAAGAACATTCCCCATTAAAAGCCACCAGCAGGCTACACCTGTGATGGCCTAAATGAGTCACTTAATGATAGCTGTGCTGCAGCGAAGGAGTGCTCAGACAAAGAAATACTGATTGGATACTGATTTAGTGTGAGGGTCAGAAGAATATGAGTCAGTGTATCATATCTCCTCTGTCATTTTTGTCGCTTTAGGAATAGCGGGGGTTCAAGCTCTGTGTGGGTATCATTAGAGGTCACACACTTTACATACTTCTGTTACTTTTTCGCACATTAACACAGAGTCCAGCCCTACTGCTCATACTGTGAGACTGCGTGTGTATTTTTTTCTAAAGTTTGTCTATAACTTCCACAATTATTTGCTTTACGGTTATGATTAAGACACAATCTGACATTTTGCATTATTCTTGTTATTTTTTTTTGTCACACATTCAGATATTTAATACACAACAGTTATTATTGATATTCAAATAAAATATATTTAATTAAATGCTTTTATTAAGTTTCTCATACTTAACTGGACATCAGTCTTGATCATGTTGATCATGATCATGTTTTCTATGTTGGTTTAAGATATGTTTCTTGGGATAAAAACCAACAGCTACCTGTAGATCACTGTAATATTACAGTTGTTCTGTCCACACAGAAAGAATGCCTAAAACATCTTGGAGGATGGAAATCAGCTTTAAATTAAAGTTAAGTGCACACAAAACAGGTCCAGAACCTTGCTGGAGTCTAGGGCCATACTGGGCAGATTTATTCAATACAAATCTGGATTGATATCAGAGTGAAATTATTCAGTTAGCTATGACGTTTATTGATATTTCTTGCATTGATAGCTGAAATGACTAAAACACTACAGCTACTACAAAAGTAATCAGAAATAAGTGTGGTGTGGTGTTTATTGGTCCTGGTTCCTTTCATATGCTCTACAGTAGTCATCCTAAACATGCCTTTAGATTTCTTTAAATCTGCTTTCCTATAGCTGTCTAGATCTGGATTTCTCTCTTAATGCAACCAGTCGTTTGTTGTTCCTGTCACATTCTGGGTTTTATTTCTGGGTTTTTTTAGTTCCTACCGCAAACATATTGTTGCTTGTAAGTCAAAGAATGCCAAATAAATCAATAAAGTTCGAGCTGAAAAAATAAATAACAGAGTAACTGATTAGATAACTGATGAAATGTAGGAATTTCGAGGATGTTGTTGATGTGATCAGCCAGCAACCTTAGAGAGAAAGTGGATGCAACTTCCACGAAACCGTTTTCAATGAATGTTTGTGTCCTACCCGAGGGGTGTGGGAAGAGAGGGTGAGTCTATCCCAGCAGTGGAGATGAGAAGAGGGTAAGTGAGCCATGTGGAGGAAGCCAGAGGGTGAGTGGTGATCTGTAAAATGATACCCTGCTACCTTTCTTGACCTCTCTGTCGGGCCACTCTGTTACTTGGACAAGATGGGAGGTATAAAGTGGCCCGCTATCCCGCAAGGTTGAGTTGCTGATCCGTTAGCCAGAGAGGAAAGTCAACCCTACTCCCATCTTCACTTCAGTGGGAGCATTTGTTTTGATTTTTGTCCTCTCTTTCTCACAGACAAACCTGAGATGCCCAATTTATCTGGGATAGAGTGAGGGGAAATAGGGCGCCTTGCCACTTGAACACTAGAACTTTAAGCCGGCAACGGTTGGCCGACTCTCTCTGCCAATGTCTTCCTTGCCTGTAATGCAATGCTGACATACACAGAACAACAGAAGGGTTTTGATAATAGATTAACGATGGATAAATACATTTTGACGTTATCATATAGTTGTATCGAGCTGTAACTGATCACTGAATATTGTATTATATCTTCTTCTTGATGTATATTTGGCAAAAGAAGAATAAAAGAGGATGAAACGTGTAATCAAAAGCTGCCACTTCCATGATTTCTTGCTTTTAGCCATAGGCTTTCCTTATGGAGTCAATAATGTGAGTGGATGCCCACCCACATCTTTAGGCTGGGCAACACAGGGAATGGTGAAAGAACAGGAGGAACAATTTGCTCATTCTCAACCAAGACATGGGGGCTTTGGACGAAGAAAAAAAAGACACCCAATATCCAAAATCCCTCTCTCAGGGCCATCATGTGAAGAATTCCCCCTCTTCTCCTCCTCCTTTGCCCTCCCCCTTTCCTTTCCTCTTCTCTTCTTTTCTTTTTTAATCAAGCCGTCTGGGGTTGTCAGGTCTTTTGAGACGAGGACTCCAAGCCATGTGAAAAGTTAATCCCTTGTGGGCCTTCTTCTCCATGGCGCTCATCTCCCTGGGAACACTGGTGGTGGCTTGCAGGCAGGTGGCTGTGAGTGGGGGGAGGTGGAAAGGAAGCAGGATGGATGGAGGGATAGAGAGTGGGATGCACAATGAGTTGCCGTGCCAAATGGAGGGATGTGTAGATTGACTCCAATCCTCCATCACCAACTATTCTCACACCTGAATTTATAACCGTGTTAAGCTCCTTTCCCCGCCCATGGCATGCTACCTTGCTTAGCATTACCACCCACTACAGTAACAGCACTTTTTTCCCTCCTCTCTCCCCTCCCACCCTGCCTCCCTCCACAGTCTTCCTCAATCCCGACTCCAAAGCCTTTTGATGAGGTCCTGTGTCTAACTGACAGACAGACAGCTGGAATAGAGAAGAGAAAGGATTTGCACTGTGGAGAGCTAGTTGAGTGGCTTCTGAAGGATGACAGTAGTTCACAGTGGAGAGGGTACTTCTGCTGCATTGTGGCCCAAACCTCGCTGTCACAGCAGTGACCCCACCTCCCCACTGCCCAAACCACTTGGCTTAAACCGTTCCACTCTAGTCGTTTCACTGTGGGTCAAAGCAAAAAATCCCAACAGACTCCTCTTGGGCTGTCTGCCAAGGAATGAAGGACATGATAAATAACAATGGACGTAAGACATGGGGATCAACTGAGCATTTGCCACAATTCTTTCAATGAGCTGTTTCGGACAAAAAGAAAAACAACCACAAACTCACTTTGTAAATCAAAGAGAAATCATATTTTTGCATTGGACAAAGGACAGATAATGTTGCTCTTCAAAGCTCCCTTCATCAGTCTGAAGGAGTCTGTAAAATGCACACTTGAATGCTTTGTTTGCAGTGCATTTTTTCTATTCTCTGCCTCCCTCTTAGAGCGAAGTGCTATTGGAAATATAGACAGGCTCAGTCAGCCATCTTAATCCCTCTCCCTTGTCCATCTCACGCTCACTCAATCCACCCTAGCCCCACACACTTTCACTCTTTCACACACATACCCACGCACACACCCTCCTTCACCTTCCTCCTCCCAGTTGATGTGTCCAAAGCCCTGCCACCCAAAGAAAAGGCCTTGAGGTAGAGAGAATCTCTGTTGGAGGGGTATACACTGTGAGATTTGGGAGTTTGTAAAGGTCAGCGCGGACTTTGTTCAATCTGAGGGTTTATCTCAGCAACAGCAGGGCAGGACAATGGGGCCACTCGCCGCGCGACAGAAACCCAAGCTGTGGCAGCTAAATTACTTCACTGATAAGGCCAAATTAGAAGCACTGGGACCCCGGAGGGCAGGAAAAGAGGAGGATGGAGCAGAAAGAAAAGGAGGAGAAATAGCGCGAGAGGCCATGTAAGGTTGAGAAAGAAGGTTGAAAAATCAATGACTCACAAAAGAAAAGATCTGAGTGTGTAATCTTGGTATAATTAAAGCGTGTCGTGTATTTTGTCATAAAAGCACATGAAAGCACAGAGATTAACACTCGACAGTACAATGGCATGTAAAAGGAGACCGCAGTCTCCTACCTGTGAGCATTAGAACTGGACATAAGTGTTTTAAGTGTACTGCTCAACACGAGATGTGAAACTTACACAATTAGGTGTAAAGCAACAAAAAAGGGGGTGACTGAAAATTGAACGGATAGTGTTAAAAAAAAAAACAAGTTATGGTGGGATTCCTGTCCCACTCAGCCCACTCCACAGGAGAAGAAGAAGACTAAGGGTTAGAAAAGTGCTGACTTGTGTTACTTGAGTAGTTTGGTAAGCTTCGTGTGCATATGTGAAAAATGTGTGAGTGCTTTGTGCATTAGTTGGCATGCTCTTGCACTGTACACACTGTATGTGTCTCTACAGTAGTAAAAAGTCTGACACTCTCTCTGAAGAAACATGCTCAGCTGCACATTATAAACACTCGCACTTGGCATCAGAAAGTGCCACTGTGAGGTCTCGGCCAGCAGAGGGGAGCAAGCTTTGTCACCAGAAACACAAAGAACTCAATAAAATAAAAGCAAACATAACATTATATAATAAGTCTCTCTCTATTTTTTTTAAATCACCTGTTTAATCGTATTAAAAATTTGAATGTTTTATTATTATGGAAGTAGTTAAACCTGGACAGATTGCAATTCCAAATGACTGTCCTGTAAGTTGAATGCTGGTATTATGTGCACCTAAGGCCACACAGTCCCAAACTCCAGCAGTATGACAGTGCTTTGCATTTGTTCTGTTGTTTGGCATAATTGCTTAACTTCACATGGCTCAGACCTATTAGCGTCTCAGAGAAGCAGAATCCTTTGCAGTTTTCTTTATCCAGCCTTCTGAGGTGGCATGCTCGGTACCACTGTGTACCAGTTGCACCGACATCAGGTCACCTCCTCTCAAGACAGAGTGGCACAGAGCAGAATCATATGACATTTATCAAGGACAGGAGGACCAAGGGGCTTGCAGTACACCGCTCGGAGCATTAAGAAGATTTGCACAAGCCAAGTTAGCCTCTTTCAGCCTCCCTTTCTTGGCCTGTATTTATATAGCGCCTTACTAGTCCCTAAGGACCCCAAAGCGCTTTACATATCCAGTCATCCACCCATTCACACACACATTCACACACTGGTGATGGCAAGCTACATCTCATTCTTTGCAGACATCCAAACTGAACTCAGCTAACAGAACTCAGCAGATTTGTGCTCATTTGCTTATTTTTTTATTAGCTCCACTTGCAGTTTATTTCTGTGTCTGCTCCTCTGTTGGTAACAATTTTCGACCTCAAAAACTGATGAAAGTAAAAGTGTCTTTATAAGTACATTTAATTTCACGTGGCTGATTGTCTTCACGCTCACTGAAAACACCAACCCTTCTTCAGGTTTCAGCCATGATGAATCAATCTGGTTAAAGAAGGCCAAATTTACCAGACAAACAAGCAGGGAGTTCCTTCATAAACATTTCTAGCTGCAAATCACTCAATATTTAACAATACATGTCTAAGCTCTTTTCAGTCTGTTCTACATTTGTGTAGTTGCTCTCAGATGAGGACAATAAGAAACATTAACGACCACACAACTGCACTCGAGCTTCATAATGCACAACAAACCTCGAGATTTACAATGACTGGTTTTCAGAAGAATGCAAATAAATCAAATGAGGGGGTAAAATTATCAATTAAATGTCTGAGAACCCTCTATTTGAAATGTTATTTGTCATCTTGACAGCAGATCGCACACTAAATTAAGATGTTAAAACAAACTGCTTAGGGGATCTTGTCTTTACTGGGAGAATTGTGATTTTAGGAGGATGGACCAGTGCCCAAGATAATTAACAGAAATGTGGACATGAACATCTGCATGCACAAGACGCACTGAACAGGTGCCTATAAATCATGATTCTGTCAAAACCTCCATGTTGTCTCATGCTGACAAGACGCCGGGTCTTGCTCTAAATGACAGTAGTGGAAAAAATGAGCAAAAAAAAAAATCACCGAAGTCATTCCAGAGACTTTCCAAAGTAAAGAAGTCCGAGCATGTTTGACACTTCAATAATTCAACACTGTTTTCAGATCTAATGTCGTCATGGTGCTTTGCTTCTAACTCTACCCTGTTATGCTATGTAACTGAGTAAAGGAAAGAAAAACTTTGGAGGTTTTTTTTTAACCTGGCTCTGCCTCTTTATGCTTGTGTGGATGTATTACTACGTAGTTTTGTACAGTTTTCATGGCTGTACATATATGTGTTAAATCACACTGCATTACATACCCAGACTAATATCAATATTTTTCTGAAGATTTTAAAAGCAAAAACACTTGCAAAACCAGAGAACAGAAAAGTTAACTGAACCTTTTTTTTTAATTTCATAATGAAATTACTGGTCAATACGAGTCCTACATCTCCTTCTATGGTCAATCATATGCTTATGAGGGATCTTTATACTCCTGTTTAACTCTGACAAAGACACACACTGTGTAGAAGGCTAGTCTTTGCACCTAATAAAAAGTAATTAAAAGGCACAGCTGTGTGTTTCATTTTCCTCCAAGGCTGACTTCTCATGCACCGAGGTCTACAGTACAGCACAGGAGCCTTAAGAAGCTAATGAAAATTAGTATTCCTACAGCTAAGGCGTTTGGGCCATGTTGTGTATCTGATTATGGAAAATGGTAATCACAACAGCCACGGGAACCTGATTATTAGGTCACCACCTCCAGCTTGAGTCACAGAAATGTTAAGCAGCATAAGGGATTGAGATTTAAATGGAGAGAGAGGGCAAAAGAAAGGGGGAAAGTGAGTGAAAATGAAAGAAAGTGAGTGATCTTGAACCAGCAATGGTCTCGCATTGGAGGACTCGCACCTCGTCTTCTGTAGACAAGCAAAAATTCTGAAAGCACAGAAGGCCATTTCTTTAGAAGAGCGTAATTCTAAATACCAACAAAAACAGCATTTGACAAATGTCATCATCTTCCAGTGAAGCAAAGAACAGTGTCATTGTCTGCTTCTGCCTCGAGGCTGTAACTGATGGGACTATTCATCGGAGGAATGATGAACGATGGGGTTCCTCTGAAAACACAGTGAAAGAGCGGGGCAGGAGAGGATTGGACGGCAGTTACCTGTGCTTGACCACAGACTACTGATGCCCTGATGTGAGGGTTTTTGAATTAAAGTTTAAAGCATGACTGCAAAAGGAAGCCTCACGTAATAAAAGATAGCACTGTGGTGTGAATGTGTGAGGAGATTGTTCAGGCAAACAAGAGGATCCACTGAGACTGCTTGGCTCAAGTGGCTGAGGTCTGAAACCAGTGACCAAGTAAAAACAGTCCAAATCCCTGAGACAATATTTGTTGAGTTCTACTTCCTTCAAAGATAGATGACTTTGCCCTGTGTACTTCCTCAGGAGCCCGTCCACTTTTCATCTGAGCCCAGCTGATTAATTTATTAACTAATTAACAGATGTTGGCAACGAGTTATGAACAAATGATAAGGCATCAGGCTTCTAATCAAACCTGACATTTAATTTGCTGCCCTGCTTCCTCGTTATCAATTACAATGTTCATTGAACATAACTGATAATGGTTTGCACTGGGACACGGGAGGCTTGTCTTTAACAGGTCCCTATAAAAAAAAAAACTGCTCTGCTGTGGCGTTTCCAGGGGCAACGGATACCATATGTTTAATATTAGACGGAATCTGTTCCATTGGAGTGCTCCGAAAGCTGGGAAAATTGGATTAAATTGGCTAATGGCATGTTTAAAACCTACATAAAATGAATCTGAATGGAAGATATTACAGCACAGGCCCAGGACTTGTGGTGTTACACTCTCTCTCTCTTTGGTGTTTTTGCTCCGTGTGTAAACTTGGGGTTTCTGTCAAAGTCAAATAACGACGACAGAAAACCACATAGTGTTGGTCAATACTGTTATTAGAAACCACAGAATTGATATCCCTTTCATTATGATGTGGGACTGTAGGCACGTGTGCTAAACTAACTCCTTATGTTAACAAATGATTTCATATGAGCATCACGAAAACTGTGTGTGCAATTTTTGTATATATGTATAGTTTTCAGAATCTTGAGGTTTTAATAACACTCCTTGGATCAAAAGATTCAATATTGCAATTATTTTTAATTACAGCAGTAAAATTCAGTATTATGTTTTTTTTTCACTGCTTTATTAAATGTTGGGAATACTTTCTTCTAAAAATAACAATAATTACTAGAGATCCTTGGCAAAGATTTAATGTAGCAAAACTCAACAATATGTGTTTTACAACTAATCTAGAATCAGTAGTCTCTAATGAATAATTTTATGTTTTTTGTGCCATTGCTGTGTAAAATTTAGTTTCCCCAAAATGCATTGATAATAGTTGTTGTAAGACAGAAGATGTTAGTCACAACTAGCTTCATAACTGTATGATATTAGCGGCTATTTTTCTTGATGAGTTATTAGGATGTGAAATTTAAAAATATAACTCCCTTTTACTTTCCAACAAAGCAAAATCTGAGGAGATGAAGCTAACATGGTCTGCCATTATTCCAGCTAAGAAGTACTTTCAGCTCAAGGCCACATGGTTCTCTGAGCATGGTCTTCATTTGATAACTAAAAGACATGATAATGAATATATTTACATGAAGAGTTGCCAGACAATAACCTACATGGTCACCATCATATACCATCATCTATCTTCCTTCATTTTCAGGTTCGTGTTCTGGTTCGTGTTCAGTAGTTAGTTGTTCCCAGTATAGTTTAGTTCATTCTCTGTTTGTCGTTTGTCTATTTTTATTTTGTGTTTAATAAACCACCTTCACACCTTTACAAGTGCCGTGACACTCACATTATCCTTTTGCTTGATGTGTCTGCTGTCCTCAGGTAGAGTCAGGCAGTTTTTGCTCTATCAGCTCAGTGCCAGTCACCTTAAGGGTAAACATCAAGATAACGAACACCTTCCTGTGAAAGGCAAACAGATCAGACAAGCTGCAAACTGCACGTTGAGTGCCCTGTGGGGCATAAGAACTTGGCCATCTGCCCTCCTCGGGCAAAACACAAAAGCCAAGCAAACACTTCAAGACACAAGAAGTGGGTCGGGACAGATAAGTGTCAGGGTGCGCCAGGACTTCTCCTCCAAAGCATTTGAAAAGAAGGTCTTAGCTTAGCTCAGCGATTAGGTTATGAACAATAAAGAAGTGAGCTGTGACACGATTTATTAAGTGCCTGACACATGGTGAGGGAGATACATCCTGCCATAGCTGGATGGGTATCTGTCACGTAGGACGTAGGCGACATTATAGTGCCCGCCAGAAGACTTAGCCTATCACTAAGTCAATAACTGGCTAAACAGAAGAGCTAGCATTCTTTTCACCTCTTTCCACACATCACTGGATAAATGATACTGATATGGAAAATCACCCCACAAAAAGTAAACAGAAAAAGAATGACGGACAGGGAGAAGGAAGTTTGCCTGGCAACAAAGTCATCCCAAGGTCCACTAAATGGACTCTAAAGCACACATTTCTATATGTCAAAACATATGCGCTGACTTTGGCCAAAGGGTCAGCATCAATGCGCATATCAAAATGTAAAAATGCACAATAATCCTCTTTAATGTATTCCACTGTGAAATATTTAAATCCCTTAAACTTAATAAGCCAGAACATCAACAACAACTAATTACATGAGCATTAAATGGTAGCAAACAGACAAGCAAATGACTCTGTCTTCGCAAAGTTGGTGAGAATGTGCTGCAAGGTTTGATGTGTGACCTTCACGCAAAAACTTGGTGAGATAGCAAGCACAATCTGGAGAAACAAAAGATAGAGAGAAAAGACAAACCTAATAGGTGAGTTTTAAAAGCCATGATTCAGAGGTGCAAAGATACGCCCAGTGATCACAGGGCAAGGAGAATGTGCAAACACCATTAATATCACACTGAAAGGGCTTGGTCGCACGGTTTGTTTTAACAAATGTTCATAATACAAACAGCGATTTGATTTTATGTATTTTTTTTCCCTAAAGACCAAAGTCAAGTTGCATTTTTAACCTTTTATCTCTTGACTTCTATATGAAACACTGTTAGTAGCTTTCCTAGCTCTATAGTAAATGTAAATTTTTTATTAACATGCGTGGCTGCCAAAAACAACCACAGATGTGTTGCCCATATGCCTCCTGCCATCTGAGCACCTACGGGAGTATGATCATACAGTCTAGTCAGTGCCAATCAGTGAAGAACACAATACCTCCAGCTACTGTATGGCGACATGTCTCTATCAATAGACAAGTCAAGCCAATCTACCAGTTAGATAATAGCAGCAGTCGCTCTGACAGTTAGATCCCTACACTGGACTCTCTGTGGGCCTTGCCTCTCTCTGCTTGCCTTCCTATCCTCAGGGGTTAGCAGTCCTACACACCCAACCAGATAGAGACACACACACACATAAGGTGGACCTGGGGCTCTGGCGTTCTATCATGTTTAGCTAAAGGGGGAGCATAATGGTTTTTAAATGGATGACTCAGTGCTGGCCCAGAGAGGGCATCTGAGACAGAAGAGAATGGCCATGGCCTGCAGCAAAGCAGCTCTTAGATTGAGCTGTCTGTCTCACTAAAATGAGTCTGAGTTAACACCTCTTCCAGTTCCCAGTGCCCCAGGACAGACAATAGCAGGCTTCCTCTCTGCCTTTCCCTTTCTTCTTTCTGTTGTTCCTAACCTTTCACTCTCTCTTTCTATTACTCCGTGTTTCTCTGCACCCATCTTAAGCTTTTACTCAGCGATCCAGAGAGCACTAAAGCATCGAGCATGTGACTGAGCTGTTTGGGTTCACTGGTAGACCACAGAGCTTACAAAGCCAACATGATGAGTTATTGCCAGTCTTAGTAAAAAAGAACAAATAAAAAATAAAGTCAAAAATCCACAAAAATGTAGACTGTATTTAAGCTGTTTTGGATGCAGCAATGCTGCTGCAGATGGATTATATCACTGTTGATGGTGAAAACCTTGTGACTGCAATTTTAGCAATTTTGTATTCTTAGGATTGACAGGGCTTCACTTACAGTTTAATCAATATCCTTTGAGTTTCACATAATTCTATAACTTAAAATTAGGCTGTCATCAAGAAGAAACCAAGATTGTTTTGGGGAGGAGCGGTGGTGCCTTTGGGGTTCACCCAACATCATGAATTTACTAATTTTTAGATAAAGTGGAAGCACAGTTATGCAAAGATAATCACTCTGATAATTACATTCAGCTTTTGATCTAAATTGTCACAGTACCTGCTGAGTTCTAACATATGAGGTCTTGGTTAGATACTATCACACACAAAGGTCTCGGGTGACTTCTCCTATTATCTCTCATAGCACATCACTGTGTTTTGGCAGGGGACTGTTACAACACACAACAGACCTTTAATGAACACTCTGTTTTCTTCTTTCTTTTTGATGTTGTTTGAAACATTTTCGGTTTTGCATTTTACGGTTTCCCTCTATCAAAAAGCATCAAGTCTTCTCGTGTCCACTTACATCTTTCTGTACTTAGCCAAGGTTCTGTCACTCCCTCGGCTGTCTATTTGTCTAAGACCAGGGGCAGTAGATGAGTAGATGGTGAAAGGGGGGAGAAATGGGGTGTATGGGACTCCTAAGGGAGTCTGTTGATGACTATCAACAGGCTGACTGTTATGACTATCTGTGATAAGAGTCTGGGAGAGAAGAGCCTCTGAAGATTTCCAGCCCACAGCCCAGACAGGATATCTTTAAAAAATAATACACCCTGAGCCAGGGTCAGTCCTCCAATGGCTATTCAGAAGGAGAAAGAAGAGAAGATGGAATTATTGTTCCCTTTTGACAGGTTGGGAGGCAGAGATCAAAGATTTTACCTTGAAGAGAAATAAAACTGACCTCAGGCTAATAGCAACATGCATACTGATCTAGAAAGAGTATATTGAAAATGTCACAAAACGCCAAAACGTTCCAGCATCAGCTGAGTCTTGGCTGTGTTCGCATACATACCTTTCCGGGTGGCTTATGAAACTGAAACTGACAAATGAACAGAAAACTATCTTTGTAATATCCTTCAACATGCTGAGATATACTGTATGTTCCTCATATCTACTGTACAGTATAAAGCGACATTTGTTGTTATTTGGTGCTATATAAATAAAATTGAATTGAATTTTAAAGGAGTAGACAGAGTGTAAAATTTGCTGAGTTTCTTCCTTTTTTTAGGCCAGGTGCGAGTGTTTTTGCCAGGGCACTTTGGTGGGGACGTGTGGATGTTTCTCTTTAGAGCTTAAGTCAGCCTCGTCCTAAAGCAAAAGAGCTGAAGCTATGCTGATTAATATGCATTAGCCGGGTGTCCGGGGAGAAAAAAAGGAAGGAGGAGGGAAAACTGAGAGAAAACATGAGCGCTGTGGGGAGTGTGTAGCTTTTGGAGAGAAGCCTCTTGCACCCCAAATGGCTGGCCATAATACAAAGTTTAAAAAGGAATATGTTCACCCTGGCACACTGCCACATAGCGTGTGCCTGAGTGTTTTAATCGTCTGCATGCTCCTACAACTGGTGAGAAGAAAACGTGGCTGAAAAAAAGACTTCTTCAGACTGAAACTATGATGGGATTTTTTTGTTAATTTATCTACATAATTTTCATTTGACTGGTTTTTTGACGGTATTTTATCAACATGAGCCATGAGTTTTAACATTTGAACTATGTATTGCATAGTATAAAGCATGAAACCACGGCAACATTCTCAAAAAAATTCCCTGCCTTGTTGGTTAAAGTTTTTTTAACTGTGCCCATCAGCTGCTGGTGTCCAATTCAATCACATCCTGCCCTTTTCAGAATGATGTTCCAATGATTAACTTGTCCAAGCCTCTATCCTTTGTTATGTATGAATGTAATATGAGACTACGTGAATGACCGTCCTCCTGAAAAACGAACAGTCAAGGAGTCAGTGAAACGAAAAGCAGGCCAGCATATTTCACCTCTAATTAGGCATTTGAGAAAGCGAGACAGAGACGGAGAGAGACAGAGACCAGGAGTTTCTTTTTTCCCTTAATGAGCTTACTGAAGCAACTTCAATATCCTCTAATGTCATGTTGAAATGAAAATTAATAGTTCAATATGCCGCCACCGCACTGGGCCACGCTTCTTCCATTTCCATATCAGATGCCGTGACCAAATGAGTCTGCTCGCTTCAGACCGACGCCCAGAAAAGCTGATACCACCGCTAATCAGCCAGATTTTTCCATTTGACATTGCTACGTTGCTCTGCCGGAATTCTGGATAAGTGTATTGTGTGCGTATGACTTTGAGTGTATGCGACAATCAAAGATGAGGTCCAATCCTACACATGATGGAAACAGAATGGGCATCTATGGTGATGAGACAGATTCTCTTGAGGAAATGTAAAATCTGAAAAGTGCCTCATTGCTTTAGTTACTTTCTTCACTTCTATTTAGCTCCGTGTCTTACTGTGTTGTACTGCGTTACCAGTAGCGGATTAAAAGGGACCCACAGTTTATGTGAAATAAAATAAAACTAATTAAAAGAACAGCAACTATAATGACTGCACAGAGAACCTGTGATAGTTCCTACCTCCCATCCAAAGGAACTGTCTTTGCCTGTGGCCACATGATGCTTTGTGCTGTGCAGACCAAACCTCTCACCAGCACCTATGCGGGTCTTTGCCCATACACCCAGACCTGCACCGGGCACAGAGGACTCCCGCAGCTCCAGTTCACTGGGAATGGGAATGTCATCAGGAATGTAGACAGGTGCCTCATAGGGCGAGCCCTCCTTGGGTGTGGTGAAGTCCTGGTCATTGCTGCTGCTGCTATTGTTGTGGAGATGGTGGTGGTGGGAGGCATAGATATGGGAGTGTAGCAGGTGGTGGTGGTTGCTGTTTGGATGGGAGGGAGTCGGTGAGGGCAAGGGGGACATGTTGATGATGCCGTCTTCTGCGTCGTCTTCTGGGCTGTCGGCGCCACCTCCGCTGCCAGCCGCTAAACCTGGCAGATCAGCCTCTGTGTCGTACATGCTGTCCACTGGCTCACTGTCATCTACGAGACAAAGACACACACAGAGATGTCACAAAGGATGTGTAACCTCCTGGATTTCCATGCCAGCTATATAGACGGGAAGAGAAAATCTGGTTTTAGCCATAAATCTATGTGAATAGCTTCCCTGGAATTGAAGACAGAAATTGAAATACTGTAAATCATATTTCCAAACCCAGTGGCATACTACGCATGCAAGGAGTTCTTGGCCTTAAGTTACAAAATGCACTTCAATGTCCTAACCTCTAAATTGTCGGCAAACCACACAGCACAATGAGGAAATTTAGTGGTCCTCAGAAAGTCATACTTATCCATCTGACTGGCTTCAGCAACAAAATGCTTAGTTCACTGATTTTCCAGAGGTTATCTGAGAACAGCCAGAAACACAGAGATAGTGGCCAAGTCCTTCGTGGGAATAATTCTCAGTTTAATCATGGTCACCACGTCCTGCCAGGACTCATCTTACAAATAATTCGTTATATCTATCATTGACCTGTTGGGCCTCGTCGCCCATTATTATTTTCACATCTAAGACCTGACAACATGATTGTGCCGGCGCTCCAGGATCCCACCATTCTGACATGAGTGAAAACAAGAACAGCAAGTATGGTTTTGGTAACTTCAAATTTCATGATTTTGGTTTTCATACTGTATAATTCAGGCATTTATTATGTAAAATGAAAGTTTGTATGCACTAGAGCCTTTTGGTGAGTATCATTCCCTTAGGCTGTTTTTGAGTAGAGGCCTTTTAGTACGGCATATCAAGTTTTTAGTAAAGCTAAGATGTGTAATAATTTTCCTTTGTAAATAGCATAACATTGGAATTTGAATCAGGACCAATGGCATCAAGGGAGAAGAAAGCTTACAAATATGAAATAAATGCACATTTTTCAATCCAGCCCTCAACAGATCTGTACCTATTTGTTTGTGTCTCTGTTTTCTTAAGCACACCTATACACGTCTTTTTGTTATCCCTCTCTAGACAGTCCTGGTGTCTTAAGTCAAAGTACCACTGCAGTTTTACTATCTAAACACAGGGACTGGCAATCAGCAGGCCAACTAGGCCCAAAATTACAGCAGGAGTGGTTCCAATCAAGCGCTTTCCCCCTCTCCTAACCTCCATCTAGCCTGCTGCCAAGCCTGTCGTCGCTGCCCAGGTTTTAACTGGAGCTGTAACATGACATTTTAAAAATGTGCTTGTTAGTGTGTGGAAGTATATTATTTTGTAATGAGAGGTTTTAATTTAAAAAATGATGCAAGTTGAATTCAATTAACAATTGGGATGTTTTATTTCCGTGAGTTTATTCATTCTAAAATGCTGTTTCTGTGTTATGTCAGGTCAGAAAGGCAGAGAAATACAGGCAGAATATGCTGTTAGGGAATCCAAATAACAAAACTGTTGTTACAGAAAGTGTAGAAAAGCACACAATGTGCAGTGGTTACCTTTTTTTGCTATCTTGTAATTAGACATGCAACTTTAAAATGCGAAATGTGAAACTTTGGAAGCATGTGACGAGGGCTTTTCAGAGCCTGGCAAACCTGCAGCTTGTCCACATACATTTGGGTAACTTATCACATAAAGCTGAAGCAGTAAAAGCCAGCCTTTTATTAGTGATTTTGCGTCATCCCAGTGATTTTGACTGGAAAGAAACCTGTTTTTTAATGATCACTGTTTCGTGGGGATTCAGACCAGGCGTGCAATTAAGCATTGGAACATGTGAGCCAGCAGTAGCTTCCACTTTTCACAGATCAATTAAAGTTTTATAACTCAGCTCTATCTGCTGCTCCTTCCACACAATCAAAAGTGTTTTCAGACTGTTAAACTTTTTTTTCACTCCGTCTCTCCCTCTCTCTCTTTCTGTTCACTCCCCCACTCTCACTGGCACTTGACCCATTGAGAGCAATTTTGACAAGCAGAGAGACAGCCTCGGAAAATCTATTAAATACCATTTGGCTTTAAGAGCCCCTATGAACAACAAAATGCACAGATCGCCACGTCAAATAATTGAGTAACAAAGAGAAGGGAAGAAAAATAAAAGTTCCTCTTAATCTTAATGAACAAAACATCTTTTGTGAGACGCATGGTGCAGTAAACCACACGGTGTGATATTAAACATGTTCAACTTTCAGTCGTAACTTTGTTAATTCCTAAAAAGAAAACAATTTTTTTTAAAGCATGTGAGACCAGAGACGAATGTTCTTTGCCATTCTGTAATACCATGTTCAACTGATGATGAAAAAAAGAAAGTGCAAATGAGAAAACAAAGCAGGCTCATAAGTCGAAGGGTGAGAAAGAAAACAAAGAGGAAAAGACAAAGAGTCCAGCAACTGATGACTGAGCTGCTTTTAAACAGCTGTGTGTTAGTTCTGGGTCTCAAACGTCCCAGAAAGAGATGTTAGGTTCACCTCCCTAAGGGCTTCTTAAAAAACACCCAGGCCAGATAGTGCCTTCCTCTCCCTGGCTCCTTATGTTGTTCTTTCTCTCTCTGTTCCCCTACGCCATCTCTTTCTCTTTTACGGGGAGCTATTTATCCTGATTACATCAGGGGTCAATCATTAATTCGCACCTTGGGGGTCCCGGTGCTGGCCATGGCTACAATAGGCTGCTTGTTCAGCGGCTGTTATTCCAGTGGAAAACTACTCTGCTCTGCCTGAGAGCCAGGCACAGGCCACATGAAGGCATCCCATTTATTTGATAAATTGTAAATGCATGCCATAAACGGAGCTCTTTGCTTTGTAGCATGGCTTGCAATAACAAAGATTTTAGGGCACGTATGAACAGATGCGGGGTATCACACAAACACACATCTGTTTGCAACTGAAGGAGCTGTTACTGTACTCAAAACACATGCGCAAGAGATCAGATGGTGTTGTAGGTAAAGATGATATCTCATAATTACTACATGTCAAAGGGAAAGAACAAGATATGACACCGATATAGCATTTACAGTCACTAGCCTAAAGTACACATCTGACACCATCAACTATTTATTGCAACAACAAGGAAACAACAATAGCACAAGATATTAAAGAAAACATGTTCTTTCCGTTCAAGATTAGAAGAAGCTACTGAGGTTTTTTTTTTTAAATAAAAATAATAAAATATGAAATGCTGATAACATTGTAATCAGCGTTGCCATAGCAAAATAACTTGACACGGTGCTGAAAATCAGCGGTTTAATCGGAGGGCCTTGCAAAAGGCAAATTGTTCTGTGGTTGTGTTTAATCAGAGCACTCTAGACTTAAATGCATAAAGATAGAGATCTGGAGTAATTTTCTGCCGTCTGCCTGGACGCACACAAACACATGTGCCTTGTGGCATATGGACTGAGCGGTATTATCGATGTAGTCTGAAGAGCAGGAGGAAACAACACTGACGGCATACACGAATTCTGAGAAAGGAGCTAATGCATATAATAAAGACCAGCTAATTTCCTGCAGAGTAAGCAGTCATGCCTTTAGTGAAAATAAAAAAAAATTACAAATCTTTGTAAAGCTGTTGCTCAAAGGTGCATTTTTTTCTTGTTAGGAAGGGATACACATATTGAACAGAAAAAGAACTGCACAGTACAGGATAGAACAGATGCCAAAAATAGCCCGATTATTCAGAGCCAGGTGTATAAGCAGCATGGTGAGGTCATGGCTGTGGCTATGATAACATTAAAAGAGAGAGGAAAAAAATGTGTGTGTGTGTGTCCCATTGATGGCCATTATAAAGCACACACATCCTACTTCTCTGACTGCCTTCTCCAGTACACACAGAGACTGCATCTTTTGGCTGGCCGTAAATTGATCTGGTTTAATTCAAAAAGAAAGCCAGCCACTGATGAAAAGACAATATCCAGGGGAAAGGCAAAACTATGCAAAATTCAGCAGAGACTCCAAATATGGGGGGAAAAGATCGTCTGCTGAATGAAAACATTTTTTAAAAAAATCAAGGCAGAGGGAGACTGTGTGGACCATGACAGATATGAAAAATAGTTAGGTGGTTGAGCAATAAATGACCAAACATTTTGATGTGGGAGCGCTGTGTGCATGTGGGGCAGTGTGCAAAGCCAAGTGTAATCTGCTGCCTGTGCCACTATATTGTGTCAATGTGGTCCCACTTAGCTGCGTCACAGGGCTACAGAGCGATATTGGTACCTGTTCCTTTTTAGTAAGGCTTTTGATGATTTTGTCTTCACAAAGAGAGTCCCCCACCACCACCACTACCGCCACCCACCACCCCCACTTCCCTATTTAAAACAGGAGGGATGCAGCTGTAAAAAATCAAACAGGGACAAATTAAAAGGTAGAAAGAGTGAGCAGTAAAAAAAAAAAGAAAGAAAGAAAGAAAAGTGTACAATAGGGATTTTTTCCACAGTGACACTGGGGTACCATATATCCAAAATGACGTGTAAATGGAAGCATGTGACGAGGCGGCCAAAGGAGGGCATTCAGTGGAGAAGGTTTGTGCATTTCCATGTGGGTGGAACTAGTGAGCGAGCATTGGGGGCACGATCATCTACAATATGAGAAAGCCTCTCCGAGCAAGAACACCACACTGTTTCCCCTTGTAAAAGCACCAGGGAGCATTTCCAAGCAACACTTAAAACTACAACACAGCTACTTTGGAATAGGTGGAAAGTAAGAAGGAAAGAAAGACAGAAAGAAAAAGAAAGAGAGAAAAAGGCCAATGCACCATCTGAAGGCCCATTTCCCCTCCACAGGGTTGCTCATGTAATGCTGCAGATAATTACGCAATAACAATAATAACTATAATAAAGAATTTATCCGACAGCAACATATACTGGGATTGTTTGCTTTGCAACAATCTCAGCAATAAGATACTCAAACTATAGGACTTAATTATTTTATTATTAAGTTTGCATTTTTACAAGCCACAGTTTACAATGCTTATGTCATTGACGAAAAGTGTGGTAAAAAAGTAGGTGGTTTTTATTTCTTTAAGCGCTAACACGACTAAAATATCGTGGGAACAAAACTGAAATTTAATTCCCATTTCTTAAAAGGTTCAAATCCACGCATCCTGACCCAATGACCTTGTTTTTTGGCAGAATTTAGAACATTTACTTTAATATTGGTGTCTCTTTGTCTGAGTCTCATCACTTACTGTCTATGACTATAAGGCTAGAAGACTTTGGTCACTGCAGCTCAGAATGGAGAGAGTGAGTGTGCATTTTTATGTTTGTGTGTAGCATCAATACAACATGGCTGATGTATTGATGTGTCATTTGTGCTGAGCAGCCCAGAGCCATTCCATCCTCCAATAAAGTGCATGTGTGAGTGTGTGTATACACTGAGATCAAGCCTCCAGGCAAGTAGGAGACAGCAGGCAACCTCCTGCAGCTGAGAGCAGGTGTGTTTTTGCGTGTGCGTGTATAAGTGTGTGTGGTGGCCCTGTAGTCCCAGGGGACCCTGGGGACCAGGCTGCTGCAGACATTTATTAACAGGGCAGATTAATAGCACTAGGAAAACATGTTCACAAACATGATAAATATTAATAATAATCAATATTGAGTTACATTTGCCAAATTGAGTTGCAAACATCACCCAGGGGGTGGGTATGGAGAGAGGAGGGAGAAGGGGGAAGAAAGGAGGTGGATAAAACAGGAAGAATACTGAGTGCAAAAGAAGAAGAAGGTGAAAAGAAGGAATCAAACAACAGTGAATAGTCTACACATGATTTAACAGCGAAAACTAAGCAAAACCCTTTACATTTACATGTCACAATAACCGAGACCACCTAAATCAGCTATTTTAAACTGAGCCTCAGAATCAATAACAAACAATTCAGGCAGAAGAAAACTATTCTCATTACTTTAATGTATCAGACCATTGCATTGCTAAAGAGGACGCCAAAGTCGGCGCTAAGATAAATCAGCGTAACTGCTAAATGTTTTATATTTCCAATCCTCCGAGGCTACTGAACGAAGGAGCCAGTTGGAGGACAGTGGGACCAAACCAGAGTCATCGTCAACACTCAGAGCACATCCGCACAAACAAGGCGGTGAAGCAAAGTTTGAATGTCAAACGCCACAGTCAAATTTTCACCACCATGGAAAGCAATTCTTGAATTAATTTTACAGCTTCACTGAGATCTAAAGGTGAGTCTGATTTATGAAGACATCCTCACTACCGGTGGAAGGTCACAGTCACTATCCACAGAAGTAAGAGAAATCAATCAAATCTAGAGGCAAATAATTTATCTCAGTTTTTATTTAATGTATCAAAAAACGTCACTTCAGGCAACAGAATAACAGAACGTATGGTTGCTTTCAAAGATTCCACTTTTCAGGAACAGACTTTCACACTGTGCTTTGTCGATCTCTTTTTCCGTTTCTATTTGTGAGTCTCTAGGTGTGTGTGTGTCTGTGTGTGAGTGTGTGTGTGTGTGAGAGAGAGAGAGAGAGAGTCCCTACACCCACTTCTTGTGCAGCTTCATTTAGCAGGCCATTCGGGAGGCCAGACAGCAGCTAGGGGAGTACCAAGGCAGACAGTGTTCAGAACAAACCCATCTATTCTAATTAACCAGGGAAAAGAGAGGTTTGACTTGTGCGTCTGTATGTGTGCATGTATTTTTTCGAAGCAGGGCACTTTATTCAGTTTAACTTTTTATTTTAGGATGGGTTTATATTGTCTTTAATGTGTAAAATGTGAAATAATAATCACACTTTTTTACACTGATTTCAATAAAATCTTACTGGATCTTGGTCAATATCGCGTTGCGTCCACCTCAGTAATATCTATATGTCCTGACCTGCCTGATTATCATAGTTAGATGAAAATCTAGAGAGGGAATTCATGGCCAACAGATTTCTTAGCCGACATGGATGCACTTGGGTGTGTGTGCATGCTGAGTGTGTGTCTGTGTTAGTCAGTGTGGTTTGGCAGACTGGACGCAGCATACACCGATACATCAGTCTATTACTCTTTAGCCTTGCTCCTGCTCCTCTCTTTTTCTCGCTCCCTCCAGTCATTAGCCAGTGAATTAACGACAATCGAGCACGCTATTAATCACCCTGACAAACGTGTTAGCATTGCCTGGCTAGGCCGGCGCGAGACTCTGGTGGGGGAGGAGGAGGAGGAAGGGAATGGAGGTGGTGGGCGAAAAGTATGAGAGTGAGCGCAGGATGACTACAAGGGTCAAGGGAGACTCTTGGTCTTTGGGGAAGGAAGAAATGTAAAGATATGGAAAAGAAGAGGTGTGAGAGACACAAGGGACATAAGATGAAGAGAAGACGGTGCAGCAGAAAAAACAAAAGGCTGATGTGAGCAACAGAATTCAGCACTCAGTCTCTGTGCACTTGAATATGTTTAACTTTAGTGTTCTGTTATTGAACAGTTAAAGTAGGTTATTTATACTACGGCGAAGCAAATGTACTCAAGGTTAAAGCTTATCAGCTCTTATGGAGTTGAATGTGTGGAGCTGCTGAAGGGTTCCTGTTTAAAGTCAAAGTCATAATGCAGTGTAACTACACTGTATGTAATTCTGAATTCAAATTGTACATATACATGTGTGCACCTCTTATATAGTTTGTACACCTTATTGATTTTTTTTGTGTGCATTTTAAAGGCCCAGATAGGGACGGGCATTGCAAACCAGCTAAGGTTATAAATGGTGAGGTGTGTTGAGCAGTTGATGTAATATAGCTGTCCCACTGTAAAAATAAACTAATTAAACTAAACTTTTAATATTATCAGCCATTGCTTGTGGTGTAGTGCTGTGCATCCTACAAGACTGTATAAAACACATAATTGCATATAAGCCTTAGAGAGCATGCAACATGCAAATATATATATTGTCATTTGTCATTGTCATCTACCTTAAAATTTGTAGGAAGGGCATTATCCAATGCAAACTATACATAATGCTTCTATTATCAATTTGTATTTGCATTTACTAAATGGCATATAATGTAGATAAAATAAGACCAGGCTTTAATAGACTTATAGAAAAGCCAAGAAATTACCCAGAGCTTTGCAGGAAGTTATGTTTGCCGTCCATCTCTACTCTAATAACGAATGAGAACTCCTTCATCTTTCACTCCTGCTTTCTCCCTCACTACCAGACTAAGACCACCTGCTGGGAGGCCTGAGCTCTGGACGTCAGGTGGGTCACGGCCATCACACAGTCCCATGTCATCAGGCTGTCACAGTGAATGGAACTGACATGGGAGATATGCTAATCCACTTAGCTTCAAACTCAGCCAGGAGGCCGGTACGCAGCTCCGTCTCTGCCCACTATGAGCAGAACACACACAGACACATTAAGCCATGTAACTGTGAACTTTCCTCAATATGCATATTAGTTTAGATCAAATGAAGCCAAATGATCCCTGTGGGGCTATTAAGCTAGTACTCAATAGGATTTATATCATAGGAAAATAACAGGTTATATAGGGATACAAAGACATGTAAGTATGAAAGCTAAAGCAATACCTTCAGTAAATAATGGTTCTCCGAAGCCTCTAATAGGTCACGTTTTATTTTAGTTGTTTAAAGGATGCTAATGACATCAAGTAATGGACTAGAGAGGACTAGAGAATGAAAATTATGCGTGTCACATGTTCATCCCGTGTACTGTAAATGGAGATGCAGTCAGGCGTGTGTGCATTAACGTATAAACTGACTACTTTGATATAGTTAGTAAAAATGTGAAAAAACAAACAAACTCTGCATTCTCACGCACATCAGCATGGTGTTATAATCATACAGTACACTCTGACTTTCACACATGCTCATTGAGTCTGCACCAAAGTGATCAAAGTAATTCAGCAAGCAGCTAGGTGTCAGAGTTCAAAACTATTGCACCACTCAGCCAGATGATATCTCAAACTTATCCATCATATTTCCCGACCATGACTTCCCCTATTAGGAGCGGTGGCGGTGTTATTACTAATCTGTTCACTATCCCACAGAAACAGGAAGGAAGAGAGGGAAACAGATGGGAAGGCAGGAGAATGGCGAGAGAGGGACACAATGCTTACTGCTCCCTTCCTCCTCATCCACTTCACCTCCGTCCCCCTCCTCTGCTCGACTCGCTTTTTAGCTGTCCTCGAAGTGAGAGAGAGAGCGCAAGCGGAGGCTCACAATCAGTCTGACAATACTGTATACAAGTGCTTGAGAACAATGGAGGCCAACCACAAAGAATTCTGGGAACATAGCCACAGACTTCTTCTCCTTTGGGTGGCTCCTGAATGCCAGACCCATCGATACACATCAGCTGGCTGAGACTGACCGGTGCCGGAGAGAAGAGAGAATATAAATACATAATGCAGATATGATGTGCTTAGGTGACTGCTTCTCATCCCTGTACTCTATCTCACTTCTTTGCTGTGTTTCTAGGCATGCACGCATGTGGCAAAAAAAATGGATTTATCAAAATGTTTCCTGTTTCTTGAAATCAAATACCTATGCACATGCATCACACGCCAGCACATGCATACACACAGGTCGAGTGTCACTTCCTTCCATAATTACGACTCTTAATTAACACACATACAACCACCACGTGTGTGTGTGTGTGTGTGTGTGTGTGTGTGTGTGTGTGTGTGTGTGTGTGTGTGTGTGTGTGTGTGCGCGTATGTGTGAGATATGGCTAGGCAACTGAGTGCAACAATAAGTGCAAAAATACTTCTGACTGAATAAAAAAGAGAGAGAGAGGAGTAAAAGAAAGGCAGGGTTAGGCAGACATGGAGAGAATGAAAAAGACAGAGGTAGGCAATTTTGTCCCTCTCCACTTTAAGTGCGCAGGGTGTGGGGTGAACGCGGGTCCATTTGGAAATAATTGGCTGGTAATTAGGAGGGGTCGACAGGTCGATTCAGGAACAAATGACTGTCTTTAGCTCAGGTGGACCTCCGCACGAGATAATGGGAGCTATACCTCCCACCCCCTCCCCTTTCCACTTTCTTCTCCTCGCTCGTCTCCCTGCTTCTCCCCCATCTTTATATCTGCTGCTGTATGTGCTACCATATTTGCTAACAATGTCTTCACAAAAATGCATACGTTCCTTTATATGCAGTGTAATAGCAACACGCTACATATCCTGCACTGAACACCTACTTACATTTAGAGTACAGCAATCGCCATGTTTGTTTTTTGGGGGATAATGCTAAAAGCTTACAAACTATGAATCAGGTCATTGTCGTTGTGTTTAAAAGTTACATTACTGACCTTCAATGCTATTCGGAGTGTCCTAACAATAGCAGCATGCATTAGCATCTTGCTTAATTGTAAGGTGGAAGTGGCCAACTTTATAAACAAGTCAAGTTCACAATGCTTAATAACAGAGCAAGGTAAGAAGGAGACCAAACTTCACAAAAAAACAAATTTAGAACCAGCGTTAAAAAATACAAATACAAAATGATACAAAACAATACTAACTTTGTGTTACAAGGACAAGGTGTTGTTCAGGCACACAAATATGAAAGGGAACCCAGAGATACAACAGAATTAGCCAAACAGTGCATTTTGCCCCCATTCACCCTACCAACTACAGGCTCTCACACTCTCTCTGTTTCTCTCCGTGTCTCTTTCCCTCTCCCGTCCTCCCATTCAGCAGCACTGGGGTCTTGTTTGGCTTCCTGCTGTTTGTGTCCAGACAAGGTCTTGATCTGAATACTGATTCCCCATTGATGGGCCCGCACTTCCGATCTAATTAACTTGTTTTGTCTTTGGCTAAATGGAAGCGTCTGAGGGAGGGTGAGAGAAAGAGAGAAAGAAAGGGGAGCGACAGCAAACAATGTCACAGATCTTTGCTGGAGACGCACCGTAAATAACAACAAGTAAACACAAACAGAACGAAGGTTAAGGAAGGATGTGTTAAGAAAATAAATTGTAATGCGTGTGCATTAGAAGCAGCCATAAAAAAACCAAAAAACAAAACAAAACAGAGTTGCTCGCATTAAAAGCAACACTGGAAGTAAACAAGTAAATGGAGGCTTGAAGCCAGAATGAACGAGCACATTTACTGAGCTGAGTGGTGACAGGTGCAACAAAAACTGAGTTGATTCTTACTGGAATAGCTACACAAAAACATGGTTAAAATATGGACTTTCAATTTGTTTTAAAAAATTACTCTCAGGCTATTAAGCCTGACTTGTGATTTTTTTTCTGTGTAAAATTAGTATTAAATATGAATCCAATCATCATATCTTTAGAAAGTATATACCCAGCACCAGCAATTTATTGATTTTTATTTCATTAATATCCGTTTATATTTTATAACCCTCCCATGGTAATATTTCATGTCCATATAGCTGGTTTTACGTCCTGAACTGGCTGGAGATGAAAGCAAGCGTCTATGTAGTTTCCCTTCTGTTTACTGTCCTCTGGTTACCCGTGGGTGCATACATTTCCGTGGGCATACGGCCATTGCCGCTATTTTGCCTCACCTACTTCACAGAAGGAAATACGGAAACAACAACACAAATACGTTAAGGAGGAGAGCAGAGGCAGACTGCGACGTCACAGTGCGTTGAAAGAAAGATATCAGCGAGACAGGCTAGTGACAATAAAAGGCAGGAAGGCAGGAGGGGTGGGTTGGTGAGGTCACTTAATGACATATGACCCAAAATAAACTGCATAAACAAAGGAATAAAGAGGCTTCGATGGGTAAAAGGAAGAGGAGAGGGGCAGACAGAGGGAGGATCAAAGGGGATGTCCGCTGCTGATACTGCACCTCAGATAATGTGTGGTGCAATTAGCGCCCTGTGACGATTTCCATTAGAGCTAATCAAATATTTATACTGCCTTCTGAGCATGTCACAATGCTGCCCTGGCCCTTCATATCAATGTGACAAATGCCTAATGAAAGAGTGGGCGTGTAGACAGTGAGAGGAGGTGGGGAGGCAGAGAGATAGAAAAGGAGAGAAAGAAAGAGGTGTTAGAAGTAGAGTTTGCTCTTTCTCCCTCTTCCACATTTGGTTTGCAAATGTTAGACCTCTGTCATCAATTACATGGCTGGTCTGGTGGCAATGAGTGGCTGTGCGTGCGTGCGTGCGTGCGTGCGTGCGTGCGTGTGTGTGTGTGTATGTGTGTGTGTGTGTGTGTGTGTGTGTGTGTGTGTGTGTGTGTGTGTGTGTGTGTGTGTGTGAAGAAACAAGGGCAAGGGAGCACTGATGCTACCTTAGCTAGAACCATTCATCACATTGGGCTGGATGCTGAACCGGTCCAAATGGGCCACATCAAACTCAACATTAAACCAAAATCACTGCTTGAAGTAGTTTGATTTGAATTTGATTCTCATAATAGTGCCATTCTCAAGATATCTACATGTCAGAAGAATGCATTTGTGAGCTATAGAAAAATAAACTGACTACAGTTAAGTGGTGCTTCTACAGATAAAAAAAAATACCAATAATAACACATTCAAGCTGTTACCGGATGATATTGATGTTCTATTGTTTTTTAAAAATAAAAACAAACTCATACTCAATATTAAAATGATGTGACCCAATCCTACTCCAACTACATCCAACTAAGTGTAAATGAACTATTTAATATCACAAAAACCTTTTTAGAGGCTTTCAGAAACAGTTTTGAGAAAAAAAAATGATCTCAGATGCACACACACACGCACACACACACATTAACCATTGCTGGCCAGTGGCACAATTGAGAGAAGGTTAGGGGTAACAAGATGGGCGGGCCTCCAAAGGTGAGAGGTCAAGTCCCGGTCTGACAGACAGATGGAAGAGAGTGGTCAGGCTTGAAGGATGAGAATGGGATGAAGGATGGCCCTGGTTGGGTGCTGTGTCAGTCTGGGATATGGATGACCGTCTTCACTACTGTGACAGAGTAATAGGCTCCCATTAACCGGGCAGGTTAACTGACCAGTGAGAGGAAAACGCTATAACAAAGGATACAAAAAATACTTAAACAAAGCAAAGAGCCCTTGTGTAACTAACAACTTTAAAGACATGAGGCTCAGAAGAAAAAAAGCTGACCAAAACAGGGAACTGATCACGGTGTGTTCTACCTCGCTCTGCTCCCTGGTCTTTCACCTCACCCCCAACCAGTCATAGCCGATGGGCTGATCCTTGTTCTGCTGGAGGTTTCTTCCTGTTAAAAGTGAGTTTTTCTTTCCCACTTGCTTGCTCATTACCGGTCGTTTGAATGTTGAGGATTTCTTTCTAATACTGTTGGGCTTTTGCCTTACAATATAAAAAGCACCTTAAGGCAACAGTTGTTGTGATTTTGCGCTATGTAAATCACATTGAAAATAAATTGTAAAACAATAAGAGGAACACCTTCGAACAAGAATGCTTTTTTCTTTCTTTTTTCTTTCTTGCTTTTTTCTTGCTTTTTAAAGTTTGACAGAGAATTCCTTGGAAGAAATATTCAGATATGTCGAAAGAAAATTTGAAAATTCATAAGTTCTTAACTTAATAAAAACAAAAAAAGAAAGAAAATGGGCCACATTTTAGGTAATATTTAAGGGATCGTCCTCTGTTACTTGAAGTTGATATGTGATCACTGGACAAATATAACCTATAAGCAACAGACAGGGATCTTTGATTCTAACCTACATAACTCAGGTTAACAGAAAATGTCAGGATAAGATGCTCCAGCAGGCTAATCTCCAGCACAAGTGATAACATTCAGCGTTGAAACCATGACAGATGAGTATTGATCTCTGAGTTGTTGAAGGAGGGTAAAAATAGATTACCAGAACACTTTATTGATATTGATTGAAGAGGCAAAGGGGTAAAATAACTTCCGTCTAAAAGAGAATCCTTCGCTAAGTTACTGTTCAATGATACGAAAAAAAAGATGTGTTGCACATGCGGCGGTTATAGATGTTCGCATTTCTCAGCAGAAGGAAATTAAACGTGTGCTTTAAAGGAACTTCACATGATAACACTAAACAAATATTTAGTATTATCCCAAGTAGCCCGTTACCACCCCTCTCTAGAAGCACTGTCACAACTCGAAAGAACCTCAAACTACAACACGTATACGCAGACCCACATTTCACGCAGTACCATACCTCAGACATACATCTCAAACATTCACATGTGTAATCATAACTCACCGAAAGCCGACATATTATCTCACGCGTCTTCGAACTGCGTCGTCAAACTATGAGTTCCCAGCTACTCATAAACTCTGGTTACCAATTAACCGTGTGTGTGAGTGCTGCAGAGATACTAGAAGAGAAGAGGAGGTGTCTGGCAGACCTATCTGCAGCGCTGCGATGCGCTAACGTGAAAGAATGCCAGACTCAATGTGACATAGATAGGGGAAGTGCAGAGGCCCGATGGGCTGAGTGAAGGTCGATGTTGAGGTCAAGACCCAAAGTGGTCGAAGCTCCATAACACAATCTCCACATCGTAATTTACGTACAACAATATATCTTATTCATTGTAAAAAATGGTGAAAATGGGGCTCCTGACACTTTCAGTGAAGAATGTTTTTCAGGACGCATGATTGCTGCTTGGATCTAAAGGGACAGCAGCACTTTTACTCGAAATCCACCTTCTGTCGACACTTTCTCACATTTTTTTAAAATATCTTTTCAACACTGTCTGCCCTAGATAGTCCCACTTTTCTCTAATCCCCCCCGCCCCCGGTTCTGTCAATGACACTTCACTCATTTTCTCATTCGTCCTAACCTGACAAAGTATCAGCTCCTTACACCACCACCTCTGCACCCAACCTGCAGAAAGACACACCTGTTTCCAGGTTCAAAGACAGCCTAGAGTCTTCCCCAGTTCAAGCCTGGAGTGCTTCTAGACTAGTCAGAGTATGTTTTAAGTAAACTTTAAAGATCTTAAGGGAACTTTTAAATCATTCAAGTTGAACTGAAGTTAAGTCCAAATCCCTAGTCATATCCCAAAAAATGCTCACTTCAATTCTTCAGAACCAAGGCCTACCCTCATTTTTTTAGCTAACAGTAGAATATAATAGAATATATTAGAAGAAGGTTAGCAGGCTAGAAGGTGTATGCCAGTCCCTTTTGGGGAAGCGCTTGATTTCTAAATGCTCCCAGTTCCAAAAATGAGACTTGACATTAAAATCAAACAAAGTTAATGTCCTAATTTTTGCGACCTAATTTTGTCTTCACTCCAAGACGCCATTAAGGGATGACCAGAAGGAAAGGGGGAAGGCAGTGGGTGAGAAGGGCGCAACTGTGCTTGAATGGGTGAAGCCATGGGACACTGGTGCTGGAACAAACCCACTTTGCTCGTGAAGGGATGATACTGGCCAGGATGGAGGAATGAAAGCTGGGGGTTGGAGGAATAGGTGGCAGAAGGTGGGCACAGAGTATGTGCGTGTGTGTAGCACTGGGGTGGAGCTGATGCGTCGGTGCGTGGGTGGGGGTCATTAGCACTAAATCTGTTCCATATGACACATACTCACATGGCCTCTGTCTGGACTGTCTGGACTCCGTCTGTCTGACTGCCCCCCACCTCTACACCCCCTCTCTGGCAATGAGAGAAAGTAGGTGAGGGTGAGGGAGGGGTAGAGGAGGATATTTCTCAGCCACAACAGGAGCTCTGTGATGACAGGGGCCAGGCCATGTCACACACCAGGGACTCTGGTGGCTCTCCTTATCATGCAGAGAGGGCATCATTAAATGCCCTTCCTTCTATCCCTCCATATCTGTTTTGGCCTCTAAAGCTTGACAGAAACAACACAAAATACTGATTCAGACAAATACAGTAAATGGGTGTTTAACACACATCAAGTATGACCACAGACGTTATGTGTTTATGCATATAGATGAACGTAAAGGAACAATATTCCTTTAAAAAAATCTGATAACAACAAATAATAAGTTCAAATATCAAATCAAATGGCAGGGTAACATTTCCATGCGGAGTGCCACCTTCTGATCATTCAAGTTATTTATTTCATACTGACAAATTGTTATCCATGGTTATAAACACCATTTATTTACCTGAATGTCACGTAAAATATGTCTTATAAGGCCTCATATGTAAGAGCAGTGCATGATGGTCACACTCACGTAGGCACCATGCAACATCTTATCATGAGTTGCGCTACTACTGCGTTATTTTAGCAGTAGCATAAGCCTTTTTATTTGATACTAAACAGTGGCTTACACATATGAGGTCAAGTATCTGGCGAATAACCTTGTGTCTATAGAGTTATGTCTACAATTCCCATTTTCATTATATGCCACGATAACACTTGACTATCATTAAATCTGGGAAGTGTCGTGTGGTCATAAAAACAGCTTAAGAGCACTATTTTTTTAATGTTACTTCATGTTTTAAAGAACCTGAGTGAAATGTGGGGAAACCATAATTTTATTGTCATACATGGCATGATGGTGATGCAGCCACCACACACACTTGTCTTGTCCTTTCATCCTATACGTCACAGGCCTGGTGACTCTCTCTCACACTCACACACACACACACACACACACACACACACACACACACACACACACACACACACACACACACACACACACAGGCTAATCACACTTTGCTTCATGCCTCTCCCTGTGAAACAAAAGGGGCCTTGTCCACATGCAGCGCTTGTACAAGAGGCTTAGGGACATTTTTCTCATTTTTGAACAGCTAATATCTTGCAAAAGTTGTCTAATCTCTTTACGTTTAAGTTGAGATTTGTGCGCTCCCAGCCTACAACACCCCACCTCCTCCAAAGGCCTAACACCTACCCCTACTATGCCCTGACGCATGGTGCTTAACCAGACCATTTTAATTAGGTTATGTGTGTTTGTGTGCCCGTGTCTGTGTGTGCGTGTGTGTGTTAGCATTGTTTAAGCGTCAGGGCTCAGAATTACAAGCTGATATAATGAAACACAGCAGGTGATGAAAGAATTAGAACCCTTTGAAATCAGCCTCGATTTGTACACAGACAGCTAAAGAAAGTGGCTTCTAGACACAAACATATAAAAAGTGATATTGTCTCATATGTTGCTTTTATAAACATACTTTGTATATTGAAAGGGTATATACGCACTACATAAAAAAAAATATATATATATATATATATATATATATATATATATATATATATATATATATATATATCTGTCCATCCTCTTCCACTTCCAGTTGGATGGAAATACATAATTTGTCATATTTACTCTGTGTTATTCTATACTTTGTGTAGTAAGTTGTCCTTAGTGTTAAACTTCTCCTAATGTTCGGACTTTATCCTTTTGTGGAAAGAAACATCTAACAATAGAGAAAATCTCATAGTTAACAGAATAGAAAAAAAAGGGAAAAACGTATATTTTATCAAAAAAGTTGTCTTGGCATGACATCTTGGCAAACTTTCACGACACACAACTACTGCATGCAAATATAATAGTGCATACATATGGTACAATGCATTCTAAATGACACTTTTAACTAAATGTTAAAGCGAGTAAGATAGTTTCGATTCTCTCTATGCCCAAAGCAGAAAAGGGACCGCAGACGCACTAAAGCAACACAATGTGCTGGGAGCTGCAGTGCAACTACAAACTCATTCTTTGAATGAAAGGAATAAAGGCTACCAGGGTTACAGGAAGTACAACCAAGTTGGAGAGTGACAAAGAAACACGGAAAAAAAAGAGAGAGGAGGAAAGAGACAGGGGAGAGGGGCTGCTTTTGAGAGACAGATGGGCTGTTCTCCTAAAGTTTGCCGTGCCAGTGCCATGCTGAATGCCGCAATTTCTAACAAGTTTCAAGGAGGGTCATTGTCTGGGCCTTTTTCTCTCTGTCCACCTTACTATCTATCTTCCTCTATTTGTCATTCTTAATGCCAATCTGTCTGCTACGCTATCACACTGGCTGTATGTGCACAAGATTGCATGCATGTATCTACCTATATCTGTGCCAAAGTTGAGACAGAGTGCAAAGGCAAAGATATGAAAAAGGTATTCTTATAAATGCTCCCCAAAGTGCTTTTTTTTCTTGATAAGTATGTGTATGCGAGTGTTGCCAGGGTGAGCTACATTCTGCTACTGGGGAACTACAAAAGCAGCTGATTAGAAACAGTAGGTGAGCTTTGCTAACAATTCCCAGTGAATATGCAAAACGAAAAAGCCAATAGAAAGAAATAGAGATAAAATCACAAGCACGAAGAAGGAATCACAGTAAAATGCTCTTTTTCTCTGTGTCCTGACACCTCTAAGAAAGGTCTACTGCCATGTTTAATACCAGGTGCTTTATGGAAGAATTTCATAAATACTTGCATACAGAAACAACTGCAAATTAGCTTACACTGCAGGTTTTGCAAGCAAGAAATTATGCTCAAGCAATGCATGCACATAACCAATGCCCATATTTCAGGCTTGATATCGAGGCGTGACGTCACAGAGAAAGATTCGTGCACTGTGAGATAAGAAAATATATTCTGATTAACAAAACAGAAGCTGATTAAGAAAGTATCTATGCACTGCACATACTCATATGTGCTCATATGTACTCACATGTGACTAAATGAACAAACAAATTGTAAATAAAACAGAGTCAACAGAAATGTTTCCAGATAAGATATAAAGAATATCTGACAATTCTGAATTCAGGACAATGGTCATAGATGGTGTATCGTCACTTTTAGCACACAGCAGGATATTGTCCACTTCAAACATGCTCTTGCTAATAGAAGAAAAACACTCTGTTTTGTTCACAAGATGTTGCTGCTTGGACAGGGTGTACAACAGACAGCACACATGACACCCTGCGAATTCACCAGACACTTGCAGCAGTATTCTCACGTGGACGCAACTGGATATCACACAGACTTTGTACTAGCGAGCTAGTCTTAGTCCCAGTGCAGGCCAATCAGCCTTCACAGGATGTGCATTCTTGCATTCACTTCTCTGAGCTAATGCTTAGGAAGGTTTTGGACTGTAATGCATATCTGAAAATTGCTAAATTATGTCCTGGTCGGGGTTACTTACATTTTAGCTCATTTTCTAACACAACTAAGTGATGGCCCACTTTTCTGTTTTTTCTCTCTTGGAAAACATTCTGTTGCTGCTTCTGTTGGGTTTGTCTTTTTTGTGTTCACTGAATTTCAGTGCGTCTGTTGGGAAAATCCTAAAGATAACTTTTAACTATCTTGTGGGTGGTGTATTTGCATAAGTTGGTTTTCATAGGTCGCTGATTTCAGCCACAATGCTGAGAATAGCTGAGCCACATGACCTTAGCTTTTGATCCAGGATCTTAGAAAGAACAGATTTCAACACACAAAGATGGATATTTATGTTGTATATATTTATCTATTTTTTTAAAGTAATCATCCAGTCTTCCATAATCTTTATTCCTTCAGTCTTCCATCTAATAAATAAACATCAATTGTCCCATTTTCAAGTGAAAAACATTCAAAAAACTATTAAATGTCTTTTTGGTGCGGAGTGAGATGGCTGCATTAATGAAACATCTTATATTTCCTAAAGAGTTTCAACCATGAATAAATCCTACTTGATTGCGGTTTATTAATAATGCAATCATCTTACTCATTCACACTCATTTTAGAAATAATTTTCACATCAACCTACATTAGCAAAACTGGATGACGCTTACACACCCTTGGGTCTTTCCCCTTTTTTGTGATGATGGTAATGAATGTTTGCTTCATTGTAGGTGGCAGAACCCTTTTCTCTAATGTCTCTTTATATACCTCTAACAAACAAGCGTCCATTAGATCCTGGTGGGGTTTTTTTCTTTTGTTTTTTTAATAAACTAAATTTAGTTTGACCTCCCCTGCCATGGAGCGTTGTGTTTGCACTTTTCACGCTTCACCTCTTAAGCAGACAGTGTGCACAGATATTACAATACATGCTTAATCAGATTCATATGGACGAAGCTCAGATTACTACGAGCGTCTTTTTTTTTTTTTTTGCCAAAAATTACATATTGCCCTCTAATATTCCTGAAAAGCCTGAGTATTGCTGGAATCCTTTCCAGGTCCTGTTGACAGTTTTTACCAAAAGCAGTCAAACTAATTCCAGAATAGCACGTGCACTCCGAAGAGCTTAACCTCCACTGCTATTACTGCAAAGAAGCACTGAATCAAGCAAGCTTGGCACTGAGGCAAAAGCAGTGCTTCTTTTTCAAGAAAAGAAACACATTAATAACTGATTTCGGCCTGTCGCATGTCTTCTCTCTTTCCCAAGTGACAGAAAGGAACTTTTCTATGAGCTCTAAGTCAAACAGTCAGAGTCCTTTCTTCATAATAAAAATACCAATTTTTCCCTTCAGCTTGGGAAGTTGGCAGACTCCTCGAGTAGACATTCTCTTCCTGTTGCTTCATGCTTTTGGATGGAGGCAACATGTACCCTTGACTTGCTGCCTTCGAGATTCTAAATAAAAGCATTTTAGGCTATTTTGGGGCCAGCTCTGTTTATATCCCTGTTAGCTGGGTCAGACAGATCTAGGGTCAACAATAAAACAAGGCAAGTTGAAGATAAATGAGAGGGGAGGCTGGGTAAGGATTTACTATTTCTTCTATTAAATACATATACTCTCTAATAAAGCCTACTTTCTCCATTTAATCAGTCATACTGTGGACATGTGCCTGCATGTATCTGCATGTCACAGAGGGTCACTTGTACTCAAGGGTTGAAGGGACTCTCTCCATCAGCTTCTCTGATTAGAGCCATAATTAAAAGCTGTGCTAATTGGTGCTGAGCCCAACACTGGGCAGCAAGTTCATTAAGAACCTCTATAAAATTCTCCTCCTGCATTCCACTGAATGGTAAAAGAACCGGCATTAATAAATCTCCTTACCCGGGGGACAGGTCAACTGTGAAGGAGACTGACTGAGAGAGAAACAAAGTCTAACAAAGCAGGGAAAAAGTGAGAGCTCTTTCTATATCGATCAAGTTGATCCCTGCTTGGTCAGTGTTTAAAGGCGAAGGGTGATAGATTGTAGCAAAAGGCAGATAGTTGATTAGTTAATTTAGTAAACGTACAAAAAGTTTTACAGTTTGAAGGAATCATTTGAAAGAGAACAATGCAAATTTAGGAACACAACTTTTCCCCCCATGTATTTTACTACAATGTCTTAAAGGGGAATTGATTTCTCTAACGCTAGATTGCCAAAAATCTTTTAGTATTTTAAACATATCCATTTATAAATTCCCTTCTGTGCACAGTATGCAGAAGACTAATTCTTAAAATCAAAATACATCTACAAGCAAGATAACAGAAACAGACAGTTTTCCTACCTCTATTTTTTTCAACTTTAGGTGTAACAGATAATTGGTTTCAAACATAAACACAGCTACAGGATACATGAAGAAACAAGTCTATTCTATTGACAGAGTGAGAGAGGGAGAGAGCACCTTACAGTGTCTATAACCTCAATCTGATTTCGCTAATTGCACTCAAGTGCCAAGTTACCGGCAGTCTCATTAGCACTCTTTTCCCTAAATTACTAATCAAGATCCGAGAAACAATTACTTTTCACAGGGTAGAAAAATGTGGCGCTGATAATGTCTTTTTTTCCAGTGGGTTTCTGCCACACCTAATCATTCTAGTGTGTGAGTATGTGTGTGTGTTGTAGGTCAGGTGGGGCCTTTCTCTATGTAGATGTCTGTCTCGCTGCCCTGCCTTCCTGGAGCAAGCTCAAGAAAAGCATTCAGATGCCAAGGAATTCTACTTTCAGTGAAACAGAGACCAACAATATTTAGCAAATGTACCATCGAGAGGCTGCGATATCTGAAAGGCTTGGCCGCAAACCTCTCAGTGGCAATATTCACAGGGGCTAGCATAAAGACTTTGTTTTCAACATCATTTTCCTGCCCGCCTAAACTCTTGGGTGAACAATGAATTTTTTCATGCCTCCCCTGTGAACGTGAAACATGCGTACAGCAACGTGTGGATAATGAAACTGAATGGAGGATCTCAGCAACCTCTCGTGAGAAAAATGTTGATTTTACTGATTAGTTAACCAGGTCCACGTAAAGTCGAACTGTGCATTAAATAACACTCTTGTACAGGCCTCTACCTTTGTCAGTAAATAAGCTAAACTGTGCTCCCTTTTCTCCTTGTGGAGCTCCCCAACTAAGATGTTGACACAATGAATCCCTCGCAATAACACTTTTGTTTTTGTGCCCTCTCTGGTCGTGTTTACATTCGCCGAGCTCACAGACAAGGAAGCTGTTCAGTGTCCACTGACCAAAGGTTCTGTATTTGCACAAGGTGGAAGTGGGAGGAGATGAGGGAAAAGACACAGGACGAGGGTACTTTCCCATTTTTATAAATATACATAAATATATCATAGAACAACAGGTACAGGGAGGAGAATAAGTGAACAAACAAGAGGGAGCTGAGAGGTGTGGCTTCAGACTATTTCAGGTGCCTGGCGTTTAGAAGTGGTGCAGGTAACTCTGGTTTCAGCCACCCATCTCAAGGTCAGATGCTGTTTTTCATGCAGCCTGACCTGGAACAAACACCTGGCACGCTCTAGAGAAAGGCCACTAGCCATGCCCAGCATTCGTTAGTCATTACTCGCTCAGCAGCATGGCCACACCATTCTCATGTAAATATCCACACCAGTCAGCATTTTGCATGGAAGCTTGTGATTAATGATCTATGCCGGCGAAAATAATACTTCAGTATGCGCAATGTAAATATAGTAAAAAATGACACAACAAGTGCAAGGGAATTAGAACAAGTAAAGACAAACAAGGTAAGTGCATCATGGTGTTTAACACATCAGTGAAATATTTCAAGGAGCATTCAGACAGGCTACAGCTCCATCACGTCTGAATCAAAAGTAAGCCAGCGCCCATCCTCACAGGCTACAATAAGCCAGCATTCCTTTGTGTCTGCCATTTTAGCTCCAGTCAACCCCACGTCGACACGAGGGCATTAAAGCATTAGTGGCTAATGTTTTTAAAAGTGTATGGTATCTTGGAGGGATTCGGGCGGTAGGCGCTGCATGTGTGTGTAATGGCGGATGAGATGGGTCCGCACATGGCAACCATTACACACACAGCCCCTCTAATCGCTGCCGACCTGCCTCCTCGCCTGCAGCCATCCCACCTCTGACTGTGTGTGTGTGAGTGAGTGAGTGTGTGTGTGTGTCAGGGGGCATACCAGGTTCAGGAGGGCAGCATGTTCACATAGATGCATATTTTTGCCACATTAACACACCCATTACATACACAGGCATACGCTCACACAAAGACACCCATTAGCTTTGAACAATTTCGACAAAACTTTCCCTTAAAGAAGTAAATATGTAATGAAATACAAAAAATAAACACCGTCACAGCTTTCCTCAGTTCAGCTAAAACTTTAACTGAGTGTGTCGGAGAAACCAGCTGCAAGCAGCTTTGGAAGACAGATGAGGAAAAGAATTAAGAGATGGACAAGGAAAGAGCCAAGAGGGATTAAGGAAAAATAATGTGAGCTATACTAGAGTAGGAACATTTGTAGTGATTAAACGAATGTAAAATAACCGAACTGAGATAAATGAATAATTTAGAACTGCATTACTGTGTTCTTAGAGGGATCTGCCAAGGACAACAGAGAATAAACAAAGTCAGACAGATGACTCACTAGATAGACGGGACGAGATACCGTCTCAAGAGTTCTAATTTTTAGGCTTAATACACACAAAAACAAAACCATATTGGTACTTTATATGTAAAAATGTTTTCTTACAAAATTCTCTTTAACAAAAGACAGCAAACTTCGAAAGTGCTAAATATTGTCCAAACAGAAGAAGTCATAGACGGCCCATGCCTGAAAAAAATAATATACTCTAAACCTGGTTAAAATACTGAGAATTAATCTTTCTGATGCTTAATGCTGGATTCCGCCTGTCCACATACTCATGCAGATATACAGTTCAGGAATGCGTTAAGCTTGGGTGCTTAATTGACAAAGCATCCAAGCTGCTGTGCATTTGAGTGTGTGTGACACCGAAGCAAAAACAGATATGAAGCCGGTCGGAAAGAAGTCAGAACAATGTGTCTTTGTGTGTGCGGGTGTACGCGTATGTCTGGAGTTGTGTCTGCAGAGAAATATCTAAATATTATGGAAGATTTTGTTGTATGTTTACGTCTTGAATCTCTGTATATGTGTGCGCGTCCACTCTATATGTCTGAGAGCCCCCCCCCCCTAAAGATTTACAGAGGTTCATCACATGTTGTACCTACACCTACTTGTCTCCTTGAAGACACGCTCGCTCGCTTGTGCATAACAAACATGCGCACACTGCCTCAGGTGAGCATGTGTGTGATCTGGAGGGGGATAACTCTGTGGCGAGACCACACAGGAGACAGCTTTCAACTGAGTAAACACCACATCAAAAACACACACGCTCTCACAGACACACACACACACACATATACGCATGTAGCACTGGATACAGTTTGCTTGCCTCCCTCCTGCGTAATTGAGAAAAGCTGCCGTCCATTAAAACTTGCTGACATCACTTAGACAGCTAAATATGCAGGGAGCTAACGAGCTAGTGGGGCCTTTGATTGAGCTTCCAAACAGGTTCAAACTTTATCGCCTGCTACCCTCAGGACAGGACACAGGCCTGCCATACACTCGAAATTGAGCATCTCAAACAAACAGTCTACACACCAGAAGTGGAGGTAAACGTCTGCAGACAGGAGACCGTTCTTTCTTATCTTCTACCCCACTCTAAACAGCATGAGGTATCGCAAACTCAACTTTTGTGTGGTTGTGTGTGTTTACCGCTCGCATCCGTGTGGACATGCTGATGTTTTAGTTTGAATGTTTAATGTTTTATTTAGTTTTTTTGTGAGCGTGCAGCTGGGCAGGCAGCAAAAGGCCGTCTGCGATCCCCTGCTCTTCCCCGGTCTCCACCTCTAGCTCGCTGCATCGCCTTCATCAGATAAAGTGAAAAATACATAAGGTTGGCTGGAGCCTGAGCACGCCTAATTAAGACTGGTTAACTTAGCTCTGAGACTTCTATTACATGCATGCGTGCACGCACACAGGCGCAAAAGAAACGCAAAGTCACACACACACTTGGCGCTCCCCTCTCCCTATTAACACCTGCTTCTTTTCCAATTAGTCCCCCAAATAGAGACAAATGGGCTAGAGGGGTCTGATTAATTCATTTCTGTCAAGGACTCTGCTACACAATGCCGTCAGGGTGCTCAGGCAGGCGTGGGCTCATGCACGTGTAGACGCACACGTGCACGTTTGCACACTAGCGCAAGCTCGACCGAGCATAAAGCATCAAAACAAAGTACTGTTAACGCGAAAACTGTTAAAATATGTGAAAAAAATAGATAATAGCCCATTATTGTACAATGCGTTCGCCTTGTTTAAAACCCAGAAGTAAATAAAGGGAGCTGGAACATGACGTTGAGACATAGATGCACTTTAAAGGATGATGAAAAGAAGGAAAGGTCTATCTGCACCACTCCTCTTCCGGGGACAAATTCCTCTCATCTTTGCTCTAGTGGGCTTGTGAGCGCATACATGCATCTGTGTATGAGTGTGTGTCCATGCATGTGTACGTAAGCTGTGTCGATCCCATCATTAGTCTTGCTCTCCTGTCCTCCCCTGTTTGTTTAAGCAGAGCTCTGTGTTTGCTTGGAGCAGCATGTCCTCCAAAGAGACTGCTACAACGCAATCACTTCAAAAACTTTACCGGTTCACACATACACACCTGCACACAAACATGGGCAGGTAGCGCAGAGATAGGCCATGGCTTGTTAATCTGTGACTTAGACCTTTCAAGGCACCCATCTTACTGACAAAAAAAAACCTGGGTTAATCTTCTTCTTTTTAAGACATGAATTTATATTTCAAGATTTTAGCAGTAGAGTCCTATTGCCACACACTGCAAACACGGCAATAAAATGTAAACACACATTTGCGTATAAATACAAAAACAAAAGTAAAAGACGTAAAAATTAGATTTTTCAACTTTACTTGAAAAATCTGAAGAGCTTAATAGATGGAAAATGTATAGATACATTAGCAGCAAAGACAGATCAAACAAGGTAGGGTTGAAAACAACACAGAATTTGATAAATACTCACAGAGACAGCTATGACAATCTCACCTTTGAACTATGAGTGATGAACACTCATCTTTTTATAAAGATTACCACTGTTTACACAGTGGGTGGAGGCTTGGATTTAGGAATGGTGCAATCCTTTTCCACTTTTAAAAAGACAGGTGCCTGTGCTCACATTGGTCTAAAACAAGAAAATCGAGATTTCGTGCCTGTGAAGACGTTCAGCTTGTTTACTCACTTTGACTCATCATCCACTGACCCTAATATTGAGCATCCTGGATATCACTGAGTAAGTTATTAACTGGCGATGTTGGCTCTGGATTTACCAGCTATGAGCGCATTCAAAAGTAAGATACAAAGTGGATAGGGCTAGACAGAGTTAAAGCCCTGAATGAATTACTTAATATGATGTGAGGTAAAATGGTAACACTGAATTTCTAAAGCTATAGCACCTTCAAAAAGCATTGTATCCATTATATCATCAATCTCGAGTTTGTGTTAGCATCCAGCGAAACTGGAAACTCCATATTTTCAGTGATCTGGTTCTCCTGAGTTAAGTTAATCTGCTCTGGAGGTGGTCAGCCTTGCAGCATTAGGTACCAACAGTGTTGATCTAACCTAGTTGAAAGTGGCTCATCCTTTGTGATACAGGCCCCTGCTCTTGAACTTTCTTCAAAGGCCATAGAAGGGGTGGGGGGGGGGGGGTTGGAGTAACAACAATAACTACTAATCCTGGTGGAAGGGTAAACCTGACCGGACAAAAAGAAAAAAGAAATAAAAATGCGTGTTTGTTCTTCTGCCATATCTTTAGTGATTTACTAACAAATAACAATTCACTCAACCCTAGTTGTCAGTGGCATTGAAATAGCATTAGCACTGCTGACCACCAGCTTATCCAAGCACACACAGCAACTCAAACACAATGCTAACATTGCTTCAAATCTCTGCACAATGGCAAGGCCACACATTAGTTCCACACCAAATAAATAGCTGCTGCTTCAGTTCATAAACTCTGGGTTCAGAGGTCGAGCTATGTCAAGTAGGGCCCTGAATGAGACGCCATGGGATAAAAGAAAGACAGAAAAAAGGGATTTAGACGAGGAGATGGGTGGGGGTGCTTATAGAATACACCATCTCCCTTTCTCCAGTCCACCCGTTGAGTCTGAAATGCCACTCTACTGTTGGCTCTTTTGTGTGTCAGTCTCAAAGAGCTTGTCTTCAATTAGCCTGATAAGAGAGGAGAGGATGAGGGTGGGGCAGAACTGGGGGGGGGGGGGGGGGGGGGGTTACCTGGGAAGCCACTAATTGCTTTGATGCCATTGGCCCCTGTTTGCTATGTCTTTTTTTGCACCCACACCCCCACACCCCGTGTTGATGCTAAATTTGAGAGTGCAATTTATCTTGTGGTTGGGGCAAATGGCAGTTCTGAAGGCAGCCACCTTCACTTTTATTGTTTTAATGACATCATTTGGATCATGTAGTAGCAACAACAAGCAATCACATGACTTAATACCACAGAGGACAGTGCTGTAATGTTGATTAATGTGTGCTGTTAAAACACAAACAAAAAGCTGTCCATGAGAACAACACATAAAAACTTTTTTTTTCGTAATCCACAACAGATTTGTCACCAACTGGTTTGGTTAACAATTCCACCTTACCAGACACACAGCTCACCTTGCCTGTTTACTTAGATATGACAGGCATTTCCAGATAGCTTTAGAAAAAGCACACCTTTTAAGGACTTTTTAAAAGTTTATTTCTCAATTTTTTAGGACCAGAAAATCTCAAAAAGCCAGCAGCAGGTTGTGTTGATACATCCCCCATTTCACTCTGGGACACTGAATAGACCTTCAACCACAATGACTTTTCTCACACTGTGTTACTCAATTATTCTATTATTATTTTAAGATGATATTCTTGTTTTATTTCTTTATTTGTCCCAACAATAAGAATAAGAATAAGCCTTTTTGTCAATATATTTGTAAATATAGATACATCTTCAAATGCATTCATGTGGGGAAATGGAAATATGTGTTACATATTTCCCTCACTTTCCCAATTCCTGCTCCTCTTTTCTCTCTTTTTCTGCAGTCTTTTGGTGAATGAATAATAATTTTGAGCATATGATTTATCATGGCACAGCGAACAGTCACTCATCTCAACACCTTTATCCAACAGCGTAGGTCAGTGGGTAGGTAGAGTATAATCACTGGAAAGAAAGGGAAGGGATGTAAGGAAAGCAAGGAGAGAAGATAGAGGAGTGAAAAGCATGAGTGAAAGTTATTACCAGCAGTGTCTGCTGATTGCATTCAGCAGGGGATGGCGAGTAGGTAGCCAATGAACCATCTAAACTTTGTGCACTGAGATTCTACTGAAGCAAAGGGGGAAAATAGAGGTAGGAGAGAGAAGACAAGAGAAAAGACATCATATATAGGTTTAAGAGCGGTTGAAAAAATTTCAGGTAAACATAGTAACACTACAACTTTGAATTACACTATTTTGATAGCTATTTTGATAATAATAACAGTCAAAATCATATTATAACTTTGTTTATGGTGCGGTTTCGGTTTTGGGGGGTTTTCAACTGGCGTGGTGCTGGTGGTGGTGGGGTATATGGAAGTGCACAGAAGTCACCTGTTATCAATGAGTGCTCTTAAGCAGACAAACACTGCTACTGACAATATTATCATATGTGTACATTTTTCAGGATCACAGGTACATAAAATATGCTTATCTTGACATCCCTAATTTAAAAAATGTTATGCTATTTCCTCTTTATTTTTGCAGCTGATCTGGACTTCTTCTTCTGTCACAATCAAGATACAAATTGGAATTTTAAAAACTTGGCCACTACATTCACAATTCTTCAACATTAAAGACCGACACTTGATTTCCTGTGAACTCGAACATAAACTGTGTGGTGATTGATTCTTAAAATATCTGTCACTATAGCTACACACTGACGCTGTTATAAAAGATATTTTATCGTCCTTATCTTCAGCTTTTTACAGCTTCTGGTCCTCACCTGTTGAGGAATAAACTGTTGTGACAGTCCACCAACACTGTCTCCCTGTATCTTGTCAGGGTGTTATCAGCATGAGGCGCGATTTGGCAAGGCCATACACTGTCACAGCTGTAAAGTCTCTCACACAGATACACACACACACACCACAAGACTCACACCCAAATAGCAATCCCAGACACCCAGCTCCACAAGTGCAACTCTCATTATCAAAAGTTTGAACATCAAACACACAGAATATTTTTATGTTTATTAAATGAGGGAACTGCTGAAACTCAAACACCCTACAGTCAGTCCAACTGTGCTGCAGTGCAACTACTCTGCTCAGTGCACAGCTAAAGGCACAAAGACAAAGCACCACGCACTAGTAAAAGGCAAGCAAATAGCTTAGCTGTTTGCTAATACAGGTATGGAATGTGCTAAGCCAGGCACTGTGGGAGTCAGAGCGGGGAGTTTATGTGTGTGCCTTTTGGCTTTTGTGTGTTTGTGTGTGTTAGATGGCAGAGAAGGGATCCAAAAGAATTATGTGCGTCCTGCCTAATGACTGTCATATGGAAGGGATTGAAGTGACCACTGCCATGCAAAGGGCTGGACCACACCGCATCTGTCACAAGGCCCCTTGTTTGTGTTTTGGTTTGCGTGGATGTGTGTGTGTGCGTGTGTGTAACATTTGCATTACACGTCGGGCATTTAGGGGACACTCTGAAACCAAATGAAAGACAGTGAGTGATGAAGTAGAGAATGAGGGGCAATGCTTGGGATCAAAGACATTAATAGGCATAATAGGCATAGTAGTAGAATAGTAGTAGAATGGGCATAGCAGAATAAATCGTGTAGTTATGTAACCATTTCTAAAACCTGTATGTAAGGATAACTCTTTGTTCATATGTGAGTTATTGTCTCTCATTTTTTAAATACGAGCACAAAGTTCTTCAAAGTTCAGAGGCTTACTGTCATTGACGTGGACATCTGGTGCAGTCAGTCATGCAGAATTATTATTGCAATAATTACAAGTCAGCTAGGAAACACCTTAGTGTTTCTTTGGAGACCTGCAAATGCCAGTTTTTTGTTTTCTACAGATGTCTTCAGATATGCAAATGTGAGAGTAATATCACCCGAACTCCTGAAAGGAAGAAATTTGACTGCACTAGCATGACAAGGCTAGCAGAGGCCCATCTGTAAGTGCTTATTGTGATGGATACAGCCCTATAACCACACATCTAGCTTTCCGAGAGGGACAAAGATATAGGGATAGGGAGAAGACTGAGGTCATGAGAAATGAGACAGATGACAGAGGAGAGGATAGGCCAGCCCAAGAAGGAACGGCTGGGCAAAGCTGAGGTCTGTGCATTTTTACAAACTCCTCTCTAAATAAAGAGCACGTTATGAGACTGAATCAATCAAAAGTGAAAGTAAGTAATCACATAATGGACGGCAGGATTCGTGGGGTTGGCTAGATGGATGATACTTTAGTCATATGTGAGATACTACGTGAAGACTTACAAAGAAAATCAGGGTGAATCTTGGAAGTAATTTGATACTTTGATCTGTGGTTACGTATTCTCTCCTGGTATTGCTCTTTGCCTCTTTTTTTTCTCGCTTGTGTCTTTTTCAAGTTCGTTCTATAATTCTGCATATTTGCTGTTGTTTGGTAATCTGTGTGAATGATTCCTAATTATTTTTGCGCATGAAGCCTCCCTACACTGCCTTATTACTTTTATCTAAAGTGATCAGTTCAACTGAGAAGTGTTTTTTTCTACAAATTCTATCTGAATCCTAAACCAGAAACTAACGATTAGCTAGTATTTCACAACAGCAGCAACAACATTTAGCTTTTTACCATCTTCTAACCATTATCATGCATCAGATTTATCCATGAAAACTTCTGAGTACCAAGTTGGGTACCACTTCTCTGAACTACAGTCTTTCTTCTGTACCAAAAGCAGAAAGAAAAAGCGGCGGCAGTGTTGCCAATGTGCAGACACGTCCCTTCAATGGTGGCAGTTACCTCTGACCTTACACACCCAAACATTTTCAGGAGACTATTTGTCCCTGTAACACACTGACCAACCCGTCTCTTTGGTCAACCTTGTTTCCTCTTCTGAAAACAAGCCATCAGCCCCCCTCTTTCATCTGCTGCCACCCCAAGCATCCGGCCGAACATGAGGCCCAGCACCAGCCACCAAGCAGCCTGTTCTTTATTGTGCCCGCTTCCTGCTGTACTTTTCTCCTGACCCCCTGTTGTTGTCCTCCCTTTGCCACCCCCACCTCTTCCTCTTCTCCACCCCCCTCCTAACCCCCAAACTCCCTCCACCGATCCCCGTTTCGTGCTAATTAATTTAATCCTGTAAGCAGGTGTAAGCTCAGTCATTAAGCAGAGCCAAGTCACGGTAAATAGGGGGTGAAGGGTAGGAGGGGTGCATTGTGACAGAGCAGGCAAAAACAACAAACGGCAAAATAGCTGGCAAAGTGGAGAAATACAGTTTTCTTGTGTGTTTTTTCAGGGTGTGAAAAGAGGGTGAAAAAAAGTCTTATTTCCACTTTTTCTATGGAGACGAGTGGTACAGTGAAGGGGCATTCAGTGAATGTTATATCGATATCTCTCCGCCTCTCGCCATCCATTTTTCTTGCTTTCTTTCCTCTCTGTTGTTGTGTCTCTTCCTGGAGATATCTCTCTAATACGGGGGTGGAGTGAAAGAAAAAAGGCCTGAAAAATGGGGACGCTTGGGGTTGTTTTTCTCCCCTAGCTAAACAGAGCGGGACTATGGGCCTGAGTCTGTGCAAGTTCTTTTTATTTATCAACCATCCTTTCTCTCTGTCTGTGTCTATCTCTTTTCTTGAGACCAGGGGGGTCTGAATTGAATCTGTTTGGAGGGGGTGTGAGAGTGTCCAAGTTTGTGAAGAAGTGGGTCTTAGCAACTGGTGATGCCCCCTGCACTGGAGCTGGAGAGATGCTGCTGTAGCAATAGGAGACAAAAGAGATCGTAGAAAGGGAAGTAGGCAGAGAGTTTGTAAGGTTTCATCAAGACTGCGTGCAAGGAGCTCCCAAGTGGTTTCTTCCGCTGTCCGTCGTCCAATGGGGCAGCAGTTTACCATGCTGCTCGCAGCGCTGGAGAAAGGAGACTGAGCAGGGTTCTATTCTTCTCCATTGGCCTCTATCCCCCGGCAGCAGTCAATCAATCCCGCTCTCTTGTCCCCTCTCCTTCTGTCAGCTTCTATCTGCACCTCAATCTGCCTCCCAGCGCACATCCTCTGGCAAAATAGAGGTCACAATTCAGGCACTCACTTTCTCTCACTCTCTCTTTTTCACCCCTAATTCCTTTTTAACTCAGTGAGCGGGTGTCAGGGATACAACTCGGTGCATTCCTGCCTGGCTTGTAGCGCAACAAGCTATTGAGCAGGAGATAAGCCTCTTTTTTAGGAATGGTTGAGGAGAATTGAATTCAGGGCCTGAGTGACGGGAGGAGGAAGATTTATCCCCGTCGGTGGACAATGCTGCCTTTTCGGGGACTTTAATCTCCCTTGGACAATGGGCCTGGTTTTCCAACTCCACCATCACCAACGCCCCCATCCCTCTGTGCTTTTCCCACGATGGTCCCTGATTAGCACCACGGGCCGATTGAACATAAACCATTATCTCTATCTTGTTGGATTTTTTTTCTAAGGAGGCTCATCTGTATTTTTTGTCAAGGGTGGAATAAAAGGAGCTTAGATGAAAGTGATTTAAAAAAAAGACAGTAAGAAAGGTAAAGGGTTTGTAAGGCAATGGAGTGAAGACAAATGAGGAGCCAGACAGACAGGGAAGAAAATGTGAAAGGAGGCAGGGAGTGTTGAATAAGGTGCTGTGAGTGCCAAGTTCACTGAATATGCCCAGGACAGAGGGTGATTCCACTCAGCTGGGGAGACACTCACACAAACACAAACACGCACAGTCATTACTATGAGTCGTGCAGCCCAAAGGGAAAAGAGAAAAGGGTAAGAACAGAGACAGACATCTTAAGGACAGGGCAGGATTTTCCAGGCTTAGGGTTCAGATGGGGTAATTTCACCATTTACCCAATAGACTCTAAAATACAGCAGCCCCTCAATAAATCCTGTCTCCATAAAACCTCTGTTTTATAAAGATGCTGACAAGTAACCCAGATGATGTAGTTTGTACTGATGAGGAATTTTAATTCAAAGAATTGATTGATTTCAAAGAAAAAAGTATCAGAGGCAACCTGTAGGCAAGTGTACAAGACACCAACTGAACTTGCCCTTCGCATATTAATTAAATTCACAGATTTAAACAGTGCAGTGAAAAAGTATTCGGCCCTTCCATATTTGTCACACTTAAATGTTTCAGATCATCCCAAAAAAATTATATTACATGACGATAACCTGAGTAAATACAAAAATGTGTTTTTTAAATGATGATTTCATTAATTAATGGGATAAAGCTATCCAAGTCTACCTGGCCCTGTTGCCCCACTTGTTAAATCATGAGTCGATTATGATAAATCACATTTTTTGGAAAGCCAAATTCTACTAAATTCCTATTTACTCCAAGAGCACATCGACGACTCATCCAGGAGGTTACAAAAGAACCCAGAAAAGCATCTAAGGAACTGCAAGGCTCACTTGCCTCATTTAAGGTCAGAGTTCATGATTTAACAATAAGAAAATGGGTAAAAATGGCATCCATGGGAGAGCTTCAAGGAGAAAACTAATGATGCCCAAAAAGAACACAGAGGCTCACATCTGCCTAAAAAAACATCTTGATGAGACTTTTGAAAAATATTCTGTGAACAGACAAGACAAAAACGTAACCTTTTGGAACGTCCGAGTCCTCTTAAATTTCATAAAAAGAAATACAGTTTTGGTTTTGTGATGGTCTGGGGCTGCTTTGATGCTTCAGGACCTGGGTGACTTGCCGTAACTAATGGAGACATGAACTCTGCTCTCTACCTGAAAATCCTGAAGGAGAATGGCCAGTTCATGAAGCTCCAGCTCACTTGGGTTATGCAGATGATCTGAAACACACCAGCAAATCTGCTGAATGGTTCAAACATAAACAAATTTAAGGTTTTGTACTGGCTTGGTCAAAATCCATATTTAAATCCAATTGAGGTGCTGTGGCATGACCTTAAATAGGCTGTTCATGCTGGTAAATCCTCTAATGTGGCTAAATTAAAAAAAATCTCCAAAGAAATGTTGACCAAAGTTCCTCCATAGCAATTGTATTGTAATTGTAAAAATGTATTCACAGTTATAACAAACACTTTACTGCGGTTCTTGCTGCAAAGGATTACACATCCAGTTAGTAGGTTTTGGGGGTAACTACGTTTTCACATAGGGTCAGGTAGGTTTGGATAGCTTTTTTCCTCAATAAATGAAATTTAAAAATTGCATTCTGTATTTACTCAGGATATCTTTGTCTATTTTTCTTTGATGATCTAGAGGGCAGCTCAAAAGGGATGAACTTCAGTGCCCTGAAAGGGGGGCAAATACTTTTGGGGGGTTTTTTTTCATCTCTAGTGCTGGCTTACAATTGCACAACCAGTGATAAGGTAAAAATAAACTTTTATACCTGTGATCATACTGTTGATCATACAGGTATAAAAGTTTAATTTCCTTTATATGTAAATATAAAGGAAACTATATTAGATTTTTGTGTCTCTATAAAATCAGCAGTAAATTATGTCCTACCTGAAATTTAAACCTATCAGAAGTGCCAAAACAGAGAATTATCTTTTTGTATTACTCAGTATTATTTAAGTGATCCGTGAACAATATGTGAAAAAAAATATGAATATCTCTCACGCACAACACGCATCAAGTATTTTTTAAAATTGAGTAACACTAGGATAAAATGTCCACTATAATGTCCAAAAGCACAAAGGAGTGTCCTCCGATTCTCAACATTTAGATTAACAGATTATGCACAACAACACAGTCTGAACTTCTAAATACATTACACATCCAAGAGCTGTTACAAACATAAGCATCGTGGGTGGGTTATAAGTTTTATGTGATGCAATAAAGTATTATAATATTGAATATCACTATCTTGGCATCGCACAAACACTGCTGTGAAAAATTACCACCTCATTCCATTTCTGCCATAGTTGGACCGACCGCTCTTTGCACACAAATTCACATGCACACGTCCTCAAAAGAAATACAGAGCTCACACTCGTATTACATTAAATCTCTGAATTATGGGTTACCAATTTCTAGTAAATGTACTGCGTGCCCTTTTCTCTGCTAAGCTGGATGTCTTGATGAAGTGTGTTTCCAAGTCCAAACCACACTACGGGACGCTCCTAACCCAGCGGGATGATCTGAAAAAATAAATACTGCCATAATTACAGAAGAGAGAGACATGGGCCATGTCTGACATGACAAATCCCAGATGGATATCTCCGAATGACCCTGCATGTGTGTGCGTATGATGGGCATGTTTGTGTATAGGTTTGGACCTTTTGGGGGGGGGGGTTTGTATTTCAGTGGAAACACGACCTGTGTTTAACGTCTACATGGGCCCCTACTCTTACCCTACCCTACCGTGCTGTGTTTGGTTGACAAAGGATGAGTGAAACAATGCACAGGTGAAGAACAAGAGATCACAGAGAACACAGGAAAAAACAGGAGTTTAAAAAAAGCACACAAGAGACATAAAGAGGGATGGAAACCAAGAAGAAGAGAAGAAGACAAGACAGAAAGAAAGAGACATGGAGAGAAATCTCTGGATGTGATTTGGGGAAGCTTAGAGTAAATATTTATTTCCCATCCTTGGGCCTGTCAGTGGTAACGTGATGTCTTCCAACACACACTGCTGCTATTCAAAGAGGCCTGTCCCCCCCCCCCTTGTGTTTATGGTGGCATGACTTGCACTGTGGCATACTGCTACACAATACAAACACAAAATGAGATACTTACACTGTGGGCGTGCGAATACACAGTCACAGCCACACACATTTACGCACACATATGGGCACGCACAAACAGACAAAATACACGTGTCTCGTAAAAGCATTCCTTTGTTGAAGGACAGATTACCAGCTCAGCTTTATCCCTGGTTGTTTTGCACTTTTCCTCTTTTTTGTGTGTATGTCTGTGTGCGTGTTAGTGCACGTGTGCGTGCATTAGTTAATGCATGTGCGTCTACATAATACGCCAAATTCGCGATATCTTGCTCCATCTCTCTATTGCACTCACACACACAAACATACACATCATTTGTGCTTTGGTGACGTCTCCATCTTTGGCAGGAATCAGTGCAGAATACATTTGACAGTGTTCAAATAAAGTCGATGAGAGAAGCGAAAAGAATCGAGATCGCGTTTGCCCAGGGAAAATAATGAGGATACATCTTCTTCGAAATATTTTATTGAGTAATTTCCAGTCGACCCGGCTAAACTTTAAAATGCTCTCAGTGTGTTTCTCACTCTTGCCGAGTTGTGAAATCCTGTCCGGGAAGCATGTTCGAATCCCCGTCTCAGGAGGCCTTTTTCCCAGAGAAAGCCAGCTCTCATCTCTGGTGCAACGCAGACTGATTGGATGGGCCAGTCGGTGAGGCTGCGGGCACGCTGTCCCTCTGAACACCCCTTTCTGGTCATCCTTCTCCCCTCATTTTTTTCCCTCCCATGTGCCGAAATAGTCCTCCTAACGAGTGTTGGCCCATCCCTGTTCCCAGCTATAAAAACAGGCCCCGGTGGCCGAAGATGCTTAGAGAATGTGGTTATTATTGCACATACACACACACACGCAGGGGCCCCTCTCCAGTAGTTTGGTAAATGATGCCCCAAACTTAGCTCGAAACAGGAATGAGTCCAAGGTTTCTTCTCATCATCATCATCATCATCATCATCATTCCTCAGCAGGCCCATGACTCAGCCCAAGTCACATTATTTGTTCCAGAGAAAACATAATTTTTTTTTCTGTCAAGCTTTTTCTCTGTGTCTCTCTGTTTTCGCTCTTACTAACTTGTGCTGTTTTTCTTTCTTTTCATATCATCCCATGTCTTTATCTCTTTTGCTCCCACTGTAAATCGCTTCCCATATCTTCCCTTTTCCCGCTTTCTCCCTCCGTCTGTGTCTTGCTTTTCCTACTCGATACACATTTTCTGTCCACTTTTTCCCCCTCCCTTTCCATGGGCAGACTGTTCTTTAAGAAGCAGGTCAAAGTAATTCAAACAACATGGGTCTAATTTGCTATGACATGTTTCATTTCTGACCTCACTTCAGATAACCATCTTGCTCTCTCCCTTTCTTTCTGCACTTCTCCTTCTCTCTCTCACATTAAGCGATACGCTTTGGATGAGCCTGGCCTACTCTTGGAGGGTTCCCCTAACCATGTGCTCATACTAACGGTTTTGTGGGTACTCAATAAGACCAAAATGTTTGCTTTTGCTTTGTAGGTCATTTAAACAAATGTATTCCTCTGAAGCCAAAAGTTGTTGGAGGCTCCATAAGCCATCTGTCAAGTTTTTTTTTTTTTATCTGGATTGAAGAGGTTTTTAGTGATTGTGTTTTTGGAGGGACTTGTTTTTTATAAGTTCATAGAGGACGACTACTGCACAGTGTAAACGCCATACCACAGGACATGATGTTTTACCCAGGCGGACTCAACAGTGAAATTTGAATTATTGGCAACTCTGGGACTGGGAGGTGGTTGAGTGGGGATGGCAGGAAATGACTGAACAGTTCAATTTGGGTACTGGGGTAAGTTTGAGTGAACAAAACTTTATAGGCACAGCACACTCTGCTGCCAACCCCAAAAGCCACAAATATGAGCGTGTTCCCTGAGAAGTCGGCCATGTGAAAACAAAAGTGCCTAGCAGTGGGCAGTGAAGAGAGGCTGAGGGAAGAGAGGAGAGGCAGGGAACTGTCAAAGTTTAATTTGGGTGAGAGGTCAACCCAAAGCCAAATCCAGAAGACGCTTACCAAAGATATGTCTTTCTACTGCCCATTGGAGGCCTTGATCATAATTTCCTTTTTCTGTGTCACTCAAAGCTTTACAGTCATGACAGGTCAAATTAGCTGTCACAAACACCATTTACCCAACCACAAGAAAAAAGAATAATTTTTTTTTAAACAAATACATTTAATTGAATTGTGTGTGCAAAAACAAACAGACAAAACTGAATATTTGTAAATATATATATATGGCCTGCTCAACAATACACTGTAAAAGTTATTGTGTTCCTGCCTGAAATTTTCCACATGGGCCAACTTTTACAACTCAGCTGTGGAACGGAACAATTCGTGGATTTTAAAGCCATCACAAAACAGATCATAAATATGCCAATTTGTATGATACAGCTATTGTAGAACAGGCTGATGACAGCTGTCACACAAAGAATAAAACAAGCTGGATTATTCTGCTAAAAATATTGTGCGCTGGGCATCACTGTGTGATAACACGACGTTACATTGGTACTCTGGTTAGAAAAGTCTCCCGTGGTCTGACTCCAACAAAAACCAAAGCCCATCATCATCCATGTGTCCTGCAGAGCTGAAATTCTCTCTGCTTTTCCTTTGTCAGCAGCTCATTGCAAGCCTCCCGTGTCATTGAGAGAGATAAAATGTTTACGTAACAACATCTGAGAGAGCAGCAAATGGTAACTCATTAGTGATTAGGCATGCATTTTTCCATAAAATGTCTAGGAAATACTAAGGCATGTACTGGCAAGATCATGGGGACATCTATTTTCTTTGACCAATTTATTCCCATCCAGTAATAAAAACGGTTAGTAACCCTCGAAAGACACCACTCCTCATACCTGGTTATAGCCCATGCAAAGCTGCCAACTAATGCCTTTAGCTGCTTCTGCAGCGGCACTGCCCTATCTCCTCCCTCATGTGCACCAACAAGTGAAGTGAGTGTGTAAATGTTTGTGGTTTTTTGCCGGAGGAGGCGCTTTGTGCACGTGTTCGCTTACCCTATGTATGTACGCATGAATACATTTGCATAGCACAGGCCATAAGAAAGACTTCATTCACAGCTTCTCTGAAGTTAGCCAGAGGCTCACCTCAAGATGTTCACACTCCAGAGCTGCCAACTGTAAACAGACTCAACTCTGTCTCTCTGAATTCTCCCTCACTTTCACTTTTTTTTTTGCTTTCATGTTAAAATGGGGCTTTGTTTTTTTCTTTTTCTTCTTCTTCTTCTTTAATGAAGTTTACTTGTTCTGTGGTATTTTTTAAACAGCTGCAGGTAATAGCGAGAGAGGCTCCAAGTAACAAGGCTCACTGCTCATACACAGTACAATCTGTTTCCATTACTAACTAATCTGATCCCTTTTCTATCGATATAAAATTCTGTCGTGAACATTTTTTTTCAACTATTTTTGTACAAAAGAAAAAGGGGGGAAAGAGGTGACTGAGAATATACCTATTTGAACAAATTAAAGGTCTCTTTAATTAATTTGCTTCCACTTCATAACATTTTCTCTGTAGCCTAGCACTGAACCAATGATCCCTTGCTGACCAGCACTTCCTGTGATGGCAGAAAACCAGTAGAGTCAATTTGATTAGTCGCCACTCAATACGGCCTCAGGTAATGAGGTATGTCTGGAAGTAGGTGCAGAGGGGGAAGATAAGGGGCATAGGGTATTGGAGTCGGGGGGTTTCCTGGGGTTTGGCATGTGGCGGGGCAAGGGACCCTTCAAACTTCAAAGATCTCAGATTGGACACAAAACACACATTACAAGGAGGAGGAGGAGGAGGGACCACACAAATTTAATTTTCCTAAAAAGGGGAAATGGAGACAATGAGGATCTGGAGGTAAACTATTTGTGACCCCACGTTTACCTGGTTACCCCCACCTCTATACTCCTCATCTTTTCCTCCCTCCCTCGCTCTATTCCAGATCTGATTAAGCCACAGTGGAAGGGAGCCTCCACTCGTTAAGGAACCCTGTCATGACAAAGAGAAACACAAAGCATGACCGGCCCTCAATTGGAAACGGATCCCCAGTGAAGGGGCAAAAAGGGAGGGAGCCAGAGGAAGAGAAAGCAGAAGAGAGATGGAGATAATTGAATCAAGGCTGCGGGAGAAGAAAGATAAATCTCATTATTGATACTCCAGTTAGGCAGAAAGACTGCAAGAGCTTTTAAGTCAACTCAAACGCCCGTACAACCTATCCTACGGTGCATTCTACAAAATGTTTATTCTACGGTGCACAAACTTAGTCTCTAATTACACTTTAAAAAATCCAATCACAGTTGATGGAAAACAAAACTAAAAGAAGGAAGATTATGGAAGATTATGTTTGTTTTTTTTTCCTGAAACAGGTATGCTCTCCAGAACAAATACAGAACAAATGTGTCATTTTTTCAGCTTTCCAACTGGCTAATCTGTTGTGGTTTCATGTTGTTATTTCAATGTTCCTCTCCGCAGAAATGCCAGCTAAAACAATTGTTGTCTTGGTAACTGTGTTCAAACCGAGGCTCTGGATCAGACGCTCTCCGTCACTCACTGGCTTAGGTGAACAGCTGAGCTCCTTTCCCTTTCAGCACTTTCAGGAAAGAAACTAGCCATTTATCGTGTTTGTGCATGTGCGTGCACATGTGCTTGAGTCTCTGTGAGTGTGCTAAATGTATTTCTGACAGAGGAAACGTCTTACAAATCTGTAAATTATCCTGATGACAGTTTATACTCTGCAGTGGTCACCTTTGCCACAATGATGAGCTCATAAGAATGAACACACACACATGACAGCAATCTGATTAGATCACTCCTTAGAGAGAAGCTGGGAAAGCAAAATGTACTTTTCTCCTTACAAAGCCACACATGTAGTATCAGAGGTAGAACTCAAGGAATATTGGACTTGATCATTAAAGAGACTCACTGAGTCCATGCTGTCTTGGCCAGTGCAACTGCCCCGCCGCCCACCCCCTTCCTAACTGTCCAGCAAAAAGCCTCCATTTGCAAGTTACGAAGTCTGAGCACAAAGAAAAAGAATGTCAGACGTTGCCAGATAAGTATCAGTTTTTCATTTTTCCCTGCAGAACATGGCCTTTGCTATAAAAACTAAGAGGTAACTGTTAAATCTGAATTTACTTGCTGTTCTTTTATAGAGATATTTGTGAGTGCAAAATAATCCAGGAAGCTATTTTCTTTGGCAACAGACTCTGACCAGACTGTCTGTAGAAGCTGCACTGCAATCTAGAGGATGGTGTGAATGAATGCGGTCAATAATAAATGAGTAGGACCGTAAGGACGACTAGCTACGAGGAAACTCAAGAGCCAGGTAAGCCAGGGGAACTGTCTCCATCGCCTCTTCTCTTCTGTCTCTTGCTCTCTCTGTGCTCGATAATTTTACCTTTCACACAGGGTCTATACAACTGGCATGTAGGCAACTGAGAAAATGCAGCATATATTTGACCAGGCATGCACACGCGGACAAACAAACACACAGAAAGAGGAGAGTGAGGCAGCAGCCGTTTGAAGCATTCTGACGTGTAAATAAACACAGAAGAGCTTTCTAGCCAAACAAAACCAATTTTTAAAGCTCTACAAACACCATTGGACCAATCGAGACACTGGCCTTTCTTTTCTTTAGAGGAACCGCTCAATTAATATGTCACCACAAGTCATGACCACGAGACCCTGCTAAAATAAGCGAGCCACTTCAGCCCTTGCCTCTGGAGAGAAACTAGAGAGAGACATAAATTGCTCTCCTTAAAGTAAAGGAGTCATCCAAAAAAACCAATAAGCTGTGAGTGGGCACCTGCGGCACTGGAAATAAATACTTTTTTTTTTTTTTTTGCTGAAACCTTGCATCCACCCTTGTTGTTTTATGAACAACCCATGGAAACAATATATATTTACTCATTTCCACAGGTATTTCCTACCCTCTGTGCAGCCTTCGCTTTATGAAATCCTTTTTATAAATGAAGTTTAGCATTCAAACACACAAAAACACTGATAACTTTTAACTGAGTGTGTAGGCTCTGTAGGTAAATTACAACTATTCTAAGCATGATAATTTTGGATTTTACCCCTATATTTATAAAGCCTGAAAAATTACAACAATTTAAAAAATATATTTTAATTACAAAAAAAGGCATAGACATTTTTTCTGCGTATTTCTTCTGGTCAGGAATGCTAATCAATTAAGCTACACCCACAAACTGAGCAGAAAAATAACTAACATTAAAAGTATTTGCCCAAAGACATACTTGTAAATTATCTTTAATTATTATTTGGTCAAAATACTTGGAAAAACTAATGTGCAATAAACATTTCAATTGCTCAAGCCCATATTTTTTATTTTTTTTAATTTGTTGGGGGTTTTTTTTTCCAGATGGCTAAGAAACAGGACTCACGGATTTTGTAATTGTAGGTACTGAAAAAGGAGAAGAGATACCATGTTGGCTTCCCTCTACGCATCCTTGCATTGTTCTCCCGCTACACCTGACACTGCCTCTCAGACCTGCTGTGTGTGTCCGTGTGTGATGTGATCTTGAACACAATGAAGGTATGAAGAGCGGAGGAAGTGATCAAAGTGTCAACCAGAACCTCTGATACTAAAAACCTGTAGTGCCCCCTGCTCGGAAACGTTATCTACACAGGTACGTAATTTAGATACCCCACTGGAGTACTAGAAGGCTTTGATGTTAGTTTAATGGAGGATTAACGTTTAAGTCACACCACTGCTGCTTTACTTTCAGCCAGTAATGATGACAGTAGTTTTTGATGCAGGGTGCTGTGCTTCTGAAAATAAACAGAAAAAGACTCAAATATGTTGCAGTCTAAACTTTGACCCAGAAAGGGTTCAAACAATAGAATTCAATTTGTCAGAGTTAAGACTTTAAAAGGTGCAATTTGGATGTTCAAAGTTTAATGAGCCTCTCTGCTGTGGAAATGACCTGCAAACATTTCAACAATTTAAAAGAGACTTTGAAATTAAAATTCTTTGCCTCCGATATTACAGATGGGAAAGCTGTAGAAAAACTGTGCAACTGCACCCTGTAATTTTATGTAAATTCAAACCCCCACATTAACTCTTGGAATCACTTATTTTGTATATTTTGTAACATTTTTTAAATGCTCAAAAATTACCAAAATCTTACAAACGAAAAACCAGTTGTTTAAATTTTCTAAAACTTTCAGCAAAAAGGAAAAAAAACAAGGAGGGGAAAAAGTGGAGATTATAGATGGATTCCACTGATTGCATCTCGTCGTTGTGCTATTGGTTTCAAAGGTTCGGCTGAAAGTGAAAGACACGGTTAAGAGGATGACGACCACTGTCCTGTGCATGTGCACGCGTGTGTCTCGGGGTAGACCCAGATGGCAGGCGGGCAAAAAAAGGTGGGCAAAGCGGACAGGAAGCTGTAAAGGAGAGTTCTGGTTACAAAGATCAGACGGCAGGACAAACTACGCTCAAAGCTACTGCCGCTGCGGTTCTAAAGGTGTAGGTTACACTCCCGGACACAAAGGACTTACAAATACACACACACAAACTCCCAGCTCCCCAAAGGGTTGTGCTGGTGTGTGTTTGCAACTGCTAGCATCTAATTAACATGAAATAGCAAATGTCCACATATTGTACATGCATGAGCATTTAGCCACACACATATCCTCCAAGCCCCCTCAGCTAAGTAGATCCACTTAAAAGGGCTCCTATCAATTGTCAGCAGCCACGTTTAGTTGTTTAGGCCCATTTTCTCCACTGATGAGGACCAGACCGTGGAAGAAGTAGCCACCTATTAGCCTCATGTTGCTTCTAATTCTGACCCAATAAAATGCCATTCTTGCTGCCATGGAGAGTTCACCTATCTTACCTCGCAGAGAGAAGGAGAGACATGAGAAAAACAACTAAGCAGTGGTACATTGGACAGGGAAAGAAAGCAGTAGTAAGAGAGTGAGGCACTTGCAAATAAAGATGTAACAGTGTCAAAGGAAAAGGGAAGCGTGTGGGCCTGCTGCTAATTTCCCGCCCTGAGTGCAGTAATCTGAGGGGAAGATTAAGGTGAAGGAGTTATTCTTGACTATTTTATTAAGAGGTGCTTTAGGCGCTGGAAGAAGGGGCTTTAGTGCTCCTCCAGCAGCGTGCCATACAATACAAGACAAACATTTGCTGTTATTTCACCAAAGTACTCTCAGATGTGCTGGGTCGGGTCCTTGCCTTTTGCTGTGGAGGAACTTGGCATCAAAGTTACCTACAATTCTTTAAAAGCAACAACAAATAAAACAAGAACAACGCCAAAAATCCCTTCTGTGAGGTGGGTCATGCCCCGAAAAAACTGTCCAGCTAATGAATTCTAAGCTGTTAAAAGAAGGGATGGAAACCATGAACGTCAATTTAAAATGTTACCTTATATCAAAAAAAATGGTGCAAACATGTGGATCTGAAAGCCGCCATTAATGTGTTCACCTCATTGATTGATCATATTTTCCTTTCTTTCTAAAGACTAACAAAAATGGGTTATCTATCAGAAATGTGTGAAATAATAGAGATTTAACTTCGTGTCCCAGTCTTTAGAGAAAAATTTGAATTTTTTACGTCATTAAAAACAAAACGCTGCAGTATATAAATATTCAAATGAAGCTAAGGCTGGCAAGAGGCCAGTAGAAGCCTCACCCACCTGCCTCTTTTGTTTGCTTTGTCATTGCTTAACCATTCTTAAGCACTTACTGCTCTTCGGTGCTGTTGAAAAACAAGATGCCTCTGTCAGTTATGCGCATGTGTGCCTGCGGTCATCGAAGTGAACTTTTACTGCATTCAGGAAAATGAAGAGAAACTGATTTGCAAAGCCAATTGAAACAGCACAGAAATAACAGTAACAACCCGTGGAATCCACCCCCAAACTTAACCAACATGCAGGTCCTTGAGTGCAAACATTTGTTTGGAACAACATCTTCCTAATTAAAACTGCTTAATTGGCATGTCTGGAAACCTCAAGAACTCTGAGTCGAACGGTCAGCGTGGACAGACAAAAACCGCAGAAGTGGCCGTTTCAACCACTCATAAAACACAATTCAGAAACCGGATCTTCCTCTTTCCTTTTCTGTTTTCGAAAAAGAGGATGTGGCTAGACTTGATGAGGAGAGAGGCGGAAATTGAGGGAGACATAAGGCTTGGGAAGCCTCTCCTTAAACCAAACTTAGAAATTCTAATTATGTCATTTCAGACTTTAAAGATAGTCTGCCTGATTAAAATTTTGAGGCCACCGTTTTGTCAATCAGTGTCAACACAGAGTATCGCTAGTACCAAAGCCCTAATAAAACCTTTTGTGTCCCAAGATTAATGCTCTTCTACATCAGTTACAATACATGCACACCCTATTAACAAAAAAAGTTCTGGCATGCATCAAAGATTACAAACTTAAAGTGAATCCAACTGTGGAATTTCCTTTAAATGCAAGGATTATCCACCATCCATCACCCAACGTCCCAATGACTGCTTATTTGGTTACGACAGACCCGGAAGAGGCAGCCCAGTTCGTGGCATCACTTGAGTCCTGTAGGTGATGATGTGTGAACTCTTTAGGGAAGGGCAGCAACAGTAAGTTGCTTAGATGGGCCAGACTAGAAAGCTGGTGATGTTTTAGAGCAGATGTAATTGCCAGCAAAAGAAAGTAGCACTAAATCTCTCATGAGTTGTAAAACTCTATAACTATAATAGCTGTTCATGTGACAAAGAAGGAATCAAAAATTCTCAATTCCAATCTCTGTTCACTTTTATGTGAACCAAATAAATGATTGAGCAATATTTTTTTCCCATCTTAGCTCAGTTTACAACCATCAGAAGCCAGCTGAAGTATTTCTTAAGCTAGCATGGGGCCTTACATCAAACTCAAACCCATGTAGCATTAAAGTTTGCAAGCTAAGCCCAGTTTTACAAACCAAAACCAAATTCTGCCACACAAGTGTAACTGGTCTGGGTGTGTGCAGCTCGCAGCACCACCCCTAGCTTCTGTGTGTGTCTTTTCTTTGTTGAATGGAGGGTTAAGTGTGTGTACGTGTGTGTGTGTGTGTGAGCATGTGTATTTCTTTACTGGAAAGAGTAAAAAAAGTGCCGTAAGTATTTTGATCTCCTTCCTTTAAAGTCACATGTGATTGTGTGATATTCAACAATTCAGAATCAGGTTATTCAACTCTAAATGACAGCGCTCTTATCTCTGGACTGTGTCTATAGGTGAACCTTTTCCAGCATGGAGAATATGCAGCTAATATAGGCCGAGCACTTTGCCTTTGGGATACTGAGCATCACACAGACGCATGCTTGTAATAGAGCTATTTGTTTTCCTCAGAAAGCTGTCCAAACGCTCTCACTGGGATCACTTGACTGCACAAAGGCCAGCTATGAATTGGTCAAATCCATTGAGATTGGTCATTGATTAGGCCTATGGCTATAGGGGCACAAATATGCAACTAAATTAGATATTGGTGCTTGTGTGTGCGGACAGCTGTGAGCGAGTTAGTGTGCATGCGTGCATTGCTGTTGCACTGAAATCCACTTAACCTGCATCCGCTTCTGATGAAGTTTTATAAACCGTGAACCTCCAAATGAAATATCAATCTTAAACCTCTTCTTCTGAGCAAAAAAAACCCTTCACTTCAATAAGAGCATTATTAGTACAGTTTTTTATGTACAAGTACAAGTTCTCATCACAGCGAATCATGATCATGATTCACTGTGATCTAAGTAAGCCACTAGTTTTCCACCAGTCTTTCTTGAGTATGTTTTAATATAATAATATTAGTGTATAATAGTACACATACCCATCTCACAAAACATATAATGGACTATAGATAACTTTCTCCTGCCCCTTCTCATCTATTTCACTTCTTCCTGACATCCTCTTCAACATCTCCCTTTTCAACAAGAGCAGTTTGCCGGGGTCAGAAAGCAATTTAAAACCTCTATTAATGAGAGTCACTGAGAGAGAGAGAGAGAGAGAGAGAGAGAGAGAGAGAGAGAGAGAGAGTGAGAGAAGAAGAAGTTAAAAGAAGGGAGAGAGAGATAGATGAGGTAGTGGGGTGGAGAGGAGAAGAGGATGAGGAAGGAGGGAGGGGGGTAGTCTGGGGTGTCAGCCATCAAAGCAGACCAGGAGAAAAGAAGGCCAGGTGCTGTTTGTGGGAATGTGCCGTCCATGGTTCCAGGGACCAGGGAGCTAAGGAGGGGGAGGTGGGGGCACGGTGGTAATTAGCCAAGCCTGGAGGAGAGAGAAGGCCCTTGAGGGCCCGCGGGGATAGCCCCTCCGAGAGGATACCATTTGCACTTCTACAGGAGCCGCCAGCCCCGGGCCACAAAGAAGGGGAAAAGGGGAACTATGGCATCCTTTATCAGGCCGGACAAAGACACCGCATCTTTTCAAAGGGGACCGGAGAGAGAGAGAAACTCCAGTGTTCCAAAGAAGGAGGGGAGAAATAGGAAAAGAGAAGAAAAGAAAGAATCTTAGGACCGGTCAGGAGAGAGACAGAGGGAGAGATGCCAGTGTGTGGGTTGCAAAGCGAGACAGGAGGTTACGGTCATACCGTGACCCAGTCGCTCCTCTGAGACATCAGAAATTCACTAATGTCCCACACACGCTTAGATAACACACAGGCACAAGTATATTCCCAGCGCATGGCAACAAAAAACAAAACAAAAATGGCATCACATTGTTTGTAAACGCTATCATATTCCAACTCAGCTAACATCACTTTCAAGATGTGAATTAATATCCTTAACCAAAACAACACTTTGTCTCAAAAGAGGCAAGTCAGCTTGCTCTCTCGCTTCTTCTCATGGCAGCTAAGTAGAGGCAGTGGATAAGGAGCCAAAACGGCCACCCTACCTCTGACATTATCTGGGAATCTTAAGAGTTTTGCCCTCTTGTAGAGCGACGGAAAGTGAAGGTCACTGACATTACTTTTACCTATTACCTTTGGAGAAGGGCTTCACAAGGGGGTGAATAGTAGCCATTGAAGCTATGAGGTTTTGTGCTCCCTGTTTGAGAGCAGCCTGACAGCCTTAGCTGAATAGGGGCCAGGGGTCAGACAGGTCATGTGATAAGGCATTTCAGACCTGCATGTAGGGCCCCAGACTGAAGAGGCCTGAAAAATCTCAAGACCCCCCCCCCCCCTCTCTTCACTGTGTCTCTTCTCCTCCTTCCTTTCCCCTTTCCTCTCTGTCCCCTCTCTCTCGCTCCCTTGCTCTCTCTGGACACAAAATGCCATTTGTTGTCCGTCAGTCAGTAGCGCAGAGCCCGGGTCGGGCCCGGCGCTGAAAGCTCCATTCACACACCCTCTCACCCAGGGATGTTTTTGCAATTCAATATTTTCACACGCAGGCAGCTTCATCGTTACTTTGGAACCGTACACTTGGCAGGATGAGGCTGGGGGCCTCTGGGACAGAGGGGCTGAGAGGTGGAGGAGAGGGGTCAGCACAGAGGAATCCTAGTGTCAGGAGGGGACGGGCCTACGCCAGCTAATGGGCCATCTTGAAATGTTTTAGTCAAGACCCCTCCAACACCTACGCACACACACAAACAAGTGTGCACTCACTCGCGAACGATAGCGCACACATTCCACCCTACTCATCGCTTCACAACCAATCTGACTCCAGGTTAACAAGGACGGCTCTTATTTCCTTCATCAAAATCTCTGCGCTAATATAGTCACACTATCCCACCAGGAAAAGATTTTTTTTCACTCACACCACACTGCATCTTTCTAGCCCACATCTCAAATACACAGGGCAGACCAAGCCATAACCAAAATACAATGGTTATATGTGTTTTTGGGAAAAGCGCACAACCACACTCAGAAAGCCCACCATGAGGGGTTTCATTTCATGTTTCAAGGCTCGCGCAAGAAACAGAAAATGGATCAAAAAACACAGAGAAGTCGAGAACAAACGTAGGTGCCTCGTGTAAAGATGCCTGCTTTTCACCAAACTATTCTGTGAGATTTATTCCAATTTCACAACTGTAACACCAAAGGATTTGTTTAACATACAGAGTGGCTGAAGTAAATTGGGGTAGGGGGGGACTGCACTAATATATTTATCCCACGCACCACACTCTACTTAATGAAATTAAACCACACCAATCGTGGCCCTTTGTCTCTGGGGAATTCCGTAATCAACATGCCACCAGTTTTCATTTTGTATGAAAATAAATGGCAGCTGGTGATATGGGCCTAATTGAGTTGCATCAGGGAGGAGCTGGGTGAGAAAAGAAACTTGCAGCAGCGATGTAGTGGAGCCAATTTTCATGGACAGGAGTGCTCGGGAGAGGTGGTCAAATAAGCAGAGGTATTCATCTGGGAACTGCTACCCAGCTTCCACTCTCTCCTCCTCTCCCTCCTCTTTGTTCTATCCATCATACTCACAGAGAAAGTTAGGAAAGTATGAAACAAATAGAGAATTGGTGAGCCCTATGCGCCAGAGCCTGGCAGGGTCACTGGATAATGACAGCTCAATTACTGTGAATCTCCATGTACAACCCCCCCCTCTCATAATACAATCCACACCCGCCCCACCCAGCATGACAAATTTGTCAAACGCACCAAAACGATGGGCCTGACAGTGTAATCGCTAACCGTCCCAACCGACATGAAAGAGGTCTTTATCTGGCCAAATCAAAGAACCTGATCTCTGAGAGAAAAAGGGTGGGGGGGCTGACCAGAGAGGAGAAATGTCCCGCTCGGCCCCCGCGAGACATGGAGATGTCTCTAATCCCCTTTAATGAGACACTGCTTGCCCATCTTTGTGGTAATGACGAACCACAGTGAGAAAGACAGCGAGGAGGAGGAGGGAGGGAGGGAGCGGGAGAGATAGAAGTAGAGATGGAGCCAAGGCTTTGAACTGGCGGTCTTATGAAAGGGGAAGCAAGCAGTGGGAGTTTAGAGCCACACTGCCTCTACACATCACTGTTTGTTTCCAAAGACAGGCAAACAGCCCAGGGGACATAGCAGTTTGTCTGCTTATCATACCAGAACAGGATGAGCCATCATCAGCTGTGCTGGACTGGGACTTGAAATAGACAGCATGTGTTTGTGTGAGTATGTGTGAGTATGGAGGGACGAGCTACGATTCAGACAGAGAGAAGAAGAATACTGGAAAATGAAGTGTCACATTTCTTTGTGATCACTAAACGCATTTAAATGCTCATTTTTATGCTTGTTTTGCATCACCTTGTCATTACATTGTACTGATGGCTGATGGTAGGTCACACCAATAGCTCATTTCAAGATCCTGAATATTAGTAGCAGTATTAGTTTTCATGCATTTGCAGTGCATAGGTACACTCTATATCTATACATGGCAAATGGATCACACAATATACCAAAATATTGCTTTAAAATATGTTCTAGTACACTGCATTTGTATATACAGAAAAGGTACAGTGACTGTTTCTTTTTTGGAAATTTACCATTACAACTTCGGAATCCTTAATTTGGATCACAAAAAGGAGCCAATCATATGTTGTCTCATTACGATTAAAGATCTGGCAATATTGAAATAATATAGCACACATTGGAAACAGCTCTGCAGAGAGTATGGAGTAAATTAAAGTGAAAGCAACATAAAGGTCAGTTCATGAATGGATAAAAGGAAAGGAAATGTAGAATTGGACAGAAGTGAGTGGGAATGAGGGAGAAAGTGCGAGGGTTAATACCAAACAAATCAGGATTAGACCCAGATAAAACTAGTCACAATTTTGAGCAATCCCTGGGATATCACAGTGCAAGGGGGAATCATGAGGGCTGTTAGCGCGCACTAATTAGGGAGTCGACACATTTGCCCCCTTGTTTTGCAAACAACACACACTGTTTAGCAGTGGGTAGTACACAATCACACAAGACACTCATAGAGCTAATCATTTAGCGTTAATCAGAATCCTCTGAAGTAAAGATGGGATATTTCCAATGGGATGATTCCAGCAGTCGTGATGTATTTTTAGTCCTGAGAAGCTGGAATGGAAAACTCTAGACATGACCCACCAGTGGCTGGACATAATTTGATAAGCAACCACGGGTCAAGATATAATGCTCTTTACTTCAGGCCTTTTGTATTTTTTAACCTCATTTTCGCTAACACATATGACTCGGTTTTGTTTGTTTTTTTTACCAAGATCCCTGCCCGCATCTGCAGGCTGAAAACAAAAAGCATAAGAAGAGACAAAAAAACAGGGGGCTGAAAAGAACAGGAAAAAGAAAAACATCAGCAATATATCTGAAACCCTCTCAGTCATGTCAGATTCCCCACTACAAAGCGATTTGGAGACTGTTGTTTTTCTAAACATGGCAGATGAGGTCACAGCGCAAGTGGAGAAACAGACATTTTTGCCAGCTGAATATGGTGAGGTAACTGTATCAATAAAATGAATGGGATTTGGAGCCATGTGCAAGAGCTTAATACAATGGTATTTGTATACCAACTCAAAATTTGACTTAGTCAGCAATGAAGCGGAAAAAGATGCACAGAGCTAAAATTTGTGTGAGTGTGTATAAGTGTGCGTGTGTGTGGGTCTCAGTGTGAGAGTGCCTGCGTGTGTCCAGGTGCCCACCCATCGCTGTGCCAGACTTGGCCAAGGTCAAAGCTCCAAACAGTGACAGGACCTCCAATAACTGTACAAAATGGTGCACACACTGATTCCCACACACTTGCACGCATTTAGTCAGCCAACAGTGCCGGCTCCTGCTGTTTGGATGACATTTACACTCAACCTTTCTAGTTTGTGATTGATTGGGGTTAAAGCATACCAATGCACAAAAAATCTGTCACCACTGAGGTGTATGTGTGTGTAAGTGTGACCAGGCGGGATCCATTTGCATTATACCGTATGCATGGCTTCAGTGCGTGCTTGTGTATGTGTCACTGGAAAGCAGGGAACTAAGGCAAGTCAAATGTTTCAAAGCAAGCCTTCAGTGAAACCCAGTCAACAGCGAGGAGTCGCTGGGACTTCACTATTCTCCTAAAACTATACAAATAATTCTGCTAAAATGAAGCAGAACCCATTTATTCTCATTCTGAGAACCCAAACCAAATCAATGTCTTTGTTTCTGTCTCTTTTGTGCAGATTGAAATAATGCACTAGATAAGAAGGTATTTATTGGTCATATATAAAATTAAGCCAACACAACCTTTTCATTTGAAGTGATATCAAGATAGCTCAAAGGTAATGCAATAGGGAGTGTTGTAGTACGTGCTGGGGATCACTTGGTCAAATGATGGATGTGACATTGAAATGTTAGAATAGAAGTAAATTTAAAAAAAACAATGACAAAAGGGGCGAACAAGTAATTTCATCCTCATAATTGCTGAAAGACAGAAGGAGGCTTAATGTAATTTATTTGATTCACGTGTTATTATCCACTTTATTACTTTTTTTTTTTTTTACATTTTATTGCAGTTGCCCTTGACCAGATTAGAGTCTCTGTTTTCCAATGAACACTTGGCCAAAACAGCAGCAGCAAATTCACAAGACTAACTGACTGAATAACAAGAAAAGAATTTCTCCTGAGACACTGTTTCACTCTATGTTCAGGAGGGAAAAGGAGGAACCAAAAACAGTCCAAGGAAAAAAAAAACCCATAAAATACTGTATATAATAACTGATATATTTAAAGTTCGATAAATTGTTCTATTAAAAGCATTACAGCTGCAGTAAATCATAGCTTAAATCATCAGTTAATCATTTGTTTACTTATCACCTGTGTGTATTCCTGGCACAGGTGCGGGAGATCATATAAGTTTTCTTTCTAAGCTCAATGCAGACTTGCGGGAACGGTTACATAAAAACTATTTGCACCATAGGAATCAAATGGTGACCATATGTTACTCCATGAGACTCAGGACTAGACACTGAATGGACCATAACCATGACCTTGTCCTAACTTTGACTAGAGCAACTTCCTCTGCAACAAATTAATATGTTACAAACATGCAAAAATCACAGATGAGTCACAGATAAATCTTTGTTGGCTTTTTAACTGTCAGTTGTAAAGCTACTCCTTTCAAAGAACATCATACAGTGTTTTCTGGTTGTACAGTTACATGTCAATACAAAAGCATTTTACTAAATGCATATGGACAAAAATGATTATAAAAGGAAATAAACATGGAAAACCAGTCAGAACAACCCTCCTCACGACATGCACAAATCTGCAATCTGCACATGTACACACTCAAAATGAGGAAATGACATCCAAATCCAAAACTTCTATAATCAAGTACTTATGTAGGAAATGTGGCCTCGCCAAGTGTGGACTGATGCAATTAGTCAGGCTACACAATTTTTCAATCATTCAGAAATTGACACAAATGGTCCTAAAATCAGTCCAAATGCTCAGATCAAAATCCCCGAAACCATATAAAATAAAATAAATTCAAAACTATATTGAAAACTTCACTTTAGAAATCACTGCAAAGCATGTCATCCTCATAACAAGGTGGTGAACAATATGTCTGTAAAAGAAAGAAAAAGAGCCTGTAGTATGCAGAAGTAGCAAAGTCTGCACATTTCGACGACAGCCAAACGGTGATGCCTGAATCGGTGCTGCAAAGATCATTCACATCATCACACATGAATGCAAATGGGCTCTATGGAACCACAAGAATCTCAAGTTTCCCTCCCTGTTTTAGTTATGCAAGGTCTGCAGCAATAAAGCAAAGATCTCACAGGTATTTTTATTTCACAATTTATCCAGCGTTACTGACATTCAGCATAAACAAATGTCTCTGTGGGTACTGTAAATGCACTGAAAGGAAATTGTCAGAATTCGGAACAGATAAAAATCTGTAATTCTTCTCAAACCATCAAAATAAGAGCCTGGACATTTTTTCATGTCCAGGCTCTAATCTGTGAACATGAAGGAGTGCTATCTGACACATATTACCGCTGCATAGCAGTAACATACTGGGTCCCTGAACGTTTAGCCAGAAGTTCAACATAGCTACCATTGTTGGTTTTAAAGTGTTATGGGTTGGGTTTTATTACTTCTGTCAAAACATCAGAAGCTGTTGAGCCAGGCCAAGTTCATGACTGGGAGTCCATCTAATAAGAGGCCTTTAACACGAAGATCAATAGGATATCTTGCGATTAGTACATCATAGAAAGAGACAAAGACAGGCCGTGAGAGAGGAAAGCTGTCTGAAATTGTGCGAATCTTTCCAAACACAAAATCACAAAAGCAAGACTGTACAAAAAAAATAAATATTTTCTGATTGTGCAGAAGATTAAAATCGGTGTTGAAAATCGATAATCTGCGTGAATTCACTGACTTTCATTTCACCATATGTGATAAAGTACACGGTTCTTTTTTAATTACCTTTTTTAGCGCAGGGGAGGAAGAGAACAGCGCGTGCGTGCTTATGTATTGCTCCCACCTGTGTACTGAAAAAAACATACCTGAAAATAAATGTACGCCCACTCAACCGGAAGTCTTAATTGATCCAAAAAAAAAAACAACCACACACAATTTAACGCTACATGTGGACCCCTAAGAATACCACAATAAAACCGCCGCAAGGTGTTAAACATTCCAAACACAATCAGCCTTCTGTAGCGCGCACGGACACACACAAACACACACATACTCAAGCATAACTTCATCGTGAGTAACGCCAAAAGTAATTATATTGTCACTTTGCGTCTTTATTCTCAGCTAGATTGGCTGTATTGATTTTTTTTAGTTTTTTAAGATAACAAGAGGCCAAGTCGCATATCAAATCCGTTCCGTTCGATAAAATGAGATGTGGCGTAAGGCTCGAGTGTCTCCATGGAGTCATTCACTGGTTAAGAAAAAAGTTCAATTAAATTAAATGAAAAATAAAGCTTAGAATAGACTGTTTAATATTTTTAATAAAAAATAAATAAATACAATAGACGTTGATCTCAAATTAAAAGTTGCACATTTTCAGCAAAATAATAAAAAAAATCAAAAAATCAGAGGAACAGAAAGTAAAACCATTTTTTCCTTAAAAAAAAAAAAACAAAAACAAAAAAACACTCATTAACACTTTAATGTTGACGCAAAAGTATTATGTCAACACACCAGAACTAATGCATAGCTAGTTAGTGCATAGTTAGAGATCAATGCCACTTTGCATTAAAGCGCTCACATAGTCGTGTTAGGTGAAAAGTTTCTAATATCGTGGTCTTTAATGTGCAGCCGGTGTCCGCGAGAACAATAACATAATAATATAAAAAATATTAATAACAATAATAAAACGATAAAGCAGCTGCTGCATAATAGCCGTGGGCCTACAGCCTACTGTACTCAGCTACAAAAGAGAATGTTTTACCCGAGCGTCAAAAAAGGGGGGAACGCACTCCCCCCGCGTCGCATTCAAAAGTTGTGGGCCTGCACGATTTGAATGTTAAGGAAGAACATGATATTTTTCATGCCTTCTGTCTGCTCTGTTTTTCCAACCACTGCAACACAACAGATTGGAGGCCTGTGAGCTGCAGAGGCTCCCAGTGCTCCGATCTGAGTGCTACAAAGCCAGGTATTTGTGTTCATTAGCACCCGGATCAACAGACTATCAAGGCTGTTTAGAGATCAAGACCAAGTGCAATTACTGGCAATAGGCTGGTCCTCCACACGTTTAAGTATTTTCACAAAGCAGCCTAGTTTACGTTTTTTCCTTTAACCCATTTTCTTTGAAAAAAAAAAACATTATGTATGTGTATTTCTTGCTTTGTTGTAAACTTGTACGGGAACTTTGTCCTCTCGTGTATGGCAACCGTGTGAAAGTGACACGATAACAACAAGAACACGACTGAAAAGTGGAGAGGGGGGAAATGTTAGTGTTTTTATTCTCGTTGTTTTTCCTTTGAAAGAAAGAGCGCTGAAACCCCCTCCCTGAAAATGAACTAAACAGCGCTAAAATAGAACAGATTTATTTGGGACGTGTCAAGTAAAGCTCTTTATTTAAAATAAATAAATAAATAAATACATAAACATTTCATGTCTGTTTCAAATGCTTGGCACGGAGTATTTGGTCTGAAATGACTTTGTTGAATAGCCTTAATTGCGTCTAATGCGAGGTCGAGGTTCACGCTGAATTAAAAGGGAGGGAGGCAAAGTTACAAAGTTTTCAGAAAGGGCCTGGAAACACGCAAATAAAGCAGGTCCAACATACGACAGCATATTCCTAAAATAAAATACCCCCCCCCCCCCCCCCCCCCCACATTATAATAAAACAACATACAAGCTAGAATGCAAGCTTTCACAAAACCACAGCTCAAGTCACTATGGTTTGGAAGAAAACAAACACCAAGGCAGAAACAAAATAAAATGACAACAGGCCCGCAATAGAAATCGCGATGTTGTGAAGCATTTGTCTTTCAAATGAATTGTGGATAAATAAAGCCGAGTGATCCACGCAGGGCTGTGGAAGCCAAAGTGCATTCATGCAAGAATAAAATCGGCGGTTTAAGTAAATGTAATTCATAAATCAACCCACCAACAACAAACAAATGTCAAACGATAAACATGGTCCATTTCCAACAACAAAGTGCTCATGTTCACACTCACACTAAAAAAAAAAGAACCGAATACATGAATTTTCCGTGTGACGCGTCCAGCAGCCCACAAAAGTCGTCGTATGGGCGCTCTCAAGACACATTATTGATTGGCATTCCCTCGAGGAGGAAACAGCCTGCTGCTGCAGTCCAGTGGCCTTGGGTTTTGGGACGAAACAAATTAGCGGGAGAGCAATATCTGCTGAGATTTGAGCAGGATCGAATTAAAGAAGAAGAAGAAAAGTCCTCATTAAAATATTGCTCTTTCCTTTCTAAAATCGCATCTCTGCGTATCAGTTTGCAGGCAAATGAAAGAGTGCGCCCAGGCTCGCCGTGAGCTCTGCAGCGAGCAGCAGAGCAGTGCCACAGCGCCCACTATTTTAAAAGCAGGGAATATTATTTCACAAGACTTGAAACGGCTCTATGAAAAAAAAAGTTACTATCCATTTCGACAACTTTCTCGGTAGCTTCAGGAGAGGAATCTGCGCCTTCGCGGAAGCCCGCGACAACCGATAAAGAGCAAAAATACGAGATGAGGCTCAATTCTGGGAGACAGTGTTTATCTATTTCTTTTATCGGAGTGTAATCAGCTAAAGCACCAGCGGCGTTTCTCATCACACATGAAAACTTTTCTTTTTCTTTTTTGTTGACACTGGAACCAGCGAAGCCAAGACCGCAACACGCAGGGAAACGAGACTGAGCGGCCGAAACGGGACATATTTACAGCGGAAAAGTTATTTTTGAACAAAGAGTAGTCATATCCTCTCTTAAGGATATGGCAAATGACAAGGACACAGTGGACATCTACGGAGCCGGGAGTTTGGAGCCGGTGGGTTAACTCGATAAGAATGGGGGAAAAAATAAGACCTACTTTTGGCCAGTTTTCTCGCCCTCGCCTTGGATCTCATCTTGTCGGCTTGTAGATTCCTCTCGTCGTCCTCCGTGAGCCCAGAAGCAGCAACAACACTATCTTCATCTCACCAGCATTGTCAGTTGTGATACCTTCGCACATGCGCACAGGCCATTCAATCTGACACCCTCGCCGGGGCCAAAAAACTTTCCAATGTATTCATCATCATCACTTTTTTTTTTGTCCTATCGTCTCCCCTTTAGATCACTTATCTCTTCCCCTCCTCCTCTTCCTCCTCCTCCTCCTTGCTCTCTCTTCACCATCTCACCTTCCCACCCTCCCTCCCCCTTACCATCCCCTTACCCCCCCCCCCCCCTTCTCACCCCTCCACCCGCCCCATTCAGCTCCTGCCAGCACCCTCTTGGATTTTTACCCCCTTTAACAGCGACTGCTTGGTTTTCTCCAGCACAGCGGTGAGCGCAGTGAGGTATGGTGGTGAGGTCAAGGTCGTATTGTAATACTGGAATTACATTTTTAAATATAATTTTATCATTATTACAGTATTTATAATTAACATAATATATTATTTTGTTGTTTTTGTTCCTGTTTATTTAAAAAAAATTGTGCTATAAAAATACTTTCCTTTCTTAATTTAAAGACTTACAGAAACTTTGTGTTTAGGCTGTTGCCGCTACTGATACCTCAGTATGTGTTGCTGGAGCTGCAGAGGTTATTTTTAACTTCATTAATTCACACGCACACGTAAACAGGTCCAAGGCTCGAGCTCGATTGTGGTTGCAACTTTACAAGCTTACAAGCTATGATTGTGTGTGTGTGTGTGTGTGTGTGTGTGTGTGTGTGTGTGTGTGTGTGTGTGTGTGTGTGTGTGTGTGTGTGTGTGTGTGTGTGTGTGTAAAAACCATGTTGCCCTCAGGACAAGCAGCGGCCAGCAGCTGTTTGACGCATGCACGGCGCCTCCACCAGTAGGGTCCTACCGGAGAGACGTCCATGCTTTCTTTCTTTTTTTCTTTTTCTTTCTTTCTTTTGTTTCCTTCTGTGTTCACATTTGTAACAGCCGTGTTGCTTATTTCTTGGATAACTTTCTCTGTTCACAGTTAGCAGCAACCGTGCGCACACTGCTTCGGCAGATCACCTGAAAGCAGGTAGCCAGATTGCAGGCTTTCTTTTTGCAGCTGTGACTTTTGCCTTGCACCTGTTTGTTTGTTTGCTCCAGACAGAGGAAGACCGTCTTTACGTTACGTGCATACAGGAGTTCGATGTAAGGACTCAAAGGTAAAATTTAGATCTCTGTTCTCGACAAAAGAATCTGCTCAAACACAGCTACATAACCATTCAGCACAACATTTTCTTAACTTGTTAATGTACAATTCAGAAAACAAACTGAATTTACACGAGATATTTTGTTAGACGGTGTAGTTTTATTACAACAGTTTTAACATCTGTATTATTATTATTGTTGTTGTTATTATTATTATCATTATTATTATTATTATTACATTGAATCATACGCACAAAATATTTTTGCTGATGTCCAAACATTTCATGAAAAAAAAACGAAAGACGCAGTAAAAGTTGTAAACATCTATTCCGATTTAACTTTTTTTTTTAAATAATCTTCTGACTTTTTAAAGCAACAAGATCCGGTTTGGCTGCCAGGCCGCTCGATATATTCATGTGGTGCCTGCATGGGCCTTTAGCCTACATGTCATATGGGAATGGTTTCCGTCTAGTTTAGCTGAATAAAGGCGGCTCTATGTTGGAGCCTATTAAAGATCGGTGACGATGGAGCAACTGCAGTCTGCTGGGAGAGCGGCAGGGATCTATTCCTGGATATATTTTTTATGGGCTATGCTACTTACAAATCCATACACATTATTATTATTATTATTATTATTATTATTATTATTATTATTATTATTATTATTATTATTATTATTATTATTATTATTATTTCTTGATTACACTGCTATACAAGCACTGCGAATAATTCGACGATGTGTGACAGTTCTTTGGTCTCCTTGCATCCTGACTTCTTACAGTGCGCGGTGATCTGAATAAAAGCATCGAGCTCATGTCCCCAAACAGTCTATACTGGGAGAGAAATTGCCGTGGGATGTTTTCCCACGGGTTGAAGTGAAACGAATGACGTGATCATTAATCAATAACAATCAGCAGTAATTAGCTTACATTAAGTGCATATTAGGGAGTTTGTCTCGCATCATGAGGCGAGGGGGTTTGCGTTGTTGGCTTGACAGAATGCAGAAATGAAGAATGAGAAGTACGGCGTGTGAGGGCCACCTGGTTACCTGTAACCTGTTAATATATTTTTTTTTAGGATACTATGAAAAAAATCTTCAGGTAAAACACGAGGGGTTTATTTAAAAGCGAGAGAGAGAGAGAAGCTCACGGCCTTGCATGCGACGCAAAACAGGGACCGACAGATAGAAGAAACGGGTCGATAAGCACATAATAAATTATGTGAATAACAATCGTGTACAAAGGTTTTGTTTATTCCTTTTGGTATCCAACAGAACCGCGGAAGCGTGACGACAAGCCATCGATAATCCATCGTTTTAATCGACCGGCTTTGTCGATACCTCCTCCTTCATCCAATTTCAGTCAGAGGAAAACTACAAAAAAGGGACATTCAGCAGAACTTTCTCCACTTTGTCGGAATAATTTCCACCAGTCTCCCGAAAAAGTTCAGACCTCTCAATATTTCCTGCACATCGGGTTGGACAAATGCTTTCACATGGTGCAACACCTTTTTTTCCCCTTTTTTTAAAAGAGCAATTAACTGTGATTATGCTTGCAAAGAAAAGTGTTGCTCTCCGACACTGGGCCGTTGGGGAATACTTTTCTGCGCCATTTAAAGCTTTAAATGCTTTGGGGAAACATAGAACGGCTGCTCGGAGAAACTTCGCGTTTCGTAGCATTTGCTTTCCAGAAATGTGACGTGCATTTTTTTTCTCCGTCCCCCCACCACCACCACCTCTCTCTCTCTCTCTCTCTCTTTTGTCTTGCAACTGGAAAGAGCGCAAGAAGGCAGCACTGCTGGCTCCGTCCCCGGAAGAGAGGTGTGCTGCTGCACTCGCGTTCAGTCATCTGCACGTGCCGGGTCGCTCTCCGTTTTATTCCCTCTAATTAGACTAAAGAGAAGCAGATGGGATTCATAATCAGCGGAAAGTGACAACAAACAAACAGGCACAAACAGGAGTGAGATCCAGTTCGATAATATATGCAAAGCCTATAATTATCCGAGTTTTTGTTTTATTTTGTATGATCATTTTATTGTGTTTGCCTTTAACCTGCTAAAGAAAGAAAAAAAACATCTTTAAATTCGCCCACGCACACCCTCCTCTGTGTATCGCTTACAAGCCAGCATTTCTCGTCAGCATCATAAACCCTCTACAGATGTATCCGAGGCCTCTTTATTCACGCGTGTGCTGATTATATCTCCAGTGTTAAAGGGCACATTTAAACTCTGTTAAAATTCCGAGAGCTCATTTAGATTAAGCGATGACGCCTTTACATAACGCAAGGTGACATGCCCGTGAGATTTCTCAGCAAAGCGACGGCCTTCCCCGCTCCTTCTTACAAAAACTCTAAATTATTGTATTTTATTTTTTATTGTTTTGGCCTCACAGCGCTGACTTCATAGGTGATTAGCTAAAATGTATTTTTAGGCCTGGGAAATTTTGATTATTAAAAAAAGCAAAACACTCAATTCCAACGTGTAGGCTAAGACGCTGCTAACGGATCCTTATTATATCTATTTATTAATTCAATAATGTAATGATATTGGCCAATATTAATCCAAAACCTTGGATTTTTTTTAAGTACTCTGTTATCGCGATAAATCTTTAGGTGTGCGCACACTCCTAATAGCTGTGCGAGCTTAGGTGGAGGCGGAGGGGTGGGGGTAGACTTACAGAGGTGTACAACAGTGTGGACTGGTGTGGTCGGACTGCGGCGACCGTACCCCCACCCTCGCCTACCCCTCTCCCCCTCTCTCTCTCTCTCTCTCTCTCACACACACACACACACACACACACACACACACACACACACACACACACACTGAAACCCAAGCTTTATCCGCGGTGGAAAAGACTCGGGGTCTCTGGATTAGACGCTACGCGGAGATAACATCAGCGCACATTAGATATGTGAAATGGAGCACCTCGCGGTCCGGCCTACGGGTGACGCGAGTCGGGGGACATCAAAAAGCCGCAGCGGGCCCTTTTGTGAGAGCTCTGAGCATTGTAAATTTGCTAACTGTAATTCTGCCACAGTTCATGTAATGGGAGAGTAAACACGGTAACTAGCTGTGGCAGGGCACTAGAGGAGCCTCCGCATTCACACACAAAACACGCGCACTGCTTTGGGTGTGTTGTGGGGAGAGGATGATGACGATCCACACACCTCAAGACACATTTTCCACAGATCAATAAGGACACATTCACCGAGATTACAGCAGCCAATCAATTATAAAGTCCCGGTGAAGTCTTAGTCTGGAGTGGGACTCCACAGCAGGCCGCTCCCTCCTTTCCTCTAATGAAGTCCCTGGAAGCGTTCACGGGGAAGGTGCCTAAGTAATTATTATTCATTAATTGGGTTCGGGACCTCGTGCTTCTCTGGGAAATAGAAAATCTGACCGCTAATCCAGGACGTTTCTCTGGGACCCTTTGCGGTGTTGTTAACATGCTGTCACAGACTGACGGGCGCTGCGCCACCACCACCGACAGCACGAATATGGAGAGGTTATAGGGCAGCGACTGTACAGATACACACTCTGCGTGAGGCCTGAAGCGGAGTGCTTTCTTTTTTTTTGTTCACACCTGGAAAAAGAAACAAATAATAATAATGAATTTTTAATATATATATATATATATATATATATATATATATATATATATATATATATATATATAATGTGTGGAAATATTGGCTAGTGCGCAACAATAACTTATGACAAATACATTATTCAAAATTATTCACATTTTTTGCGACATATTTTGCCGCAATAGTCGTAAAATATTATTTAATAAACTTTATCAAGTAGTTCTTCAATTTTCTTGGCAATGGCAATGGCTCGCTCAGTTAAGCGGTTCCTGGAACAAACAAATGCATTCAGCTGTCAGTTCATTTAAAAATGAATCAGGGCCCGTTTCGCCAAACAAAAAAAAGCACAAACAAGTAAAGGCACCTAACCATTTTCGTTTTTATTTGAGCCTTAATAGATGCACTTCTCTATTTTATATTCTAAATAAAACATATTGTCTGTAACAAGGTCTTTTTATATTTCTATAATATAGAAATTAGAATAAATATAAATATAGAATTTTTTAGACGAATGCAAACGCACACGATATATTTTATGCCCCAACTTCTCGATATATACTACGTCATCACGTCGCTGAATTCAAAGAGAATCAAACCAAAATCAAAATCAAACCACGGCTAACGAAAAATAATAATAATAACACAAAAAATCGCAAAATGTAAGCAGACAAGGATAAAACATAAACCAAAACTGTCAGGAATATATGCAAAAAGAAAAAAAATCTTCCGTCCCATCATCATTAATGTTGTTGTTTTTAATTAATCGCTCGTTAATGTCGCCATCAATTTCCCCGCTGATCAGAGGAGCGAGGAGCCAACAACCTCGCCAAACAAATGCACACTAAAATATTGCCTTGAGGCTCGAGTGAAAATTACCCCGATGTAGAAATGACCTTAATATGATGTAATCAATCAAGCTGTCTGCTGGGACACTGGGAATCATAATGTTAATCTTTTAGTTTGGAGCGATGGGGACGTGGGGGGCGGGGGGAAGGGCGGTGGCCTGTCATATTTTACAACTCAGCCAAGAGACTCGCACAAGTTCAGTGACACAGAGTAGCCGAAGAAAGCCCGATATAAACTCCAACATGGAGTTACAGTAGTCCTTCTCTCTCTCTCTATATATATATATATATGTGTGTGTGTGTGTGTGTGTGTGTGTGTGTGTGTGTGTGTGTGTGTGTGTGTGTGTGTGTGTGTGTGTGTGTGTGTAAAGGCTAAAAGATCTGAAAGCCCGATTTGTTTGTGGGAGGAGTGTGTTAGCTATTTGTAGCTGAGGATATTTTGGAAAGGGTGATACTAAAGTATGACAACTACAAAACTATAAATAAATGATGCATTACATGACACAAAAATTATTCTACAAAACTATAATAATAATAATAATAATAATAATAATAATAATAATAATAACTTTAGTTTGAGCTATATTATGAATGTGGACATTACTGAATTAACATAAAGGAATGGGTAGACATAAAACTATTTTTTCAATTAATGTGTCTAAATTTTTAATTAACATACTTCTTTTCACTAAGTTTTTTTTGAGGGGGGGGGGGTATATTTAAGGTGAACTGAACTGAACAATGAAGTAAAAGGTCAGCAAATTAAAAACCTCATCAGAGAGCTAAAGCTTCTGTAGACGCCCATTTCCCTTGCGACAAGCACTCATGCACACTGCAAACATATTAGCTCTGAGAGCATACACAAAACTTGGCAGGCTACAAGAGGCTTGTTGGGCAGCACCAAGTGCTGAAGCCCGTGCATGTTATCAATAACAACTGTGGACAGACGGAACAGGCCGAGCCCACAAGTGTCCATTTCACACCAGACTGGCATGGCACTGGGTTAGGACTCTAGAGAGCTGTCTGCCAGCCCTCACCAGCGCTTTGAAGCAATTTAACTTCTGGAATTTCTGGTTCTCGTCTTTGAAACGCAGCCCCCTGAAGGTTTAACCTGAAAGTTGTGTTCTCACCTAAAGATCTGATTTGGATGTGGTATGGTTCTTTGATAGCATACCAAGACTTAGGAAATAGAGCAATGACAAATTAGAGATTGTGATTCTTTTAGGTTATCAAAAGGCAATTTAAATTAATCTATGTAACTACGAAACAAAGGATGGCTTTTTTTTTTGCTGAGGTAGGCAGCTGAAGAACTTCCTTGTAGAACATCATTAATTACACACTGGAAGATTTTTGATGCAACAAATAATTTCAAAATCTCAAAGCAATCATTTAAACAAGTTACACACAACAAAACAGAAAGCACAAATAGGTTATTTTAATTTAATGTATCATTTGTTATGTTTTGTTTTAGTTTGGTTTGTGTTTATTTGGGGGTTTTGATCCCTAAACACAATTCTGGTCAAATGAAATTTATCTTCAGGAATATAAATGACATTTAGCTAGATTTCCAAACTTCTTCAGATCCAGCAGTCTCCATGTGACCACTAAAACCGCACCGATGTATCACAGTGTTGTATGCAGGGTATGACGTCACTGCAACTGGCTCAAGTGGGGCCCCCGAGCACAGCATACATATACTCATACTGCTGGAAGGAGGGATGCCAAAGGCTCAGTCCAGTTTTGAAGCAAAGGCACTGTTAAATAGTGTTCAGTACAGATGTTCTGGATGTGTCATTAACATATATTCTTTTTTCACTTGATCACATTTTATCATCAGAATCATCAGCATCGTATGTGGCAGCAAATCAGACTTTTAATTATTTCCTGGTAACGAAAAAGGCTGATCTCTGTACCAGATCCTGGATTTTTTAAAACAGATTCATAAGTCCTGTTGAAATTCTCAAGATAAATAGATGCATTTTTTTGGTCGCCAAGGTATGCAGACCTTCAGTCCAAGGGATATATGCACATTTCAACAAATCATTAAGAGGAATAAAACTTACCCAACATGCTTCCACACAGATAAACAGCCCTTTGTGTGTACACACATGCTTACAGAGTACAGTGCAGTGTTACTCTCTATTTTACTCTGAGGAAAAATTTTCAAGTTAGCCTGTTTTCCCCGCAGGAGTGGATGGCTTCCCAGCATGAGAAGAACTAAGTTAGTCCAAGTTGCACACTTACTCTATAAGCCTGACATTTCATAGGAAACAAACCATAAAACACCAAACACTCTACAACCCAACAAAGACCAATAAAGGTTTCAACATCTGAAGCACAAACACTGCAAGTAGCAAACAAACCCAGCAGCTCTCCTGCATCGTTTCCATTTCCATCTAGATTATTTTCCCATCCTCTCCTCAGACTCTTGCAGCCGGCCAGTGACCGGATACATTATTTATTTGTTTGTTTTGCTGCAAAGTGTATACGTGTTTGCGGCAAGAAAGCAAATGGGTGTCTTGCTGGACTGACAGGATGATTAATAGGAGGTTGAGTTAGGGATGGGGGAGTGATGGTGATGCAGGATGGGGGCTGGGCGGGGATTTCGGCAACACATCAAAAACAACAGCACTTCCCGGGGTTCACCGCCACTTCCTCCGTTGGACCACCCCACTTCCCTAAAGCCTACTTCACGCAGCACAAAACCCTGGGGTGGCTCAGTGAGGGTTTACACGGAGGAGGTAATGGAGATTTTTTCTTTAAGACAAAGTCACCAACACAAAGAGGGTGGGTTAACTGCATAATTAGTCATCTTCCTCTGAGAACATGGGAGGAAGAAAGAAGCAGGGGGGAGAAAATAGTGCGAAGGAATTTCGGTGTGCATCAGAGCTGCATGTTGTTTGTTAAAGGGGCACAGCAAGTGCTGAAATGGCAGATAGCTTCATGCACAACCTGGATAAATATTGACTTTGGGCATTTGTAAGCATTCTTGGCCAAAAAGGGACAGGTGATGTTAGTGGTGAAAAGAGGAGCAACGGGAATAGGAAATGTTGGAATCTGACGACATGGAATGTTCAAGATGGTTCTAACACAAGTTAAGCTAACCTGATACGGCCATTAACTAAAAACGAAACACTAATGTGCAGTATTAGAAAATATCTAAAGATGCAGAGACCCACAGTGAACAGTAATCTTGTCTGCGTCAGAGAGCGAAGCTTTGAAAGAGTGCCCTCCTGTGTCAGATGCACAAAAACATGTCGCGCAGTGCATCTGTCCTCAGCCTCTGACTTCAGCCTTCGACTCCTGTAAATAGACATTTGAGAGCTTCTGGGCCACAGGCCTGTCTCAAAACACAATACACCATAGCTGAGCTTACTGGGTCTGGATGTATGCCTTTAATTTGAAAAACCTTTTCTATAGTGCCAAGTGTTTGTGTGTGTTCCTTGTTCTACCTAATCACAAAGGAGGAGAGAAACAAACGCTGAATTTTAACAGGTTGTCATCGTCCACTATTGCTCTTTTCCGAGGGAGCTAGCTGCCAAATCCCTGAGCATGCATAACAATTCCATTACACTGTGCAGGACACCCACACGACTCTTTTGAAGCCAGAGCATTTTAGAGTAGAAGAGTTTATTGACTTCAAATTGGTACCATTTGGCCCCTTTCTTCTTATTTCTTAAAAAAAAAGTGCAAGAGCATGAGCAGCTTAGTGTTAAATGTTTAAGTGATGTTTATTCGGATGAAGTTAGGTGACAGTTGCACAGCGGGATGCCAGTTTTAGCTTACATTCAAATAATGACTGCTCATCGCTGGAAGGATTTTACTTAGCATTGTGATTCCTGCTAACATTCAAGGGCTTGTTTTACAGCAGTGTTCATCTGTAGACCAAATGTGTCACAGTACGATTGGAAAGATTCGGTCTTTTTGGTTGGGCCAATAAACTGTGTCAGATGATTGGATTTGTGATCCGCCCTGTCCTCGCTTGCCATTTTCATAAGCTCATATATCACGCAGTGACATTTGCCATGTGGTAAAACTGGACAACTTGCCACTCCATTTTGGAGATTTTTTTTTCTTCTCCTCACTGTCATGTCACACAGACGCTGAAAATAATGTTTTGCTGTGACCCATGCAGAGTAACCTTTTGAAGTTGTCAGTTGGAAAAGGCTACTGTGGGACACTTATAGCGTGTCAGCTGCTAGGAATTCAGTGTGTGGAAGACTGGGCTTACAGACACCTGTATGCCTGGGGTCATAGTGGCACCTCTCAGCTTTCCAAATCCTGCAGGATGGTCTGTTCTAGTGTGTGTGTGTGTGTGTGTGTGTGTGTGACATAAGTCCCTCCACAACTTTCTTTTGAAATGGTGCTGTTGCAATTCAAGTCAAAGTTATTTTAATGTAGAAGCGAGCTTTATCATTCTATCATATGTCCCACTGTATTCAAACCACGACAGGTCGTCACCACATCACCATGGTGTGATTTCAAAGACTGCTTGTTAAACTCTTAATGTGTGACATTGATTAACAGCTCAGCTACACTTCAACCCACCAGTGCCTGTGAGGAGGAAATGAAGTGATCATGGCTAACACGAGCTGATGTTTTTTTAATACACCGGATAAAAAGATTTCTGTTTTTTGCTGTCCTCTAGCGAACAACAACTCCTGTGCTCGAGTCTTTTGTGGTAAATGTACAATAAAATGAACGCAAAGCCCAGTAACTTGTTCCTTAGCAAAATGTATGTAAGACTATGAAAAGGATTTTGTTATTCCATTGGGAAGGAAGCCTTTGTTTGGTCCAAATCCATTCTGGAAAATATATTACCTGAGGTTTGTCATGTAATATGTATAGAGCACAGACGACTCAGTCTCTAGTTATGCAGACATATTCTTTTCTCTCTCTCTCCCTCGCTTTTTTTTGTACAATCAAAGCTCAAATCAAAAACACTGAAAATACAGAGAAACCAAAGTAATGTGAAATGAAAATGCAGTTACTCTATGTTGGACATACAAATGCTGCTCTGAGTGTTTGTTTAATACGACAAAATCTACCACACACACATATATCTGGGTGCTGCTGTCAGTGCAGCAGCATCAGTCATCGTTCACATGGGAGAATAGAAGGTGGTGTTTATAGCCAGGCAAGTTGATCTGTTTCCTCAAATTCACAATCACGGGCTGGATGCCTGTCTATACTGATAACCCCAGAAACGTTGTCTATTAAAAAGATTACATCAAGGCAGGAGAGATGGAGAGGAGGAGGCAGGGGATGTAGGAATAAATGTGCATGTACGTCTGTGTGTATGCACCCACAGGAGGATGTGGGGGTTCTCTGCCATCGGTGAGCTTATCCAGAGGATCTGTTCTACTTCAAGAGGAGAGAGACGTCTGATAGGAATAGAGTGTGCCCCACACTTGCAAAGAGACACACACACAACCCAGGCCTCTGTCAGCCTTACCTACCGCTGAGTGTTTGAGCACCCCCTGGTCCAAAATCAGAGCTCCAATAATAAACTCTACTGGCTCTTCTGATTTGTCGTGACAAATGCTCTCTGCTCATTGGTCTCAGGTAATGCCTGCTGCAAGGGATTTCACAGCCTTGATTTCACAAGGGTCTGTGACAGTGTGTGATTATGTGTGCACAATGCAAGTCAAAGTACATGCACACATAGATTTGCCATAAATAATGTTTATTTGAGGCATGTAGACTGAACAAAAGTAACAGCAGAGGAAGGTATAAGAAAACAAAGAAACCTTTTAGGGGGGAGGGAAAAAAACTCCATCTATTTATTCAAGCTGCTCTGCCTTTGCTTCAATTAAAATGTACTTTGTCTTTTATCAGAGAGTGGGCGGGGGGTTGAGGTGGACTTGCCCTTTATTCTGTCCACCACCTTTTTCGGTGAGGAAAGCCAGTGGGTGCCAAATGGCAAAGCCTGCTGGATCATTATTTGAGTGCCAAAACGGTGGGAGAGGAAAAGTCAGTAGAAAGCTGGTCATTAAAATTCCTACCATCTTGTTGACTGCATCTCCCCAACCAGCTTTCATTTCCCCCTCAGGAATTGGAGGCAAAGGACAGCGAGGAAGTAGAGCTTAGCTGAACTCATAAGAGATGATCCTTAAATATAATATGGAAGAGATGTCCTGGAAAACAGCTCTAGAGACAGAGATGAGTCTAACAGTGAAACAACACTGACCTCAGATTTGTAGGAGTTTGTGAGTCATGAGGATGTTGAAACCTACTGAATGCTTTCCAGTACTACATTTGACGTTTGATTTTAAAACAAGACAAAAAGGAAAACTACAAACAGTCAAATTATTTTTCTCACAAAAAACATTGATAGTAGGATCCTCGATCAAGTGAGAGACAGCATGTTAGAGCCTTATATTTGCACAGGAGAAGAACGGGATCTCAGCACCTCTTATTCGTGCCAGGATAACCGAGGAAAAAAAAACCTATCTGAGACAGAGACGTAAGCGTTCTTTACCATTTCCTCTTTTCTTTTGTTGAAGAAGGGTGGAGGACCACACAGTGAGCTGAGGCCAGATAGTTAGTGTATATTAAGGGACTGGTTACCGCAAAGGGGGATTTGTGCAATGGACCTTAGAGGCTCTGGGGGTCTGGTGGTGGCCTTTCACTATGCTGAGCAGAAGTGGAGCATCCACATCCGTCCACGGTTCAATAACAATGTAGTGCAATATTTTTTTTAGGTAATTAGATGCACATTAGGTCGATTACATGGTTAGTGATTTCCCATTTCAAAAAGTCAGTTTAATGGTTATTTAGTTTTAAATGAGTATAGAAACACATTGGAAACAAAAGGTTGCATGTTAACTTGAACCTGAAAATCACCAAATCAGCATTTAATGTATGTATTCTATCACATTTTCTATCAAAGTGTATACCAATTAGTGCGATCGCTCTACTTTTACCCATTTACTATATTTATTTGTGCAATTCAAGCTATGTGAAATAAAAGTTCAGCTGAAAACATCAAAATAAAGCATCATAATTACAATATTTCATCAATATTGTAAATATTGTAATGTTTAGAGATGCAAGAAAAACCAAACAAACCGTAAACTAACTTGCGGCTCTGTCCCTTCTCTCAGAAATAGTGTGGGTGGACCCCCCTCTGGTCTAAATTACCTGCTGACCGACAAGCCAATAGCAGCCAGTAAGGATGTGCTGATAGGATACTGGTGACGCACTCCTCTCCCCTGTCGCCACGGATCCCATGCCACCAGCCATTCCTTCTCTTCCTCCTCCCCTCTCACTTTAGCCTTCCTCTGTGCCCTGTGATGCGCTGCGGTAGGTCAGGTAGGTAGAGACGGTGAGCAAAAAGAGAGCAAGGGATAGAAACAGAGGCGCACGGGGTGAAAGAGGAGACTTTATTATCACCGTTGTTTCAAGCTCACTGATCCCCCATCGATGACTACTCAAATGTCCTGTCTTTTCAACACACCAAAGCACTCCTGGACCCACTCCCCCCACCACCACCACCACCACCACCACTACCTTTCCTACAAATCCCTCTTTACTTCCACACAACCCCTCAGCTCCCCATTTGCTCCTCTCCTGTTTCTACCTTCCCTCTCAGTGGGCTCACACTGCATTTGGAGGGTTAGGGAAAGGGGGAGAAAGAAGGGGGAGAAAGGTAGACAGAGTGCGAGAGAGAGAGGGAAGGAGGGAGAGTGTCAGGCCTCTGGCTGTAAGGGAGAGTGCACCTGGATGGGCAAGCTTCCTGGACATGCTGTGAGGGGCTATTGTCCTGCATGTCAGCAGCCCCTCTCTTTTAATGGGGCCCGTATATCATCATTCTGATTATGGCAGATGACTGGGACTTTGGGGGTGGGGGTGGAGATGGTAGATCTGGTAGAAATGTACATGTGTGTGTGAGATACAGAAAGAAAAAGAGTGTATTGGGGAGGGAGGTGGGATGAAGGCGAGGTTTGGGGACAGAGGCTTAAAAACGCAGGGACCCCTAAATCCCCCATCGACTGAAATCCTAGCACTTAACCCCAGCTATGGCATTGTGAGCTGCCGTGGGGATTTTTTCCTCTCTCTTTTTTTCTTTTTTTTTTTTTGGTGGCCGTCATTCTTTTTAATGGACTCTCTAACTCGGTCTACTCCTCCCTCTCCCTCCATTCACTCAGTTTTTCTTTTTTTTTTTCTTTCTGGTTTATGACTTGTTTTCTTTTCAGAAGTAAGAAGAAGTGGAATGAAGCATGGTCACCTGTCCTCTGCAGTCCAAATATCCTCTCAGACCAGAAGCTGTTCACTAAGGAAAGATTCCTGAAGTGGACCCTGTTTATTCCCTCAAAATTTTCCAACCAAGCAAATGGAAAATGTAAATGTTTAACTTGTAAACTAAAGCTATTACTTAATTGAAAAAAAAAATATTTGGTACAAAATTCACATTTTGCAATTTCTATATCTATTTCTAGATTATAATTTTATTTCCATTCTCACCAAGTCTGTAAACGTACATGATCTGAATCTGTTTTCCTAAAAAGCAAAAGTTTTTACATCTAAGCAGCTCAAATAACATCTACGCTCTTTTCGGGCTGCTCTAGTGTGTCAGTGTTAAATGTTTCTCAGCATAACCGGTGGAAAATCTAATCTAACTCAACTGCAGATCAAAGATTGAAGTGTTCGTGTTTTGGGTGAGTGAAAGGAGAGAGTGCCATTCATTTCATGGGGACAAATGACAGCTAATTGAGAAGGTTTTGTAAGAGCTTGTCTGGAAACCTTTCAAATGAGTAAAGGGTCATTTCCCCCATAATGACCTACCTATGTTGGATTTTGTATGGTGTGTGTGTGTGTGTGTGTGTGTGTGTGTGTGTGTGTGTGTGTGTGTGTGTGTGTGTGTGTGTGTGTGCAAGCGAGTGAGAGAGACACATACACAAAGAGTCAGAGGGAGTCGACAGATTAAGGGTGTAAACCAAAAGCCGATTGACAATGTTAACATTATTAAAGTTTCTTTTTTAATTAATTAAAAACGTAAATTGAACACTTCTCACATAAAAATGCACATTTATTTCCAATCATTGCTTTTCGCTCTACTTTAGAAACAGGATAGGCAACAAAAACACCAACTGACCACCAGTTTGGCAATATTTTTGTAAGATTACTATCTAGTGTGTTTAAATGCATACCTGTGCACACACACTCATTCCCCAGTGTTGATGTGGCAACAACAAGATTCAGCACCACTGTGGCCTTTAGTTCTGGCTCAAGGACAAATATTTACATGGACCACAGCGACATTATTTTTTTTAAGTAATTCCAAAGCTCGCAAAGCTAAATTCGACGTACAACTTATTTAAAGAGTCAGGATGTTGTTGCCGAACAGTAAGTTGGGGTTCTTTCATTTATTAACTTTCTTCTTTTCTGTGCACGTCTCCAAATCCAGATGTGTCACACCATCAGCAGATTCAACATTTCTTGTTATTTTTCCGAGTGAAAACTCGAGGTGGGAGATTTACTGAATGTGATGTCAGAGTACTTCCTATTTGGATGGCATTAACAAGGCTGAGGACAGAAAGAAACCTGTAACTCCACTATGCTTCGGTGCAGTCATTTTGAAAAACAGTGAGTCAGTGTCCGCTTGGTGCTTGGTGCGTCAGATGAGAAGCAGTTAATGTGTCAGTAACTGGACAAGCAGTATATTTTGAGGGAAGCCGCAGAATCAGAGAGAGCGTGTAGTGCACAAGCATCACTCTTTGCAGCATCAAGAGTAAACAAACAAACAGAAAAGGAGAAATTAAAAGAGGTGAAAAGGAAGGCAGAAAGCTTTATTATTCTGGCGTGTCTGGCTGGCAGCTCTCAGGGGATTGGCGGGATTAAGTGAGAGCTGCAGATGACATCACGGGTAAGGACGAACGCTTGACTCATAAAGTGCCCCTCGGTATGTGCATCTACAGGCCCAGTTCCAGAGCCAGGGTGTGGGCGAGGGGGTTGAGGGGATCATTAGTGAGGTTTTATTGGACCAGTGGGGAGGAACCGCTGGTACGCGGGTGCAGACGCACAGGAAAACAAAATTCAGACTTCGCTGTGTAGTGCAGCTATTTGATTGCTCCCAGACCTTAGTGCAGAATATATGTGTGCTTGTGTAAGGGACAGAGATACATAGAATGAATTGTGTGCTTGAGATTGATATGCATACTGTACACCAGTGTATTCAGGTGAGTTTCACTTGGACTTCTATTTGAGGCTGATACAAATGCGTAAGCTTGTGTGTGTGTGTCCAAGGATTTGTTGGCACTTGTGTATGATTGTCCTTTCATACATGATTGTGCGTGTTCATGCATGCGTCTTTCATTAGGATGGAAACCAGAGAAATGCTATAGTCTTGGGGGCCTGTGCTGCAAGTTGATTCTCCAGTGACGTTTGCTCCAAGTTCTCATAAAATGCACAAGGCAAAAGCCAGAATTCCTTTCTGTTTTCGGAGCCACACAGCCCCCCACCCTCTGCAGTCGTACATTGCCTCCTTCTTCTTACAAATGTATAAAAGACGACAGCAAGGATATCCAGTGCCGGCTGATACAAATCCCATTCGGTCACCTCCAGATGGGACGGCTGTCTTTTACAGTGAGAACTCAGCAGTAGCCTTCCTGACTCATTGTTTCACTCCATATAAAATGAAATCAACCACATCTGCTGGGGGTGCCCAAATGCAAGCTACCTTTTCCAGTTACGCTGGAACAGATCCTTCTGAGTGATCTGCAACTGTGCTTTCTGCGGAGATTTGTTACACGGAAAGAGCCTTATAATGACCTATGTGGTGTTTAGTACATGAAGCAGGGCTAGCAGACAGTGGTTTGACACACTCTTAAGCTTTTCTCTGTCCGTGTGTCTCGTCAGTGACAGCCCCAAGAAAAAGCCAGAGGATCTGAGTCCCCGCCATCAAGGCACGGCTAGCAAATAAGCCATTCATTCTGATCGCTGTCATTCTGAGCCGTCTGACCTCTCAGAGCTGAAAGGCCCGCTGTGGTCTCATAAAAAATACCAGTCATAAAACAGCTGAGGGGGTAAGACACTCTTGAGCTATTAGCTGGTGATACTGGATGAGATTTCAGTAGGTGCCAGGGTGTAAGATTGGATGAGGCTAGGAGGCAGGCTTGTGTCTCAGGAACAATAGATATGCTGAAGAGGTGAGGTAAAGTTATTAACTTGATCAGCAGAGTGCCTGTCTACGTATTTTATTTGCAGTGTTTGTGGCACAGCCCATTTAGCATAAATATGCTAGCCATTGCTGTCCAAAAAGAAAAGGCATGACCTTAAAATTAACTCTAATTACTTCACTCTCTCAGAGTCTGCTGTCAAACAAATCACTACCCACACACAGTCTCAAAGTACTAAATGCACTTGTTATCAATTGGGGGAAGGCATTATTACCTATTAGCTGTTTTAATGGTGCAAACAGGGGCACACAAAGTAAATACTGAGGTTTACGACTTCCCCTCCTCAAGAAAAGCACATGTTTGATTGTGGTTGCTAATGTTAAACTAATTAGAGAGGTCTGAAATACTATGCAGAACATTTGTGTTCACTCATTTGAGACTAAATACGGGTTAACGGGAAAGGGAGAGCATCAGTGTTTATAATAATGCTTTGAAAGCATATTTTCTGTACCTATTAAAACTGATAAGGCATTAAAGATTAAGTTAGTTATAGATAGATAGTCTCTAGTGTGAGTCAAAACCATTTATTTTCTAAAAGAGCATGACTTAATTACTCTAACTTAAAGAAATACAACTCTCTAACTTGAGTTGTGTTCACCTAGATACAAAGTTTAGTGCATTAGAATTTAACAAGTACACTAAATTAAAATCTTAAGAAAAAAGAATTGAGAATGGATGAACAATGACAAACAGTGCTTTTGTCCTGTTTTTAATGTGAAATGTTACCCTAAGCTCATATTTCTGGTCATATAGTTTATATGTGGATATAATATTCTAACACAAAGTAGGTAGTCTTACTTTTTTTAATCATCAAAATATCAAAGCATTCTTTGATAGCATACGATGTATGGTCTTTAATAGCTGTTCAGGATTGAGTCCTCAATTGGTTGTGACTCAAATAAAAATCACATCGTGTTAAATTATTAGAAGGATGCAGCTTTTAATCAAATAGCACTGTCTTCAGTCATCTGTAACAAAAAAAAATATCCTTTGTCTGTTCGGTGACAGTGGAAATAAAATAAAAAACAACTTTTTATTGAGATCTTAGAGTGTGTTTGTGTTTGTGTGTGTGTGTGTGATCGCGGTGCACAGTATTAACCTGATGCCCTGGAGAAGTGACAGAGAAATACTGCTGAAATGTATTCATAGATTTGTTTCCTCCAACAAGCAATAAAATCTAGTAGAAAAAAAACGATTTAACACTTTGTATTTCCAAAGCATTCTACGCAGCAAAAAAATCTGCCTGGGCAGTATATCACCTGACCTTCTTTATGTAAAAAAAAAAGAAAGAAAAACACACACACATACACAGATTCATTGTTGAACCCCCCAACCATCCTCTTAATCCCATAAATGTTTTTACAACTTGCTGTGCTGGACACTGAGGTGTTTACATTAGGCTAGCCCTACTAGCTAGCGGCACTAAACTCCGTATAGTCGTCTATCAAAATGAAAGTGCTCTCATAAACATTCTAATTAGGCCGTGCTTTATTGTTATTTAGGCCACAGATCATTAAGTTAGTGTAAACCAACATATTAACCTTTGATTAGTTTGGCTGTGTTAATACTGTGTCATCACTGCGCCACATTTATCACAGCCCTGAGCATAACATTTATCATAGGGTCAGCCACCTTTAGAAGGAATGAACTGCAAATTAATCACAGTAATATCCCAAGCCACAATTTGGATGCATTATGCAGCATAGCAGAGTTAAATATCGGCTTTTCAGCTTTAATACTTCAGATGAGGCATTCCGATGCAAGCTTATGTTCCTCGGATCCAGTGGTACATCTGTATCCTTGCTTACAGCATTATAATTCAGTACGGTGATTTTTACAGTATGTGTGATTTTACAGCACATGTTTAAATAAAACTAATAACAGCAGACAGGTGATCAGTGCGGGTAACACTAAGGAAAAAAAGAGGATTTCTTCAAAACAGACTCAAAGGAGTCGAGCCAGGGAATATTTTACCAGCACTAAGTAATTGGGAAAGCAGTTTAATTGTAGAGGATTATGCTTTCATGTTTGGAATATTGTGAACTGACTGTATAGCTTTATAGGGAACCATTAATTCTGCTATGTAATACACGTAAGACCATTAATCATGATCATCGTCATTTCTGTCAATGCTGGACTTGACATCGTAACCTCCGCTCACCTTGCTCCGCAGGAAGACGTGCAAAAATCAGGGAAATTGTTCGTTTGTCTGTTTAAGCTATTTTAGCTGGGCTAGTATTTGAGGCACTACTTGTGCTTACAAGCAACATCGCATTACAGAGACAAAATAATGCATTTGAATGGTACTCAAAGCACATCAAGGCATACATAGATGGAGAGATTAGCAGTGGAGAGATTTCTAAAGTAAGTGTATTGATCTGAAATTCAATGTCATATAAATAGCAAAACCTGAATAATGATATAGGAAAAATGTTGAAATGGTTGAAACTACAAATACAAAGAAATAAGATCAGGGACTGCTCTTCTGCATTTAGGAGACAATCATTTTTTTTCTCTGCACAGAGACACAGATAGATGTATTAAGCTTATCTGTGTCCTTGCTAGTGAATTAAATGTTATTTTGTACAAGGCTGGAAATTTGGGTTCAGAAGCACGGTGGCCCAAGCAACTCAAACTAGAACTCTAACTATATGATCAGAATGTGATGTGCTGCATTTTCTATAATGGACATATTGAAAAACTGAATATGAACACAAATGTTATGACACATATGGGACCAGAAGGTTAGCTAAGGAGGGATGTGCAAGTAAAAGTCATTTTAAGTTGCTGTATTTTACTTCTTTTCCACAGATCGAAATTGCCCAGTCGCCCATGCATCATTCTCCTCTATTTTAAAACAAGCAGCATTTACGACAATATTAAACTATAACATTCAAAAGTCAATTAGATATTGTTGCACAGATATTTTTATTTGTATATTGTTCTACATATTATCTCCGTATACTACACAGAGTGTACCAGTGCATCTGCACATGGGTTTGGTCAGAGTCAAATGTCCCAGGCTGATTCTTATTCCCACTCCACACTGTAGGGTGCCAACTTCAAAGTGGTAAAAACTCAGACTTAACTGGTGCAATTTTGATCTGTAGGCAGTGTATATATCACTCTGTCTATGGAGACCTCTGGAGTGCTTCAAGGGTAAAAAAAAAAAAACCTCCCAGTAAATTAACACACACAAAACAAGGGAAAGACCTATTCATTCCACCAGTGAATTTAAGTCCAGCATCACATGCTTGCGTATACAGCAACAGTAAACAGGGAAAAATCTGTTTCCAAAAATCTGAAGCAACACCAGTTTGAGTCAGTGTGTGAGCCATTCCCATCATAAGCTGGATCTTACTTTGACACAGACGTTGATAACTTGTGGATGAAATTCAGATACATAAACCTTGCTTTGTGATACTTTATTTTTATATGAGGAGCACACAGAGAATATGCTCGTGGAGAAGTGCAAATACAAAGAAAAAAAAGGCCCCGTGCACACCAGATTGTGTGCCCTGCAACAAAAACGACCAAGATGTAAGTACACCTGAGTTCGATTACTGTGAGATTTAAGAGGAGACATGCACACTGTCTGATATCAGAGGAAAACCATTAATTTGTGACTCTCTGATTCTTTGTCATCAACTGCTCAAAACTAATGTATATGCCATAATCTAACAATACTAATCATTCTGTTCAGCATGTTGCTCAGTTTGCTGTTCAGTAGCCATGTTTCAGTGGTCCCGACTATTAAAAGTGTCCCTGTCGCAGTGCATATCCTTTAAAAAAGAGCTTTACTAAGTCATTAATCCCATCCATCGAGCTGATTGGCTCATCATTATTTCTACCCACTGCGCTCATTTTACCTTTTGTTTTTTTAAACCGAGAAACTACAGTTTCAAGTCACGATGCCAAGCGAATTAGTCAACCCAGCTGTACGGACGGTTTCAAAGGGCACAGGCAACAATCCCAATTTGAACAGCTACAACTAAGGTTAACACAAACTCACTAATGGAAATGACATGCCCACAAAGACACAATTCTAGCTTTAAATGGCAGCGCTATTCCCCTGCAGTCCAAAAGGGCTTCAGTGAGATTTAATGTGTGCTTAAGGAGTTCCAGTGTTGAATAATAACATAAATTCGAGACGATTTTCTCTGACTCAGAGATTACGCGCGTGTACTGCACAGTGGTGGATGGTTCCAGTCCTGTTTCCTGTACACAATTTTATGTGAGCCATTATCAAGTTCACATCTTCCCTCCTCTAAACAATGAAATCCAAAATGCTACAGACAAATTATGCTAAATCCAAAGGATTGCTTGGTGATTACAGTAACGACCTGAAATAGCACATAATGATAGACACTGTGGAAAAACATGCAGGAGGAAAAAGGCTCGAGGGCAAAAAAACCCCCCAAAAAACAGTCTTTACAAGAAGTACTAACACTGACATCACGCTACTGATGCTTTTTCTTCATTATCCATCACTGGCTTTTATTTAGAGATAACACTGAGAAATCATCCAAGTGGGTCAAAAGCGCTCAGTTTTAGCATTGGTTCTAGGAGTTGGGATTTTATCCAATTTAAAGGGGTGTGCATGCTCCCATGTAGATATATATATGCATGCAAAGAAGCATAGCATATAAAACTGTGCGCACAAAAATGTTTTGCGTAAGCATGTGTGTATGCGAGGAGGCAGGCTCAGGCGGAGTACTGTAGATCTTTGCGTGAGTGTCTGTAATTGGCGGCAGAGGAAGAATCTGTGAGCTGACATCTGCAGTTGATTTTTTGGTGATAATAAATCAGGTTTCTTTCTTCACTGGTGTGCTTCCACACTGCTCTCACTCTCGCTTGTCTGTGTTCCTCTATGTATTACACACACTCGCTTCCCTTCCTCTTCTCCTCATTTCCTCAAATCTGTGGAAACCCAAGGACTAGTTGCACAGAAAACTTTGGAGTCAGCCTCACTTTTTGGGTGGCCACACGAGCTGAGTTGTGAAAGCTCCTTCCTAGCCAAAGCTAGTAGTGGGAGAAAAGGAAAGGAGTGCAAAAAGGAGAGACCTGCTCTGTGATTATCAGCGAGTAGAGGTGGATGGAGACAACGAGGTGTGAACAGGCTGCAGCTGAGGGGGAGCACACAGTCTGGCAAAACCTGCAACTGCCTGTGTGGAGCCCAATTTCTGCTGACTGCACCTATCTCCACCATACACGGCTGAGTTAATCGTGAAGGTTCTTGCCACTGAGCCATTTCTCTCCACATCAATTTCCTGTCTAGCCACAGCCTCAACACCAGATTTAGAGCCCAATGGCTGCTGTTTTTATGTTTTGATTATCCTTCTTCTTGTTACACTGAACATAATACAGTGTGAGACAGAGAGGGGGAAAAAAAATTAGGGGGAAAAAACCCTTCCTGGAGGTGACCTGGGTTGTGTTACATTCAATAGATTTTCAACTGACAATTACAGAACTCATGCACCGAAACATAATCTATATTCCACAAGATTACCAAAGGTAAATTCAGTAAACATTTTTGATTACCATGTTTTTCATTTAACAACGTTACTAAATAAAACAATTCAAAACTATGTTTACTTTAGATGTTTATCACATCAAATACATGCATACAAGATGTGCCACAACTAAAACAAAAACAGATTAGGTTTCCTTTGGGGGAAAAAAAGAGACTGCCTGATCCTGATTATTGCCTCTCCTCTTCCATGGAGATGGAAGCCCACGCCAATATCATTTAGTTTTATTCGCGTTAGACAGAAAGAAAAAAGGGCTTATTACTTTAAAACCAAATTTTATTTTCATAGGGGAATAACCTTTTGATTTGTACCCAGCATTAATTGAGGACCTTAATAGAGGTATTATAGCATATACTGCAGCGGCTTTTACTGTAAAAGTAAAGGGGCACAGAGGAACATGCCATGGCTGCACAAGCATGGCGGGAGACACCCAGGAGTGCAGATGCTGTTCTGTCTGGGGTCTCAAGATGAACTTTTAAGCACTTGCCTCAAACTATATAAAGTCTGTGACTTTGTATATCTTTGTGTAATAAAGAAAAAACATCATTACAATAGATTAAAAAAAGTATTTAGCACATGCTTAGTGTATTAATATCTTCCACAAGAACAGAAATTTAAGGGTGAAGAGGCACCAAGCACACTTCAACATGCAATATGGGACCAACCTTTGCCTTTGCATATGGACACAGACACACAGACAGGAGGAAGGGTTTGGTGCATGAATATGGATGTGTCTGCATGTGTGTTTGCATGTGTATGGTCTGTATGTAAAACAGTGCAAACCTTGGAGACAGACTGGGCTTGAGCTAATTTCTCAAGCTAGTAGGAGAAAGCAGAGTTGACAAGGTTGGAGAAAAGGCCTTGAGTGTACACAGCAGAGCACAGCATTCCTTTAGCACGCCGAGACTACAAAGTTTCCTTGGATCATTTCCATTACAGCAGTTTTACACGTGCAACTTCTTTCCTCGGGGTAGCCAAGGCTAGACAGGTGAAGTGATTAGGCTTTAAACCTGGCTGACCTCTAACTAGCAAGACAAAACATCTTGTGTTGGATCAACAGATGCCTGATGGAATGCAACTTCCTGCCTCATCTGTCAAAATTCCCAACAGGAAGGGAACAGTTTTCCTGAATTAGAATATTTACAGCTGAGGCGAGAGGCTAGATGGAGTGAGAACGCTAATCTCAATCAATACTTACATATATCTTACATAAACTGAGTCTTTGGGATACAACTGATTCTGGCAATAGTTAAAATCATTTTTATTCCTCATTAGCTTAAACGTAAACAATAAAATTGTTGATATATTACCTGATTGATCTTTAATCAGACCCCAGCAGATCTTCCCAAAGATCGCTAATTAACTGAACACTAATTACCAGAGGACGTAAAGTCCCCACTCAGCGCCCGTGCAATGTGTTGTTCCCTCAGGCATCTGTAAACACTGGGCCCCAGTCTGTCAACGCTGTTGTGTGTTTAGACATCTGTTTCGACCGCAACTTAGCACTGATCGTCAGTATCATGTGGCTAGAGCCTGGAGTTACATCTGCAGTCCCAAATACATGTTGTCTATTACCACATTTGGATCCAATTCTAAGGAGTGTTTAGTGGTTGCGGTGGTGAAAGACCTATCCTCTCTCGTTGTTATGAAATTTGTAAGAGATGGTTAGCATCAGAGCATGCATGCGGTGCAGTGTTACAGAATCACTCAAGTCTTTTCTGAAAGATAAAAGGATATGAGTTGAACTGACAAGAATTTGCCATCACGTAACATACACTGAAGTTTTAAATGGGTCTGTGATGCCTTTGTGTTATTTTAAACAGACACAGAGGCCTGAAATGTGAAATATTTAGAAAATTTGTGTTTAAGATTTGTGTGTGATTTGTGAGGTTTTTGGTGTCATTTTTTCCTAAAGTTTCTTTATTTGTGTGATAATGTTCTTCAATTGTTCGGCAATTGTTGGATGTAAGTTTGTTTTCTGACCACCAAAAGTGTAACATTTTAGAGTAAAGAGCAATGAGACATTCCTGAAGATGGTACTCATAGTACGTCAAACCTGCTTGCTAGAATACAAACACCAGCCCCTGCTTTAGCTTTCTGAATCTCACATAAGAAAAGAAATATATGACTTGGTCCAGTGTACCATTAAAGTATATGGAGCATTACCCATAGTGCACATAGGGGCCATGCCACATTTTTATTGCAGGTTTACAACTCGCTGGTGGAATAACTGCAGCTTGTTTCCTTAGGTGGAAGATTGGGAAAAGAGAGAGGATGTGTTTGTGTGCTTATTAGAACCATGTCAAGAAAGCTGTGCACAGTGCCAGGTTACTAAAGGTAGTCTCCCTGAATTCTAGAGCAGTGACTCTAGAAATCAGTCCTTCATAGGAAAAGATCATAAGTGTGAAATGTGCCATATTTGTAACCAATAATTAGTAACATTTCACAAAACTGCCCATTAACACAAAATAATAAATGCCAATGGCTGGCAGCAACATGTCCTAAGGAATCACACTTTGATGAATCAAACCTCAAACTGTCTAACAGTCCAGCGTTTCAAACTACATCTGTGAGGGCTGTCCACCTGTGTTAGCAGAAACTTCTTGAACTCCATCTACATTCATTTACTAGATTTACTGGTAGAAAGATGAAAGTCTTGATTTAGAACCAGAAAATTGACTAATTTATAATTATTCTGTGTAACTTCAGCTCTCACTACAAGTCTTTAATTGACTTTTCTGAAGCGGGATCAGTGAGTCATCTTCTTGCTTTGTAACACGCAATGAATAAAATCCAGTTAACATAACAATTGAAAATGCCGGACAAACACACAATATGCTCACTTGTGAAAGTGCGCTTATTGTGAGTCAATTTCCCTGTTCATACAGTATGAATCATATTAATCTTTCTAATGGCAGCAGATCTCAAATAACACGAGCCATTGGGAAAACAATACCTGGAAAAAGCCTTTTTTATCTATACAATGCAGGACTTGCCGCTTAATCACAAGACTGGGTTGATAATCTATATAGAACTAAATCAATACGAGGGTGGTGTGAGGGATCATTTCCCTGAGGGGGAGGTCTGCCATTGAACATGACACCATAGGACAAGCGTGCCTAATCTATGTTTGAACTTTAAGTGAGCGTGGGCCTCTCTCTTCTTAACATGACCACTCCATTCTATCAGACACCCCAAAAGCCGGCTCAAAGCGTGGTCACTCAGACGATCATATGAGAGAGTTAGTGCCCATGTGGTCGAGGGGGACAGGACGAGCTCTGTTCCGCATCCACCTATCCACCCACCAGCTCCCTGAGAAAGGGGCATTTTGCCGAAGCGCCCATGCTTCCAGGTGTTTTGGTCATTAGGGCTTCTCTCTATTAGAAGTGCCATACCGCTTGCTTAACGGCTATAACGCCAACCGTCGTGCTCGGATCACACCTCCACAGCTGTAAAGCCCCGTGGTGAGGGGGTGGTGGTGGTTGGCAGCCGGAGAGGCATGCGCATGGGGGGACGGGGCCAAAACGCCTGCTTTGTTCTTCGGGGGCTCCGGTTACCCCCAGCTCTTCCCACAACCCGTGTGACATTCAATATAGCAACAGTAAATTTTACATTAAGCGTGTGAAATCACAGATGCACATGTCACAGCAGCATCATAAAGTGAATTTACTCAGCTTGACTTCAGCACGCACCTCAACTCTTTAAGTCACTGTAGGGGGGCAGTTAGGGGTGTGGATGGTAGGCAAAATTACAGCAATTAATTTTTAAAACGGCCCCCAAAAAAGTGCACTATATGCTGATGTGTATGCAGACTGCACACCTGGTCTCATTCACTTTATTAACAACAGCCTTCCTGCCTTTGGTAATGCATATTAAATTGATAATTGATATTCGGGCATAGCCTACAGGCTTGTTAAAGGTTTAATTATCTGTGAAAGGAAAAACAACTATGGGAAAAATAAGAGAGTGAGACTGGCACTAGCATTGCACACTTGCAGCACAGTAGAAATGCTAACAAAAACAGGTACACTGTAATAAAAAAAAAATTGATTTACTCTGTAAAGTTTTTGTGCCATTGCAAAAAATGGTTCCCATTCAAACGTCATTTTAAAAGCCAACAGCAGAACAACAACCCTGCCAAAGTGCCCAAGTCCACCTGTTCACACTCATATCATCCATCTACTAAAAATAAAAAGAGAGGAATCCACACAAGTCTCAATGAAATGTAATGTTAATGCACTTCCACAGTTAATCCACCATAGCTGCTCTTGTGTGCTTTGGATGTGCATGGAATATCATAATTAAATTTTTGGGGACATTTCTTTTCCTTTTTAAATTTCATGAACACTAATTTATGTCAGCAGCAACATGGTGACCGCTGCATTGTGCGACTCTACATGGACACTTAAGAAACACCCTAACAACCTCAGGGTCAGTCCTATGAAATTTCTCCATTTCCTATGCATAAAATTCTGAATATGACTTATTCAAGCATTCCTGAAACCCCTGCAGTTCTTTTGGCAATCGCTAAATAAATTCTCCACAGCCCCCTGCGTCGCATAGCCTGCCACAGTATTCCCCCCGCTCAAAGAATCAGGGAGAGCCAACATTAAGGCTGGTGGCTTGTAAAGTGAGATGGGAAGTTTAATTGATCTAAAAGAATTTAATGTGGCGTAGTGAATCGCGGCAGACAGCATGGATTTATATCACAACCCTGGAGAGCTGAACATAATATTGCCTGAGTTTTATAGCAGAAGGGGGATTTTTTTAATTGTTGCCACAAAAATGATTTACTTGGTGTTGAATAAAACCACAGTTCAATAACAGCCCTAAATGCCCACTTTAATTCCCACTGTTGCATAAAATATCATGGAATGTGAAAGAAAATGTGCTTCCTTCAGACCTAAACAGTTTTCCTTAGAAAGACAGATTTCATTTTATTAATTAAAGCAATCCCTCTTGTAGAAAACATTTTTCGTCATGTTTTTTTTTTCTTCTTTTTTCACTTTGACCCATTTCACACTTCACAAAGTAATATTCACGCCTGAGCTGTATCATTTTAAACTAAGCTCTTGTTCTCTCAAGTGTTAAGTCCATCCTGTATGGACTTCTATGAAAACACTCTGCACTCTGCAATGTGTTAGAGATTTTGAATGTAAAACCAAGATTACCACACAGCCACAGGCAAAGGGATTCAGCACAATCCCCACAGGATGTGTAGCGGCCAACTCAAACAAGAGCGCAGATATTTACCAACATGTTCTGGATACTGTGGCCACACAGATATAGAGACGCACAGATATGCACAGAATAAATACCAGATGGATTTTGCCTCATTATGTTTCCTTTCTGAATATAGTATGTGGGTGAATTCACGGTGATACTTTAATCTGAACACATGAATGCATACATGTTTCATGCTCTGCTCACAGACTGATCAAAACGCCAGATAGTCAGAGTTCCTTCAGTTTGTCTGTTTCACGCAGCAATATGTTGTATGTTCAGACTGTTTTCAGTGTTATATATCCACAGGTTTATGTAAAGTTTGGGAATATTTTGTGCTTATGCAAGCAGGATTTGTGCCTGATCTGATTTAATACGAAATGTATATGAATAAGTAAACTAAGTAAACCTGCAAATAATGTAGTATTTTAATCTTCAGACACACCTTGGTAGGTTATTAATCGATGACTACTTTTCTAGGTTCCCAACCTGACCTCAGAAAATGATCAATACCTGAACTTCTGAATGAGTAAAATAAAAATACAGATTATGACCCTGCTGCTCTACTGATCTCAGTCAGGAGTGGTATGCATGATGCTATGTTATTGATGTAAGCACTCAAACACAGATTTTAAATATATTGTTTGTGTTCATCTGGGTTTGTTTACTGGCACATATTAAACATCATTCAATATGCAGCAATTCGACTGCCACAAAATGTTTTCTTACCTGGCTTAAAGGCTTGGATTTGTATCGGATGTCAGTAATGCTGAAACCTGGAATATTGTTTTTAGAGGCTGTGAATCTACATTCTCCAGAAAACATTGTAGGTTTTTCCCAGTTTCAGTATTTCTGAATCACCTGTGAATGCTTTCACTTACAAGCAAACTGTCTGAGGTGAAGTCATATTAAAGCAGCAGTGTGTCGGCTGTGTTTGATTTAAAACCAAAAGTGAATCTGACTGAGAAGCGGCTGACGTGTTCAATTCATCTGAAGTTTGACTAACACTGTTGTTGACTTAGCTTAGCCATCCTACCTGGGAAAAAATCAATAGACCTCAGCTCAGCAAAAAATGTATTTACATTACAGCAGGGAGCACCGGATAATGAAGACCGAGTCAGGGAAAATGTATGATGTATCATGAAAAAAATATGATTCTTCTCCAAGCGAAAAATAAACCCGACAAAAAGTGTTCCACTGCAACTTCCCATTGGAATGATTTTAAGACAGACACCAGCTCATGGGAAGAAACTAGGCACTTGTTAAACCTACCAGACCAAGCTCAAACCACACCTAGACCTGGCCATCCATCAGACTGACTGAACAGAATTTACAGTGTGACCTGATCGGTCATCATTTATTACTTTTACTGGTCCTAAGTGGGGGCAATCACCGGCTGGTGTTTGTATAAGAGGAGACCTCCACCTGCGAGGGTCTCCCATTAACATAAACCTACCTCGGAGGGAGATATGTCATCTGTCGGTGTTCGTTTGGGCCTGGAGTTTAGCCTTAAAGAATTCTATGGGGATTTTTTTTCTCTACGTAAACAAACTGCTATGTATCTTTAATCAAAAAAGTAACTAATCTTTCTGTGTAACACTGGCTTTAAACAACTTCTAGGAACTATGATTCTTCAACTGGTCATCTGGAACAAGATCAAAGACAAAGATGCGCGAGTGATATCTTAGCATATGAAGAACAGGAAACAGATAATAAGATGGAACTGCAAAACAGAAATCAATTATGTGTGCAAGACATTAACTCTTAGCCAAATCTTATCTTCTTGATCAGTGAAAGATCTAAGGGGAAAGTTGAAGTAAAAACCACAGTATAACCAGTGAAGCCAGCATGCCCTGAAGCTACTGTCACCCCAGGAGGTATATGTAGCTCGTGGCTTTGAAGTGCCGCTTACACTGGCTTCTGTTCAACCTCATGACACGTCCTTCAGATGCTCCACTGAACTTGATCAGTCACTCAGCAAATAAATGTTCAACCAAAGTGAGGGACAAAGAGGAGCGAATAAAGATACCTAGAAGGAAGCAACAGTAAAAACACAATAGGTGGGTGAGACACGCCATAAGAAAGTTCTCAAGTGTTCACAGCTCTCTGATACTTCCACAGTTTCGCTTCCAAGCGTTTCAAGTGGGAGAAGGAAAAAGAGAAAAACAGACAAAGTGAGAGTCAGTGCCAGGGCATCTGATGAAAACATGTTTGGCCCTGAACCACATCCGTGGTTTGGATAGTTATCAATTAGCCAAATTTGATCAAATGCCACAGGTGAAATGCTCACCACATCACAACATGAAGCATACTGTGCTCGATGGGCCTCGAGGGGATGTGTGAGGGGTTGCCGAAGGTTAATTGGGAGAGAGAAAGAGAGCAATAGAAGAAGAAGAAAAGCGAATAATAGAAATACCCTACATGGGGCTCACCTTCACTTCACTGTCTAATCACTACCACATGCAGCCTTTGCATTAGCATGTGGTATCAGATGCACATGGGAAGTCCCTGCAAAAATACACATTCTTTGTCATTCACTTCACTTCCCAGGTTTTGGAGAAGCTTGGGATTTCCTGAAAACATTTGATATTATTAAGTTATTCAGTCTATGTGCAGGAAATCTGGGTTGCAGTCGTAGCTAACATCTAATTTCAATGGTTACTATCAACAACCCCCCACCCCCACCCCTTTCCTCGCCCCTCCCCCCACCCTCTCCCTTTACTCATTCGCTTCTCTTTGTATAATAACATGTAATAGCAGTAAAAAGTCCATTCTTAGACACTCACTTATCGTCTTCATTTTGTGTCATCACCTCCAGCTGTTGAGTCACACAAGGGTCAGTTCAGCTTCTGTAAAACGTGACATATTGCATTGTGGGGTTGTTAGCAGAAAGTGCCGCAATCCTTCTCTTTTATTTTCCTGTTGCATTGTGGAATCCAACAATACTCCAATAAAATGGCCCACAGTCAATGAAGTACGTAGCCACAGAATTCACAAACTGCTAAGGCTAACTGTAATGCTCAACCGGTCTTGCTAATGATTGCATGAGAAGTAAACTGTTGTGTGGTGTCCCGAGCAGGTTAAAGCCACTAAAAGGCAGGAAAGCATCTCTTCCAGGCTTAGGCATTAAAAAAAAAGCCTCCAACCAAAAGCAACCCCAACTGTCCCAGTGAAGGTGTGGGAACCCAAGCCACAACCTGGCATTACATAGCTCACAAATAAATAGCATACCCTGCCTCAACTCTCATCTAATTACAGGTATGGTTTACCAGCTACGGCTTATTAGTGTTTCCTTAGCAAACTATAAAAACTAATGACACCATTTTGTAGTTGCCTCGGTTTTCTTGCACCTCCCTTTCATTCCATGTTCTTGGGCAGCACCGATTATTTTTAGCACCGAGCGGTGAGGAGTTAAATGCTCACAGCCAAAGCTAACGTCTGTTTTCTCCCTCGGTCAGCATTTAACATCCTGTAGTTTTGCCCTGAGTTTTAAGACGCTGCGGCTGCTTTGAGTGAAAACTAGATGGAGGGCATTTGCAATAAAAGAATACCTTTGTGTCTGCTGTTGCAGAGCGTCTCACATTTCAGAAAAAATAATCAACGGTATGTTTTGGTGGTGAAATAGAGTATAAGATATTCTCAAATGGCCTCACCACAGTAAACAGCCCAAGTTCAAAAACTGACTTGTGCAGTGCATACTTCTAATAGCCTTGCTCCCCCTAGTGTCACTTTTTAAAATTTCAGGTAGAGCTGTTCGAAACATGCAGTGCTGTTTTTTTTTTCTTTTCTTTCTGTTACAAACCAGAATCTTTCAAAACTTCTGTTCAGACACGTTTTGCTTTGTTTATTAATTTTATCCTACTAACTTTCTAATTTTGCACTTTAAAACTCTGAGCCATTGCTGCCTTAGTGCCAAGGACACCAAGTGACCAGAGACCACAGTCTTGTACTCAGTTTCATTGCCAGAGGTCGTATTTAAGATGTGTATGAGTATCAGGGTGTCCACATACTAAAACAGGCTTGAGTGACTTTAGTGCTGTCCTCGGGGCAGCCAGAGTGCTCTGACCTTCCTGAACACACTTCACAGACAGTGCTGCTGAATACTCTGTGGGCATGTTTGTTAATGTTTGGTTTTACTTAGGTAGGAATGAGGGGGGTGAAAAAAAAGCAACAGAGGAGTAAAACTAGGAATATTAATTATCGCAAGGAGAGTTTTCTTTTTCCAAGTGCTTTAAATAGGGAAAAAAGTGTGTGGCATCATTCGTGTGTCTCATTTGTGTCTCCCTTGAATTGTACGAGAAACATCAGTTTCTTGAGCAAAGTGCACGGATGAGCAACTCTGTCAGTAAAAGCACCGAAAAACAGGTTTCAAAACATCACTGTTAAAAACACAAGCAAGCAAAACTGTCACAGTCTTTTTGTCAAGAAAACCAAGTGCAAGTATTTTTGCATCCATTATCAAATACTGTGCTATCCATTAAAACATCTTGTTTGCTCGTTTGTTTACTTACCCCGGGCTTGTCGCCACTTCGTATACATCCCACCCATTCAGGGATGTTTCACTATTCAGAATGATGTAAAACACGCACATCTAATATATTATTTAGTCATATTCCCCTTAATAAAACACATTTTTGATTCTCACTGGTGTGATCCTGACATTGCATTTCCATTATTTTCTCTTTAAACATTAACCATGGCTGTGTTTGGGATGCATTTCATCGTCTTCTGCTTAAATATTCAAATGGCCTGCTGGTCGGGATAGGGAGGCTGTGATGTTTAAACAGAGCTGACAGAGGAAGCAGGAGGAATGTTTTCCCTAAAATCTGCTGAAAATTCACTTTTTCCAGGCCCCTCTTTCTCTCTCTCTCCCTCCCATTACTTTACAGTGCTATGACTGCAGTTTAGGGCTCACTAGGTGCTGAGTGAGGATTTCTTCCACAGTCAGGTTCATAATAGCCTCATATAACACAACACACAGACACACAAATACAATATTGTATGTTTACTGCTCTGATACTGATACTGTAAAATCGGGATATCGAGGCTTATTCACAAAATATGGGACGATAATGTGTTCTTACATAAAATAAAGAAAATTTAATGTCACTCAAGCTAAAGTAATAACAGGCACACTGTATAAAGCAACAGGGACATAATGAAGTCTATCATTATGCCAGTTGTAGCTGACCACTGAAATGCACTGCATCCAGGATTCATTCTAACATAATGCAGGGTTGTCCAGGAGACAACTTGTGACATTAGCAGTGTTGTGGGAATAATTATGTTATTTTGCACAAATAAAAACCCCGCACTATTCCCTATATGTTAGTAGATTATGTAGTTTGAATAGTAGGTTTTTGTTATCATTTTGTTAGTTTTACTGGTTACAGCATCACCAAATTCAGGCTAGGGAAAAAAAAGTCCCCTTTAAAACAATGTCATTCCCCGAATTACACAACTAAGGTAGGCCTTAAATGTGTCAAGACCACCCTGCAGATAGAAGAGACAAAAAAGCCTTGTTATCCCAAAAAGTTCCCATTTTGTTTCAGATTATAGAAGCTACGGGTCCTCACCATAAATGCTGGATGTCCCCTCTGGCTGCTGCTCGGCTGATTGGCACACTTTTCAAAGCTGCTTTCTCACATGGTGTCCTGACTGAATGTGAATCAGACCCTGATTAGATCAAATTGCAGAGAGAAACCTGTGTACCCCTGTGTGCCCACCTTTATATCGCCTCAGTGCCAGCAGTTAAATTGGACGTTTGAAGGCAGAGAAGCACTGTCTGTGATTAACATCGAGATATGCTGCATTCTGAAATCTGTCAGATTCTGTGACCGTCGGCCGTGAGCAGAGGAGCTGAGACTTCAGGTGCTTGCAATATGTTTAATACGATTTCACACAGAAGGACACATGTAGCAATACCAACTAAAAACCCAATATGCTGCACAGTTAGCCTTTCTCCAGGCCTAGCACTTTGCTCATTGACAAAGCAGCGGCTGTATATTTCCCCCATTATAGACATTCATACATCATCAAAGGGACAGATGCGCTCATTTTACAGACACTGATGTGATGAGCACATAACTGACTTCCTGGTTAGCATTACAAGTAAGACACATGGGTCTCTGTGTCATCATTCATCTGTCAGGCACACTCTTAGGATGGAAGCACTGCTTTGACACAATTCAAGACAGTATAACTAGACATGTCTACATCTATTAGAGAAAATGAAAAGAAAGACAGTGGGGTGAAGGGCTAGATGTGCAATTTATCCCCTATCTATAATTGTTTTATTATAAGTGCAGTTCTTTATTAGCAAAGGTGATGCGGGGGTTAATGAATGACATAAATAGATGCCACAGCTGACAATTATGTCGAGATGAACATCATCTCCTCGGGAGAGAACGGGAGCAGATGTGTGTGTGTGTGTGTGTGTGCGTGTGTGCGTGTGTGCGTGTGTGTGTGTGTGTGTGTGTGTGTCTCAGACACAGAGGTGGACTTAAAGTGTTCCTTGACTCTGTACACTTTGCCACACATTTAATTGTAAAGGAGTAACACTGCCATCTACTTACCTAAAAACCACGCAATGATAAAATGAAGGCATCTCTAGTTTACAAAAGATCTTCAGATCTTCTTCTCTTGTATTTGTAGCCCAATTACAGCACAATAGGAAGTTGCATAGTGAAATTATCAAAAGCTTGTCATCTGTATATCCCATCAAATTTAAGATTAGGATATGGCAAATGAATATATGTGGTGGTAACGTTGCATGTACTGTATGCACATATTCTATGTGTGCACATCAGTACCTGCATGCAGAGGCAAGAGAAAGTAACCTAGCTGGAAGAAAAAAAAGAGAAAGAGACAAGGGTGGTGGAAATGGATGATGTTCATTAGCTTTTGATGGATCTAATGACCGTGTGGATTTATGTAAAGCGGAGCTGGATAATGGAAAAGAGGCGAGAGGAAGGAGAAAATCATTTGGAAGAGGAGAGGAGGAGGGGGAGTATATCAATGGCATGATGAGGGGGTAACAACAACCAGCTGACAGGCATCATGACCAAGGATATAGATCAATAACTCCTCCATTACGTTATGAAGAGCAGGGAGATGAGAAGAGGAGGGGTGGCAATGGAAGAATATTTTGCTTGATAAGTACACAGGGTGGAATAATGCGTATGGCTGGGAGGGGGGGCACTGACAGGGCCACATAAACAAGTGGCAGCATCTCTCCCCAGAGAACCAGCAGTGATGATGAGGAGAGGAGGCGCCGCTGGAGCCTAGAAGGGTGAATGGCGGGACGCGCTCCAGCAGCATCTCTCTCGGTAGGTAAAAATAAAAGTCAACAGGAAAGGGCTGGCGCACAGTGCCGCCATGATAGCCACCATCAGTTATGGGTAAATTGAACTGTCAGCCTCTCGGTGTCATTTCCATGGCTGGATGAGAAGGAGAGGCAGAGGCAGAGAGAATTATGGGGGTATTCACTAGGTGATCACAGTGTGCACCGTGAATGTTCTGGCAAATTAACTCCCGACGGCGAGGGGGAACAATGTTAGGGCTGTCAGGGAGATAGAAGGATGGGAGGATAAACAGGCAGAGGGGAGGAGGGAAATATGTGTGCAAGTGGTCTTTTAATAGATATTTTCCATGTTTTCTTTCATGCAGTTATTGTGTAAAAACCAACCCTGTCAGTGGAAGCATCTGGCTTATGTTAGCAACCTTTCTACCTGTTTTTTATATTCTTCTATTATGAATCCCAAAGCCCAACAATGCAGTGTTGTAGTAGTACTTTAGTTAATTATTTTCTGATTGTATATACAAATGTCCAGAAATAATGCATTCATGTACAGAAACATCCTTTCCGTGGGCATACTTCTGCCTTTTTGTGTTTTCGTGGCTAATCTGCATGGGCGTGTATAATCTTTTTTTGCGCACTCAGTAGCACACACAGCTCCTCCGTCTCTTTGCTTCAGCCTCCACTCTGTCTCTATCCTCTTACTTAAATATTTATAAAGATTCCTATTATTGTATTAACTATTTATTGATTTATAATTTAAAAGATTTATACCAGGCCCCTGGAACTGCAGGGGAGAGCGACTTTCACCTATAGACATCCGTGGCTATTTATTGTCCTTTAATATTAAACCTGGGCCTTATTTGCTGGTGGCATTCAGAGACAGGAACAAAACAAATGTTCAAAAAGAGACACACATACAGAGAAGAGTCTCCCTCTGGAGCAGGTCATGCACCGGCAGTTCACACTGAGCCTCGACAATGAAAATGTATTGCCTTGCTCCATCTCTTATTGATTTACATCTTAAGACTCTTTGGAGGTGAAGCGCTTTTCTATATGGCTTCAGTTCTGCTCTGCTGTCGGTGATGGGGGGAGGAGACAAAATGTAGACTAAGAGCAGAGAGAACGGTGCATTTGTCCTGTGACCCTTCAAATGGCATTTGGCAAATTTCATCCAAAGTTCAGTGATGAAGCATAAAGACAGCAAGTGGATATTAAATGTCAGCTGTCACGCTAAATATCAAAATTTCATAATGTTAAAGGTTCCCTTCAAGCTGTGACAAAACCAGTTTAACATCGTTTGTGCACAAGTGCCGTTCGTGTCAGCCCTGAAAACATTTATTAACAAACAACTGCTTTCTCAGCACATCTCCACTCTGATCTAGTGTTCTCTGTTCTAGTTAACACGAACACAGAGAATAATTTTTTTCATTTGTTGAAGAGTGAGAAGAGTTTTCTATCAAAGATTAGGGGCAGATTCATCATAATTCAGGAGCTCAAAAGACGAGGGCTGCAGGGAATGAATAAAAGAGGAAACCTGTTGTGGTCAGCAGGAGGAAGGATGCTTGGGTATGGAGTGGCGGGTGAGAGTAAGAGGGACGGCGCAGAAAGAAAGAAAGGTGTTGGAAGTGAAAAGCAGATCGTGCTTTCATGCAGTGCCCAGTGAGTGACAAGGAAACCATTAACGGAGTAGCGCTAGCCAAAGGGATTAAGTCCACACATGCATGGCTATTATTCAAGCTAATTAAAGGGTCTTTTTTTCTGGGAGGCCAGGTTTACCTCTACAACAAAGCCAGCAGAGAAAGAAGCAGGAAACGGCTCAGGCAATTTTGCTTAGCTGGCAAATCTTTAGCATACGCTGATCAGAGATGGACAATAATGGATAATTTGCAGGGCCTAGTCTGCACTGTGCCTGAAATCGAATAAAAGGCTGCTCCAAAGGATTGATGTTTCATAATCTTTCATTCAAAACTTTCTTATCCCACTTCACTGAATGGTAGGGGAACACCTGTAACATCTAGCTTAGTTTGGAGGTGGGATGAAAGGAAAGACAAAAGAAATTTTAGATTTCATACCATATGGCGTAGTGATGCGAGGATATGATCACACAAACTGATAAAGAAATATAATTCTTGACTGTTAACAGAATATTATACAGTAGTGTTTTTTTTACTGTGTTTTTGTTTAATTAGAGAGTCGGCAGTCAAGAGGCTGAAATGAAACACTGGGAATAGGGTATGCATGACACTCAGAACATGCACTGTAACCATTCAGATAGGAGAGCCTTGAAGATGGAGAAAGCATTACAAAGCAACAAAAAGATTAATAAAAAAAATGCTGAAAGGCAATGTAAACACACACTTTTACTGATTAGTCGTACATTGATGCCAAAATCAGTGTTAGATTGCTTGTGTTAGGTTGGATTGCTTGGGTAGCTTGGCCACGTGTCCCTTCATTGTACATCAACCATCTTGGTTGTAACAAATTTAAGGAATCTTTATGAAAAATGTGTGGTTACGTGATGTTCATTCTTCAGTGAGGCTCCAGGTTCTACTATAAGATACTATCTACAGGTTAAACTGAGGGCACAAATGTGACAAGCACATTAAACATGAAAGTGATTTTTTTAAGCATTCACACCTCCGTGAATCATAACCCATGAATTTTAAATCACTCAAACACTGCCACAGACCCAGCCAGGCATTCTGGTCAAAGGAGGCTGTAACCCATGAATGCCCGTGAGACAGCGTGCTACTTACCAGCAGTGGCGGTACAACAGTGGGATCAGTAGAGGTTCTGTCCCTTGTGGCTATAAATAGCTGCCAAGTATCTTTGCTGGGGGGATTTCACCCTAACAGCTCTTTGGAGACCACTGAGGGCCTGCTGGCCTCTCAGCAAGCAAGCAGGAGCCTTACCATTGCAGACAGCCCTGGGGACGGAGGCAGGGATGCGGGGGGGAGTGAAGACATCACTTTACTGGTTTTACACCAACGCACATGCCACAGTGGATCAGTCAGCTGCGATCGCACCTGACACTTGACATGCAGCCAACAAAGCAGACAAGCATGGAAGGATGAGAGAGACTGCGAGTGAGAGCAGGAGGAGGAGAGGGAGGAAGAGAGAGAGGGAGTGGATGTTAGAGCACAGTGAATGACAGGCAACACACTGATAGGAGGAGGCGGGTGTAATGGAGTGTGAAGTGGAAGACCTCGAGAGACAGTGAGAGAGACCATCTGCCTGTCAGCATAGAGCAGCCTCTCGTCTTTCTCTCTTCATCTTTGACTGTCTGTCATTTAGGTGCACACACACACACACACACACACACACACACACACACACACAGGTGCAAACACCCAATTCAGGTCAAGAGAGATAAATTGAAGACATTATTCCCATTCATCTCCTTAACTAGATGACACTTGTTGGAAACAGACTGCCAGTCACTAATTTGCAACCTGAACAGTAGTTAAGAACATATTGCAAGACTAGTGATATGAAGTATGACATGACGTGAAGTAATTATGGAAGAATTAGGAGAAAAATTGCACCAGAATTGAGATACGAGCAGTTCTGAGAACAGCATTTGATGAGGAATTGGTACCCCACAGTATCAATTAAAGAAATGATCAATATGCCCTGAATATTTGGAAATGGCTTCTAGTATAAAAGACAATTAGCTCGACGGGCTTTCCTCAGCAGAGGGCATGACATTTTTTTGAAGTGTCCCATTAAATGACTTCTCAGGATTAATAACGAAGTGCCCTAAAAATACATTACACATACCACACTGTAAGTGATTGACTTTTTTTTCCTTTTATGTAACTTCTACATATTTCACAAATATCCATCAAATGTGAGAATTTGTAAGTTGTCTATTTATAAAACTAGCGTAATTGTTAGGACTGGCTTAAATTTTGGTGAAAGAATGCAATAATTTAAGGCTAAGGTGTTTCATCGCTAACAAAGCCTGAGAGTCAAGTGTGAGTCCTAATTAAAATAAGTAAGACTAAGACAGAAAAGCCAGTAACAACTAGAAACATTATGTCAATCGGAACATAATCCACTTGAAGAAATATTTAACAAAGGAATTGTAAGGTATTTAATAATGTTACTCCCAGCCTAGAGAATGGCCAGTTTTCCTGATTGAATCAGAATCAAAATCAGAGTACTTTAATAATCCCTAAGGAAATTATGTACAGAGCCACGGGTATGGTTCCAACCAGCCGGTATGATTAGGGCAGCAATAAGCCAGATAGGTGAAGGTGGTACTGAAGATGGAGTTTCAGGGCTGAAGGAGAAGAGGAAAGTCACAGAGAAGATTTATGTTGTAAAGGAGGACATGGAGTGTGAAAGAAGAGGATGCTGGCACTAGATGACATCCTCCTTGGAAGTCTGTTACAAATTGCCTGTAAGATAGACAATAGTTCCCTAGGTAATGCTGACAAGGCAAAATAACAACAACAAAAACAAAATATTTGTGGAAAAATGTATAGTCCACTCCACTGACACATGCCATAAAATAACAATATCAAAAATGACTCAAAACAAAGTTCAGTGCCAAAACATCCCTGTGGCACTTTGTCTAACTACTACTTTGTCCAAGCACATAATCAATCACTCCAAACCAGACATGTCAATAATGCCAGTCACACCCCCAAACACACCTCTCTCATATTTCCACAAGCACTACCAGCACACTGAACACAAGGAGTGAATTTAACCAATGACATCATCATGACTTGAAAAAAAAGCTTTTGCTTCCGATTCTTTCAAGAACCATTTGATTTTATCAGTATATTTAAAAAAGCACACAGATAAAAAAAAAAAAAAAACAATTTAGATGAATACAGGCCCACTCAGTCCAACCCATCTTTCAAATAAATTATCTTTCTGTAAGAGCGCTGCACATATTCTCTTGGAATTATTGCCAGATCTTGCAAGAGCAACAAGCTATCAGGAAATGAAAACAAGCCCTAAACAAGCGACTTGGCTCCAAAAAGACAAGCTCATATTACACCACAGCCACAATGTGACATAGACAGACCTCTTGATCGATTCATAAATTCAAACAGTTGTCAGTTTATTTTAAAAAAAAATCTGAGCTAAACAAATGCAGGCCAATAGATCAAAAGTTTCTGGAACCTGACAAAAGAAGGAAACAAAATAAAGACAGCTGGGAATCAGGAAGTTAGAGTGAGAGAACCCCAGGTCTGCTAAGGACAGCAACTTTACAGAAAATTATCCTGCAGTTGCTTATAATAAGCAGAATGTAGTTTAGATGTTATGTGTAGTTATATGGTGGTATTCGAAGTATGAAAGGCTGCAAAGCCAACAGGTAAAGCACTGCGGAGCCACACACTTCTATGTTTTCTCAAGGGTTTTCTCATCTGTCCCTGTTCAGCCATCCATCCGTCTGTGGCTTCATCCGAGAGATCTGTTTTTGTTGCCTAATTACCTCTCTACCTTCTGTTTGGTCTCTTCATCCGTCTATCTGCCGAGTCTCGCTCCCTCTGGCCGTGATAAAAAACAGTAACACGGGAGGGGAATCAAACTGCTTCTTAATTTTCTCTGACAGCCTGCTTTAAACACACAGGCCCAAATCCACACTCTAATTGAAAGCACATTCCTATTCCAAACAAATTAAGCACAATTAAGGCCCCTGAGTTATGAGTATCTATCACTGTGCGATGTTTTTATAAAAATCACTGCGCTCTAGATCAAAGTCTCTCGACCCCTCAGCTTAATTGCCTCATTAAGAGCTCCCTTCTTTGTGCTACGGGCTTCATAAATACAGGGCCTGCTCGTTTCATTTGGGAATTACACTAAAAGACGCCCCTTAAACTAATCGCTTCCACGTTTTCAATAAAAGTTCATCTGTTTTTAGGTAGAGAACAAAATGAGATTTTCTTCCATTTATAGAGCATAATTTTCAAGGTCTTTTTAGCTCCTCGTGTGATATATCTTTTCATTGCGTCTGTGACAAGACCCAAACCTGTAGCCGTGTTAAGCTACTTTATAACACATATTAAAAAGCGTCTAATAACGCTGCAAAAGTATGGCTGAACGAAACGATACGCAAAAGATCATAACCTTGGACACATTAGCTTAGGGTCTTAGGTGTGGCATTTGACACATCATAACAGGTGACAGGAAGAAGGTGTCACCACCAGGAACCAGCAAATCACATGACAGGAAGATGATTGTGTGCAGCTGAGAAGGTTTCCTCCTCCTATGACCTCCCTCCTTATCCTCATCATCACAGAATGCCATCTGAGCAAGGCTGGCTTTTAATTTAATCTTATAAATGAGGTGCGCACTCCTAGACAACATGCTGTTCCAATTTGAAATGGCTGCTTTATTGGGGGACAGCGACACAGGGGGAGAGAGAAGGGGAACGCGAAAGAGTGGGAGACAGAGTGAGAGAGGAGGGGCTGACGGGGGGTGGTGACGAGAAAAAGAAAGCCAAGGGAAAGACGGTGGTATGGAACATTTGTTAGTAATCCAATTCCACATACCATATGGCTTCATTACCATTATGCGGGAGAGAAGACTTCAGTCAGTCTGAAAATAAAGACCTACTTAGCCCCATCCAAACTGACCCCAAATGAGACATGTTTGTCTCCGTGTGACAGTGTTAGTGTTATTGCCCTACTCTTGAATTCTTCGTGGTCGGTTCAGATCGAGCTTGCAGCTGCAGCGTGGTTTCAGAATGTGTGTATGCGTGCGTGCACGTGGTCGTCTGAGTGTGTGCAAGATAGGGATCGGGCGGTTTCCCAGTGACTGATTATTACGGAAGAGAGTCCTTAGTCATTACTGCAGGGAGAGAGAGGGAGCGAGAGAGCTGGAGAGAGAAGAGAAGGACCATAAGCCAGCTCCATTCAGATGTGAAGATGACTGATAATGCAGGAGCAGCAGGACCCCTCGCTGGGTTCATTGGCCCCTAAGTGCTCCTTTGCTGAATGTGTCCCTTATCTTGCCCTGACAGCAGTAATAGAATATGCATAGCTCTATTAGCATACAAGGTAATGGCACCCTTGAGGGAGGGCACTGACATAAAACTTTAAGTAGAAATCAAAACATTGGTAAAGGCAGAAGCAGAATAAAAGGGGTTATTGTCACCCAGTGCAAACATGGCCCGAGGCCATGACTGTGACTGCGTGCAAGGTATGCTGACTTTATGCTTCCATGCATATCTGTCTGCCCACAGAAAATATAATAATCGCGGCATTGCAATTCATACAAATATGTGTTATTTTTACGATTTACATAGTTAGATATCGTGTAGATATTTTTGCATGTAGGCATGCATGAATACACTCACCTGAATCAGCCTCCTCAGGGCACTGAAGAAAATGAAATGAAATTGAGTGCAAAAAATGGCACTGTACCATCACACCTCAAAGTTGCCAAATACAAAGAGAATAATGGTGAATTTACGGCAGAAGGGGAAAGAAGTGATGCTGAAGTGGCAGAAGGAGTTTTAATGGCAGAAGGATCTAGAAGCAGCCATCAAAGACGTTTGAAAAGTTTGACAAAAATCTGCGTGACGTGAGACCCAGACATTAGAAAAGGTAGCGAGGTGACGGATACGGTAATGTAATGAAAGGATTTGCACATAAATTATCTCACTGTAATTTCCAGAACTCTCAGCTCAGCCATTTAAAATTAAAGCAGGACACACAAACAACGCAGAACTGTCTAGAGTGTGCAGATCGAACAGTCGGCATAAGAAAGCAATTTACTGGTCCTCACATGTCACCAAAAAAATAAAAAAGGATACAATGAGAGGTCGAGTCCAGTGAGAAGTTTAATTTAGTCTGGTGGGACAGACCCGGAGAGTGTTCGCTTTACCACATTTATTAAAGATATTAACCTTGAGGAAGAGGCCAAGGAAGCTGTGTCAGTGGATGTTAAGAATTAACGCCACCAGGGCAAGCAGTTAAATAAACACACCGCTCACACAGAGCACAGCCCACCTCCATTTCTCTTTTCTTTGTCCAGTTTTGGTGTGCAAAAGAAAATCAACACTAATATGGCAATAATGTCAGTAATTGCATCCTCAATTGTCATTATGGTGATTATGGAGCCCTCTTTGATATGCAGTTCTGCTCCACTTTCGATACGAGCCATATGTGAACAGGGCACAATTATGCTAATCATTCCACATCCAAGTATGTAAGTGAAATAAAGTTCACCACCTTGAGCAGGAAAGCCCAGTGAAGAATGCCCCCCTGTGTTGAAACGTGGACCATTAGGAAATAAAAATTAGTCTAAAGTCAGTCATCACTGTAGGTCTCTGAAGAAGGAAATTCAAGCCTGACCAGTTAGCGGCTGTTTTATGTTAATTACCATGAAAAATGTAGGCTTGATATCAACAAAAAAACAATGTTGACGCATTCCAAAATGCGTCACATTATAAGGCTCGCACATAATTAGACTTGGCCCAACTTTTATGGGCCATTTTGGCCCATGCTAATGGCTCTGTGCTCGGACTTAAACAGGCCAATAAAGCACAGAGGCAGACACTATTAAGAGCCATCAAATCCATCTCAAACTGGGCAGCGCAATTTCTTTGCTGTGAGACCAGTAAAACAAAAAGACAGCCTTTTCTAATCTGTGGTTTATTTAATATGTTTATTGCATGGGTGGCCAGTTTAATGAGCAGTCTCAGGGCTACATCTCCTCAGGAATATAATAGAGATCTGTTCCAGCAAGAATCTACCAGGCAAATGCAACACAACAATTGCATAATGTCAAAAATATTTTCGCCTCCATAGAAACCCCACACCATTCATATATGCAGTGAGCGCTGATTGAAAGTGGCTTTTTCATTGTTAAGGATTTCAACATTCAGTTCAGCCTGCTGGTCTCATTGGCGAGCTTCTCCCTCCGGCTGGTCAATCTAGTTAAAGATGGATGTGTGTGGAGCAAATACTGTTCTTAGTTTCCCCTCGGTCTGCACAGATGATTTGGCAGGGTGACGAGACAAACTCGGCCTGGCATCGGAGCCCAACCTCTATTTCATGGTGGCTTAACAGTTTCTCTCTCACTAGATTACTCTTGCTGTGTTATGAGACTGATTTACCAATCCAACGACCAATCCATTTCTCCAGATATTATTCTTCAGTGGTGGTAAAAGCGAGATTGTAAAAGCAAATAATCATCGAGGCCAGAGCCCAAGTCAGTCCGCACAGGCGCCTTTATTTGATGCAGCTGTAATTCTTTTGAAGATATGTGTCAATATTAAGAATAATCTGTTGATCAGAACCAAAGGCCGTGCAAACGACTGTGAATAAGATCTTCTCTCTACACGATCTTTCCTCCAGGCTCAAGCTTGAAAAACCACGAGCGCAGGTCCACAGGACACAGGCAGAGAAAACATATTCTTTAAGAAATGGGACCAGAGCCTAGGATTTCCTGGATTTCTCCACAGGCCTCTGCTGCAGGACTGCTCTGCATATACGCACGCGCACACACAAACCACACGCGTTCTTCAGTCAGCGTCGGGACAGGCCGAGGAATGAGGTGATTCATGCCGGTCTATTAACTGTAGGGGGGAGAACTGCAGTGGTGCCTCGGTTCAGCCTCACACTGACCACAAACATACAGCAGCGGTTACGAGGATTTAAAAAACGAGACTGATAACCATCAGTAGCATTTTAAACAATGTACTTGAGGGCTTTGGAGTGGAAATCACCATAAATGTGTCTACTGTGATTCCAAAATAAAAAAATAAAAAAATTACTAGACAAATCGGGCTTAGGTGATTGCAGGTTGATCATATTTTAACTGTTAAAGGATTAGCACAAGAACAAAAAGTACAAAGTGTTTTCTGTCTTCATAAGTGGGTTTCTGCATCAAATATCCTCTTATAGATAGGACTTTCTTCTGACTTACTATAAATAGTACAAAAGGAAAGCATATAGGCGGGTAGTCATATTTTAATGAGGCAATTATATCAATCACAAAGCCACACTAGACAACAGTTGATACAGTTGCACCACAGCACTTAGACTTCATATAATATGATAGCACTTGGTATAAACTTTGTCACTCTACCTCTTTGTTTATTTATTCACCAGATGGCCAGGTATCTGAAGGGGATTCTAGGCAAGCACAGCCATGGCTCACTTAACCATGAGATTGAGTGGAGTATGCATACACACAGAAGGAACTATTTTGATTACTTATTACTTAACCTTTAATGTATTCTGCCCCTTTTCTTCTGCACGTCCTGCTACCCCCCTCCTCCTCCGCCACCATGCTTCTGCTCCACTCCCCGTAAATAAATGGAAAAATATTCACTGCCCTGGGCTACTGCTGAACTTCTCACTCTCTGCATCCAATTTGAAGCAGAGCTGCTGTGATGTCACCAGATCGTCCAAACAGAGAGAAAGAGGAAAGGGGAGGAGGCTAGGAGGGAGGGAACAAGACAGAAGAGCTGGCAACCTTCGGACCTCCAAGGTCACACTTCTTAACCCCGCTGCTCAAAATCCAATAACACTTTATGAATGTTTTAGTTAGAAGTCATTAATGCAGTGGAGCATCTGTTTCGAAAAGAATACAAATGAGGTGCTGTCCTGCTCTGCGCTTTCCCAGCTTCTCGCACATAACACACGCAATTTGCCTTTGGGCACAACATCCTGATGTTCAAGGAAAAGGTATCCCCCCTAGGATTTGTACTCCACCGTGCTAAGCCAGAACCATCTCCCTGGATTTGACCTGCTGCATATTTAAAATCATAGGTTAAACATCTGGCTCTTCAAATTCAAACCCATGCAGCAACACTGCTGCAAATGAACATGCTGGCTTGGCATCAACTGCTGAAGTTGCAGCTAAATAACAAAGAACCACACCACATGTATGCATGTATGTACTAAGTCCAAGGAAAGCAAGAGAGAGAAAGAAAGCCTGGGCCTGATGTCAAGGTCAGCTGAAACAGTCTTTGCTGAAATCATCCCCGAGGTTTTAGTGGCACAAGCTTCCAGCAGAGGTGTGAGTGCTGCAAACCCTAGAGTGGATTAAGTGGCAGACCTATATTTCCACATAGAACAGTTGCTCAAGCATAACTCAATACCAAACAGTGCCTGACACACTGTGCAAGCTTCATGCCCAGTCCAATTGGTAGAAATAAATTCAATACAATAAGAAAGCCGGCATTAAAGAAAAATGAAGGTGCTTGTGTGTACTGTGCACATGAGCATCTCTGCTGCACAAAAGTGAGTAAGAAAGCCGGGCAGTTTAAATAAGGCAACAGGGTTGCTTACCCTCCTATTTACCCGTGTGGGAGCTTGCGGCCACAGGAGAAAAAGGCCACGGGGAAGAAGGGAATAGAGGTGTCGCAGTGGCCATGATGATGATGGAGTGTCTACAAATATGACTCCAAACAGGGTCATTTTGATATGGTGGCAATACGCAAAGGCTGGCCCGTTAACTCCTGACCTTTTGAGTGTGACCTGTGGGGGGAGGGGTCTGTCTGCCAGGAGAGGACAGAAAGAAAGGGAAAAAGAGAGAGAGGGGCTGCACAGTGTCACGCCCATTATGACCCGCTAAAAACTTGGACCGCTCTCCGGCGAGGAGCCATCCATCATCGGGCCCCTCTAATCAGCATGTTTGTCACTGTAACTAAACAGTGGGCTGAGCCACATTGCCACACTATTGGTCCTGACAGGGAGAAATAAATCTGCTGCCGGCCAATGGGCTGCAGGCAGCCGAGCGTGACAGGAAAGGTGACAGACTCTTGAGGTCTCAACTAGTGCGAGATTAAGGGGAACTAGCCCAGACTCTGGGGTGGAGGAAACATTTGAACAGTTTCACTGGTCTTTATCCAGCGATCGAGGCTGGGGCTGCAGTGACGCGGGCATTGAAAGTGAGAATGCTTTTGTCCTCTTCTCATACAAGACAGGTCCATTTGTTCAGTTAGGAGGAACTCTGGTTCCCGTTTTAAAAGGTAACAGATAGGTGTTCGGTTCGCTTTCCCCATGGCATCCCACCAGTGAAAATCTTTTCTGCTGTGGTCACACAGGATTAATCCTGACATATTCTTCAGGGGGGAAAATGCTTCTCTGAAAAACAAGGTGGATTAGAACACAGTGCAGCCACAAATTTGCAATCATCATACATTGACCTCCATAACGTCACACATCTTGGGATAGTGTGTAAACTTTATGATGAAAAGATATCCAATGCATCCCGTTCACACATATTTTATAACTACTAAGAGGATTTCCACTGCAGTGACCGCATCTGACAAAAATGTTTCTCCTTTACATAATCCAAAAACATTATAGCGCTCACTTAGTCTCTGCATAGGCAATCCAGTCTGTTGAGCCTGCTTACTGCTGTTTTGTTTGGTTTAGTCTGGCCCCTTGCTTATATCCCAGCAGGCTAGCTGTACACAGAAGCTGAAAAAGCTGCAGTTACTTGGAGCAGGAACCTTTTTTCCACAACAGCTAGTGGCCCAAAAAGGGGAAAAGAAAAGTTCTCCTTACTATCCAATGACGTTTACTACCAGCCACTATAAATAAAATAAATAAATAAAATGAAATAAAAATAAAACTTCTGGGAAGTCTCAGGAAATCACAACTATCGCTGTTATTTTGAAGATTTGATGGCCAACATCATAACATTGTATTTCTTGCTTTCTCCTCTGGTTTTTGGCAAATTTAGCTGGTGATTGTGCTGCACTGTGCTGTATGGAGCTTGGATTCCCCTCAAACACACTTTTTACTTACAGCCCTCTGCTTACAGGCTGAGAACACTAATGCACATCAGTCTTTCCACAGTCTGGCCCAGCATTGTACTCTGCAGGGCTTTTACTCTCAAAAGATTACAAGGAGAAGCTAGCAGTTAGATTCCTGAAACCTAAAAGCTTGACAATAGTTAACTACAGCTCAATGTGTTGATCATGAACACAGAGTGGAGTTAATGCAGTTTGAATAGCCTAGTCTCAGTCAAGCATAGCTTGAGAAAAAAAACCCCTTCATCATACTAACTGAAAAATACTGTATGAATTACATATATTTCAAATTTATGCATTTAAGAATTTATGGTTGTTAGTTTGGTTGTAGTACACATGGCTTACCTAGTCCTACTCCCTTTCATATAAACGTTTTATGCACTTAAGGGTTTAGACATGATATGCATCAAAACAGTGACTACAAATAGTGTCCAATACACTGGAGCCAAAGGGAAACCAGCAATCCTACTGTAAGCTTCACACTAGATACTCTACCTTTGTCCTCTTACCTGATACACAGCGAATGACTTTCAGGTTGAACAAATTACTTGAAATTCCAATCTATAATTTCCTAGTGTCAGTAGACACATTAAAAAAAAAGACGTGTGTTCTTTTGTAACAGTGCTGCTAGTAACCATGGATCACATTTCACCCACCGCGGGTTATAGTCGTGGTGGTGGCTGGTTGCAGAAAAGGGGGGGTGGGTGAAGGGGACATGCATGCACTCATTTCTGCAAAGTAAAATGACACTATATCAAATCAAGCATTTCCATATGTGGACTGTTGCTGCTGTTATGGGTCCGACAGTGTGGGCAGGGCAACAGTCCAAAAGATAGGCTGTACTCCTCGGCTTAATCTCAGGCAAGGGCATTCTGTGATCTCTGGAGCCTCCTACTGAGAAAAGACTGGAATTGTCCCTCACCCCACACTAAGCTTTTCCAAATCCAATGTGCGTCACATATAAGGCAACAACGTCTGGTCATCTACTCCACTGGCTTAAAATTCAAAGAATATTGGCACATTAGTGAACACTATTGATGTAACAACAGCAGCTATATGGAAAAAAACTGTTGCAAAATTACATGTTTCCTAACTCCCCTGTATAGTGGACCAGCTGTAGCCATTGTTAATCAGGCAGTTAAAGTAAGCTTGTGCAGACACAAAAAAGAAGGGGCACATGGGTGTAAGAGTATGGAAGACAGGCTTACTTTGAAAAGTTAATAACTACTTTACCATTAGACGTGGGAATTCAAGCCATAAATCTCAAGGGCACTCGAGACTTGTCTGGAGGCCAACTAAGATAATTGGGTGGTGTTCTGCAGCGCTGGCCTTTCCAGTGTAAGGGGATGTGTTTCGTGTATCAGGGAGCCACATGTTGTCAGCCGTTGCAGATTCGCAGCAAAGGTCAGCGTAACCCTCTTGACACTCATCAAAAGTTGTCTGAATCGAGCAGGAACAAAGTACATCCAGGAGAACATCTGCGAAGCCCAAAATTTTCAAAATGGGAGTCTATTTTTTTTTCTTCTCCTGCAGTAACAGAGACATTACTGCTTCCTCATCCCATCTAAAAGAAATTAAATTAGCCACTTTGCTGTAGTGAGGGTCAGGCAGTGGTCTTACACTGGAAGCTCCTGTTTGCCAAGCCCGTCTTTACAGACATAAATTAGCCCAGGAGGGCTCGGCTAAAACATGTCAGGAGCTAAACGAAGATTGAGTAATGAGGTCGAACAGGGGAGACTGAGGACCAGAAGGACCGGCGGGATGGAGAAACTCTTGTCCTTCACCCGTCTCTCTTGACCCCTCCTCACCCCACCTACCGACCAAAAATAGAGGAGGGGACCTCCAATTCTCCAGTACATGAGCTGGCACAAGTCAGAACTCAGGAAGTCCAGGAGACGCCTCTGCTTGCCCTGAGAGTGAAACCTAAAACCAGTGACATAGCCAATACATGTCATATTCTCTCAGTCAAAAATGGTTTATTTTCCAAGGAATTTCAACCTAAAACCTGTTCTTCATAATTATCATGATTTGTTTAAAAAAAACTAAGGTGGATAGGTCTGGCCCAACTGGCAACAAGAGACCACTGTTACATTGTTTTGGGGTTTTTAATGCATTCTTTTCAGAAAGACAGGTTTTTTTAAATTTCATTTCCAAAACAGTGACAAAATGACTTGCTCTGCAGTAAAAATAGTAAATACTGTGAGTGATCGAGTCTGAGTCAAAAATTCAGCAAACGTGTTCAACAAGACAGAACAGCCGGTTAACAGTCTGCATGTTTTAAAAGCACCCAGAGTCACAAACACTATCCTAGCAGTGCTTGGAGCTTCTCCAGGTACTGTTTTCCATCTAAATCACACTGAAAATGGCCAAGGAGAGCCCAGTTCAACTGTTCCCTGCTTTTGGAGTAATTTCACTGCAGCTATTGAGGAGACATTTTTATGTAAAGCATCAACGAGTATTACTGGACACTCTCCCAGAGCTCTGTTGAAAAAAATTACAGGAAACATACATAAATTTGTGCAGCTAAAGAGTTTAAATTATCTATAAAATAAGATTCTGCTCATTTTCAAAAAGCACAGCCCATTTTTGGCTAATTAGCTGCTGATGTGTCATCCTGCTGTAGTGTAGAAAGCACAGAAATAGGACAGAAATCTAATAATTCATTAATCAACCAGCTTTCCTGAAAGAATAGTGAGTATATTATGTGTCCCATGGTAGAAATCAGGAACTTTAAAAAGGTGTTATTACTTAATTAACAGTATTTAATATAAAATATAAAAATGAGACAGGAAAGAATAGAGAGAGCCATTCTGATGGCTCTTTCTATTCTTTCTGTCAGGTATATTTACACATGATTTAAATAATTTTAAACTAATGAATCTGGCTTTTGAACCGTTTGCTCAATCAATAAACCTGAATTCCATCCATCCATCCATTCTTTTTTTTTTTCTTTTTTTATTGCAAGTTGTTCTAGTGTTTTTATCAGGTCTTTTACAAATCACCTAAGCCCCAAAGAAGCCTGCAGCAATTCTAGGTCATGTTTATGTGTTTTTTTTTCTTTGTGTTGTTGGATTTCTTTATATTTCCTTTATGGGTTTATGGGCGCAAATCTGAGACTCTGTCCATGAAGGAAAAAAAGATTTTTTTTTTATTATTATTATTTGGCCATCCTCCCCTACTTGGTCTCATTCTGGATATTTGAATATATCCATATGCAATTTTACTGTAAACCTTGGTGCACAGAGAACAAATTAAAGGGGTCAGTTTCACAGGGTGCACTGAAAAGTAAAGAGTTTGCTAGACACATGAACTTCTTAATCCATGCAAATTTGTCCACTTCCCCAAAGTGAAATTTGAGCTGGCTCACGGCCATTAAGAAACAGAGGAGATTTCATATACATCATAAATGCACAGGTGCAATTGGACTTCTGGACTTCCACTGAGCACTCTAATTCTGCAGTCACACTAAAGAAAACAGCGATTGAAGACTGCCAAATGAAAAAATTATTGGTATTATTATTCTTGTTGCCTTTGATTTGTTTGCTTGGAAGACGGGGACCAGGTCTGCGATCACTCACAGTCAGTTGTTGTTTTTAAAGGACCTTTGTGCATCAAGATGGCAATAAAGCAGCAATAAGATGCTGAACAGGGTCACTTGCAAGTACTTGCAATCAGTTTGTGATAATACAGCAATTAACTGTGATAAATCATTGAAAACTGCAAATCTACTGAAGAAATTCATATTAAACCAAAGTTCACTATTTACATTCAGAGGCAGAACCTCATAGATCTGAAACAGAAATTCAGAAATTTCTCCACATTGCTTTTTTAAAGGCGATATAACCAGCGCGCAACCAGTTGGCAATGAGCCAAAGTCGAGTCTAGTATTGCAAAGAGATCCGTTGCAGACGAGTTACGCTCATCGGTACAGACTCAGAGTGAGTGGAGCAATCTGTCTTTTATAAATCAGATGGCAATTATTTGCAAACCTTCACTGAGTTCAGTCAGTCTAAGCTGAACCACTGCTACGTTGTGACTACTACAGTGGTCGCTGCAACTACTTGCAATTGATTGCCGAATGCTAAACTAGTTTTCCTAGCCACATGGAGGTTGTGTTTTTACTTTAACTGTAATATGGCTGAGCAATTAAAAAAAGCAGACAGGCAGCTGTGGCTTGGATGGTAGAGTGGGTTGTCTACCATCTGGAACATGAGTGAATTGATTCCTGGCTTCTCCAGGCCACACGTCGAAGAATACTTTGGCAAGATATTGAACCCCAGGACTGATGCATCCATATAAATGTGTGAATGTCCATTTTACTTAAAATAGCACAATCTTGCTCCTATACTTAGAGACTTAGAGACTTAGAGCTTTTTATTGTCATTGTGCAGTTTCTTGCACAACGAAATTGGGTAGCTGAACCACAAAGGTGCTAAAGTAAGAAGAAGAGAAACCAATATACAATGAAGGCGGAAAATAAATAAATAATTAAATAAATAGAATAAAATAAAAAACAGTGTATATGTATACATATGTGAGTGGAACTATATACATGGTGTATGTGTAGGAAACATTGAAACAGACTGGGACCAAAATAATTGCACATGAGCCAAAAAATATACATGAATTTGAAGGAGCTAAAATGAAACCTCATGCCTTTTTAATTTATGGCTAGTTTTGCAAAACTTTATTATCACGTCTCATATCAACTACTATAAACTAGGAATAGGTTAACAGTCTGATCATGTGACTCCTTGACTTTAATGCAGTTTGCCTAGCAGCATAGTCCGTGTTAATAACACGAGGACATGGTGATTAAAATGGTCAACAATAATACAAAAATATATCATTTGAAAGCAAAAAACAATCATTTTTTCTCAATCCAACACATAACATCCAACCTAAAAAAATCTAATCAAATGACTGCGAAGGCACCATATGCTCACCATCATTAAAATCTACAGAGAATGTAAATTAGCACAAAAAAGATCTTTTTTTTAAAAAAAAAAGAACACACACACATAATCTAAACCCTAATATTTTATTCTTTATTGTGAAGGGGAAAAAAACATGCCTATGCCTTTAAAAGTTCTTGCTCCACTATTAACACCAAGTTGGTGAGGCTTGGCATGGAATGGGTGGGGGCTGGAGGGACTCCGCTCTTCTGTTTAAAAAACCCTGAGGTATTAGGGTGGACTAATCTTTAAAAGGTTAATTTATTCATAGAGATTTTGACAGAGATGTATGGCTGAATCAACATCCCAGGCACCTCTTCCCAGAGGGAGACGACTTGTGCAAAGAACAGAGAGGAAGAAAGGGAGAGGAGGGAGGTGGAGGTAGGGGGGGGAGTCAGGCAGAAAGATGGAGTGCAGAAGAGAGACAGAGTGGGGAGTCAACACGGTATATAAACACAAACACATAATTACCTCATAGGGGCTGACAATGATTCTGGCCTTTAACCCAGTACACTCAGAGCTACCCGATCTGTCCTTTTAGCTCAGGAAGGGGAATGTAAACTCAATGTACCTGATGCTCTGCACACTACATTATATAACTAAAGATGTCAATATAATATAAATATAAAATACTAAAAACACTTTTTTTTCCATTTTTGTTATTGAGGGGTCAATATTTACAGGACAAAGACAGTTTACTTTTACACAATAAGTCATTCAGTACGATTAATTTGCTGCTGCTGTAGAGACAAATGTCTCCACCAATACAAAGGAATCGTTAATTAGAAACACTACAGTAGTGGTCAGATGCAGCCTCTGCTATGCCACTGTAAATCTGCAATGGCTGGTACAAATGATCAGCTGTGCTCAAACGGTGCTTGGAGATTTTTGGTGAAAAGTAGCTTCACAGATTCCCAATTCCAACAACGCTTGCAACAGAAATATATGATGGGACTCAGAAAAGCAGGAGGGAAAGGAAGTGTTAAAATGAACACTCTTGCAAAGCTTCTTTTTTCTTTACCTTGTTTCACTAAAACAAAATGAACTGATATTTCTACATATATTGCGATTGTTGGCATCACTGTATTGCTTAATTGCTGGCCCCTTTAAATCCATTCAAATCTATTAATTATGATGTTTGGTCTTTTTATGCATATACACACATCATGGCTGGGGCTCCAATAGGGTTTAAATCTGGCCATGTCTGAGTTAGAACTGACAACGTGGAAGTCAGATTTTATTCTTTGCTGTGAAGAATTTTTTTTTTAAATTCCATTTAACAAACCAAACAGAAACACTCAGCTCTATATTTAATTAGCAAAATATATGGGGCTGTCACTAACATCTTTTAGCAACACTTTGTCAAGTACAGTCAGAGTTTATAGCTTTTGGAAAATTATATACAAACGCCCAATGGAGTCTGCACTTAAAGCAGACAGGAGCAGGCTGTAGGAATGAAAGTGCATGCAAATAAACCCTTCAGACTGAGTTAAATGATGCTGAAAGCATAACATAGAGATTTTGGCCTGTCAGTCTTTTACGGTGACAGGTTTTCTGTAAAACATTTGGACACTGTGAAAATAAACACTCAGTTCTAAACAATCAGGGCTTTTGCATGGTTGTGTCAAAAAAAGGAAAGAAAAAAATGAATCTAAACACATGAGAGCCTGAAGTTGCATACAAAAAACTAGAACTTTGGAACTTTGGATCAGCAAGTGCTTTGAAAGACTCCAATTACAACATCTGCACGGGGATTTCAGACTCATTGGCAAACTCTAGAGGACACATTTCTGATTTGAAATGCATTTCTACTTCTGAACAAAGGACGCATCTGTTAACCATATTTTATAACATTATGTCTTGTTATTAATGTGGCTCTATAGTGTGGCTGTTAACACATTCACTTATCATGTGAAAGATTACTAGTTCAAGACCAGAATGAGATATGAATCCCTGGGAAGGTCAACTAAATCAAATCCACTGTGGGAGCATCTTGTGAAAAAGGGAGCAGCTAAAAGAAGGTGGATTGCTATGCCTTGTCATTAATAAGGTTTTGGTTCAGACAAAATAGATCCCTATATATCATATATGGACTCAATAGCCACTTCATTTGATATACCTGTTCAATAGCTCGTTAACACAAATATCTAATCAGCTGATCTCATGGCACCAACCCAGTGCATTTACACATGATCAAGACAACCTACTGACATTAAAAGCAAGAATGCTTGCTAGTGGTCTGATCTGAGTACCAGATACTGATGATCTATTATTATTTTCCCCACACAACTCTAGGAATTACTGAGAATGGTCTACAACAGAGAAAATATGCAGTGGGTCACAGTTCACTGGGTGAAAATGTCTTTTTCATGCCAGAGGTCAGAGAAGAATAGCAAGGCTGATAGGAAAGCAAAAGTAACTCAGATAACCATGTTACAATCAAGGCAATGCAGAAGAGCATCTCTGAACACACAACACATTGAGCCTTAAAGCAGATGGGCTACAGCAGCAGAAGACCACACTGGGTGCTACTCCTGTCAGCTAAGAGCCAGAAAGTGAGGGAACAATTTGCACAGACATATCAAAATTGGGCCCTGAGCCTGGTTTTGCTGGAGGTTTCTTCCTGTTAAAAGAGAGTTTTTCTTTCCCACTGTCGCCAAAGCACTTGCTCACAGGGGGTCATATGACTCTACAGTCATACAGTAGACCCTACAGTAATACATACTCTGTATGTATTACTGTAGGGTCTACCTTACAATAAAAAGGGCCTTGAGGTGACTGTTGTTGTGATTTGGCGCTGTATAAATAAAATTGAATTGGATTGAATTGAATTCAATTTCTGCTGCAACATCCAGATAAAGATGACAGCATTTTAGCAAGATAACACATCATGTCACAAACCTTGAATCATCTCAAACTGGTTTCTTCAACATGATAATGAATTCACTGTGCTCAAATAACCTCCACAACCAAAAGATCCAAAAACCAGCAAAGGGCCATTTGGACGTAGTGGGACAGAAGATTTGTAGGAACTGTGTAATATTATCGTATAAATATGAACCAAAATCTCTAGTGAATGTTTCAGCGTCTACTGGATTCTATACATCAAATAAATATGGTAGTTCTGAGCAGAACAAGGGGTCTAACCCAGTACTAGCCAGGTGTATCTTATGAAGTCTCTATGGCAAGAATATTATTGTGACCTAAAGGCTGTTGATGAGCCCTTGTGCAAGCCATTTAATACAGAGTTAATCCAGGTTTTAGCAGTCAGTGGCCACAGCAGAGAAGTCGTGAGAACAGTGACTGAATTAGACTCACTGAGTATTTGGGCAGAGCATCACTGGAAGGAGAAGTCCATCTTACACAACTTTCCTTTGATGAATACACGTTTAAAATTTAAAAAAAGGAAAATAATGTGTTATTATGTCATCTCTGACATGAACCTTCTGTTCTGTGATGCACAGACATGACCCAGACATCCCCAACTTTGGTAGTGACTCACAGAAAGGGGAGGAAGTGTCACCACAACTTCTCGTTCACCTTTCCTCTCTCCTTCACCCAGACATTTTGGGCTATGCTGGTCTTTCACCCTCCCTGTGTCCCCCAGTACCTTTGCTCTGGGCGCATCTAATTGAAAGCGATCTTGGGGCTAAGAGAGTTCCGTTTCTTCTCTAATCCCTCTACTGGGGGAGGCTCACATGGTCTCAATTACCCCCACCCCACCCCAGAACACTGGGTCCCCTCTCTCTGCTCCCTCTTTCTATCCGTCTCACTGGCCTGCTCCTCTGCCAATGCACCGGCCCAGGCCCTTTTTCAGCAGTTTATGTTATTAAGCACACACTGCTGAGTTCCTGTCCTTCACAGGGGCCTGGAGATGTTATCTCCCCTGCCGCCGTATACAGTTACCCCCAAAATATTCCATAAATTAGATTGGGATTGGCAATTCGGAATATAGAGGTGGAGGCTGAGGTGGTCAGAGATTGGCTATGGATGGCAGGGTGTAGGGGTGTGGGTAGGAGGGGGTCAGCACAGCACACTGTAAGTAATAGCACAGGAGAATCACCATGTGTTTACACTGGCTGGGGAAGCACTGGGAGGTATGTCACTGGCAAAGTGAAGGTGAACAGAAGAAGTGGAGGGTGCTTAAGGGCTTTGGGATAAGGAGGAGAGGAGACCCAAATCCAGTTCCTATTTGGATAGAGATTCTTTTGGAGGTGGAGCTGAATATCTAGTCTGAAAAGAATTAGACCGGGCATTTATTGGGCTTGGGCGATTGTGTGCGATGATATGCGTGCATCCCCCTCCTGTAATTAAACAAGGCTGTATTTGGACAAGTGACTTTTTGAATCTTCAAGACCTCTTGTCAATCCCCAGAGCATGAAGAAAGGTCCTGTGCCAGGACATCCGTGGCCAATCAGATTAGGGGGGAACCTGTGAGGTCTTCAAACAACGCTTTCTCAGAAGATCTGCAATAACACAATCAAGCACTTCAAAAGACCATTATGGGTTCTAAGTGAAGGGGTTTAATACCCATTAACAATCGCAAATTCATTACAAAAGTCCACTAATTGAAAAAGTTCAAGACAATTTTTAGGAATTGCTAATCGATACACATTTATTAACCATTAAATTTTATAAATATGCATGTTTGTCCTTTAATTTCTTCCTCTCAGTCTATAGGCCACAGCTTAAAACAATACAAAGAGAAATCCTGCAGCAATCCCTTTTCATAGCCAACTACTTTACTAACCTGAGCTGAGAAGAATTATAGGTTTGAGGCGAAGATTAACAGAAAAAGACAAAGAAAGCCTGCTTTCTTTTTGTTCAGGTAGAAGTGGGCGGACATTCAGCCAAGCTAAGTAAAGTTTAAGCAAGCATTAGCAGGAAGACGGAAATTGGGGCATTGGGTCTGGGTCAAGGGTTCAGTCTTAACGTTGGGGAGCTGACTGATCTGAATACTTTAGTTTGCTAATTACCACATTCATTCACAGCTAGAAATCTGTAAGTGTATCCTGAAACTTTGTTGGAGAGGTATGAGAATGGAAAAAACATCACTGAACAGAAGTGACTAAACCACTCCAGCCTGCACATCAGTTTTATGAAGGAAAACACTCTAACTGACAAGTTTTCCGACAATTTAGAAAGCCACCATTAAGCAAACACAGTAGCTCCAGCAACAGTGGTCTACTGAGGTCATACTGAGAGTGAAATAAAAGCTTCAGCATCCAAAGAAGTTATGGAAAATGTTTCTAAAGGATTTTTGCATCACAGCAGCTTTGCTTTTAAGTTGCGTTTTTAATTTCTTGAAATGTCTCTAACAAAGATTTTGAAAAATTGCATGAGGTTAGCATAATGCTATAAAAACTATATAGCAGCTCAGGCCAATCCAATAGATTTATTCTGGTAAGTGTAACAATAATCGACTTCTCACTGTTGATTTGCCATTTTTTAAGTGTCTCTAAGCCATAGGCTATTGGCTAGCAGACATGTTTGGCAATATATAGCCAAATACAGCAGCAAACGGCTTAGGTTGCATTTAGAAATTTGTCAGACCAAATTTGTTCCTTTGCGCTCTTGCACAACTTTTTTTTTTTACCAAGGACAGTCTGTTCCTGATTTCAGTTTCCTGATGCATATAAAACGCATAATGCTAAACAAGAGTGTTGCACTGGAGTCAAAATGGAGCCCCCAATGATAGGGCACCCATTCCTGATACAGAGATGCCGAAGCTGCCTGTGTTTGTCTGTCGTACACTCTGGAACATGTGGTTTCAGTTACAGAATGTTTTACTGCTCAACAATGTTTCTGCCTTGGAGCTCAGCACACTGCATAAAGGCTACTTTGTCCCCTGATGCCCACACGGGAAGAGCCTGCCTCTGCACACACGCGCACACGCACGCACATTTTGGTGATGATGACATCAAGCCCATTGAGCGTTAAATGTGCACTGGCATACTGTAGCCCCCTTTTAACTGCAAAAACAAAAAGTGAAAATTAATATTGTACCCGCTGTCCACTTCCACTTTGTGTTTTTATGCCTGCTTGCACGTCATCTACCCACCGCAGCACCAGTGCTTGCTGCAAGAGTACGTATCATGACAAAATTCCAGGCCTGGATAAAAGCAAAAGCAGACATGCCAGCATGGCATGTGTGCAGTGCTAAAACCAATAAAGATCAGACATACTGAGCAGCACATTTAATAAAAATAACAAGGGGGATTACACATGTGTGAATGAGTAAAACTTTAGATTGTCGATGAATTGTAACATTTAGGATCTCATCAGCTTGCAAGCCCGTTTTGAAAAGTGTACAAAGTCAGAAGGTGAAAAGTGAACACATTTAACGTCACTAACACGACATCACACCTGCAGCTCTTTTTATTCACAGTGATCTTTTACAACAAGAAAATGTGATCTCATGGTTCTATTTGAAGGAGGTGATTAGCACACCCAGGAGTGTAAAGTGAAAGACCATGGGCGAGTTGGAGGATGTCTGGCATGAAGTCAGTGCGGCTGTCACTTGGCACCCTTAAATCATGTTCTTCAAAACCAAAGTGGTGCTAAACACTGGTCATATGTATTGTTAGAGCTTGTGCTGAGGGGCCACTTAACGGCTTCCACCCTTTGCAATGTTTAAACTCCATTTCCCAGCAGTGTGTGTGTGTGTGTGTGTGTGTGTGTGTGGGTGGGTGGGTTTTCTAAATTTTACAGTTTTTGCTGAAATGTAGACATCAGATGTCACATTATTCACACACTTTTACTACACTAGGAGATTAAAAACTGATTGAAATATAGAAGTATTTTTGCAAGTGTGGTTATAAAAACTGCTGCTTATACAAGATGAAATGATAGCATCTGAATGATTTCATTTGAAGTTGGTTGAACTTGAAAGCTCAATGTGTGTCCCAAATGACAACTGTCATTGTGCAATAAACCCTCTCACACACAAAATGTTCTGCCCACACCTTGGGCAAAATAGACCTGTAGCTTTCTAACCCTTGACAGGTGGTCACGAGGAGTAGGAAAAAGTAAAACATATGATTACAACAAAAAGGGCAAAACAGAACTGCTCAACAGTACTGTTTCTGACAGGGATAAGACATGATCTACTGTTAAAATGGATCTAACAACTTGGTGGATTCTAGCAGGAAATCCAACAGTGTAAATTAAATCTAGTGATATAATCTATATTTACTGGAGTTACAGTTAAAAGTATTATGTCCTCGGGTAAAAACTCCAAAGGTGCCTAGGAGTAAGTTTAGAGATTTAAAAATTAGCCCTTGTAAATTTGTTTTTTTATTTAATCACAGACTCACATGACCTAAAAAGAAGAAGAAGAAGAAGAAGAAGAAGAAGAAGCTGCAGTTCTGACATCATTCATGTGCTCCACTGCAGTGCAGTCTCTGTTTAGTCTGTTACATCTAAGTTTGAATTTATGGAGAAACTCTTATTCTACACAGTAATGGAGGAAATAATATGAGACAGCAATCTGTCGCCATCTTGTGGCAAAAGAAAATATACTTCTAAAAGGATCAATGGACTGAAATTCAAGCTCCAATGTGCATTTTTTTTCTATTATTATTTTTATTTTGTGAGAAACAGACACACAAACTACATAACTTATTTTGCACGATAGATCCTTTGTTAAAATATTAACAAGAACAAAATCACAGTTTTATGTGCCATTGTTTTGTTTTATGCCTCTATTTGCAAAGCTCCAGGAGAGCCATGAAACAAAATGATGACCTTGTATCTTGAGCTAATATTACCTCTCCCAGTTCTATAATATATATAAAAGGTTCAATATTGAAAAAGAATTTGCTTTTGCTGGGAAGTAAACAAGCTTACACAGCAATCAGTGAATACAAAGAAAATAATGTAATTTTAAAAAAAAAGCAGTAATAGGCATCATAGTATTAAACTGCATGCTGTGTCTTTAGTCTGCCCTGTGCACTTACTCGCTTTAAAAACAACTCAAATATACTAATGCTGCCAAAAACTAATAACCAATATGATCCATCTTTCTTTCAGCATAAATTGCAATTTGTATATATCATAAATATTTCAAGCCCTTTGCCCAAAAGCATAAAATCAGTTGATGAATTAAATTAAAGATTTTCTAGAAAATATTACTTACAATGTGTCAACGACCAAGGTGAAAGCTTGAGGCCTAATGATGTAAGATGATTTCTGATGGAAGAGCTGTGAAAAATAGGATTGCTTATTTAACTGTTATGTTTCATTTTGTTGTTTTTTTTCCCCCCTGTGTCGCTAATGATAATTAACATGCAAATGAACCCTTGGAGCAAAACAGGGGCATTGTGGGTCTCTGTTAATAATTACTGTGTAACATTATGGTTATAAATGAGATCTCCTCTCAAAGAAGACAAGACAGTAACTGGGGTTTTGACGAAATAACCTGTAAATTAGAGAAAATAACACCGAAGAGAAGGAATAATAATTATTTAATGTGTCTCTTCCCAACGTAGGGTGGCACTGAACAAGAACACGAATTTAGAATTTATAAAGACTTTTCTTCTACATGGTGCGCTTGCGTTGTCGCAAGATTGTCTTTAAAAAAAAAAACTATGATATTGTACCATACTGTATCTTCTATCTCTAATAATCTTTGAAATCATTTTCTCTTTAACAGTCTCTTGTGTATTATTAAGAACACAAAGCACTCCAAATAGCACAAACCTCCACAAAGGCAGCTCGCTCTCTGAACAGTATTTACTTTGAAGGGAATAATATTAGATTTATTATATTAAAACATATTTAATTCGTTTGTAGTGCAGTAAAAGCCCGTGCAAAGTGCTGCCTTTTGTTGTTTGTCTTACTGAAACTACGATTCGTCGCTATACTCGACGATGACGACGAAGACGACTATGAAAATTCGTCGAAGCGGAATTTTATTGTCGACGGTTCATATAGTAAAACCACCTAAATGATTCTTGTAGCTGCAATACACCACAGGAAGCTATGGGGGCAGTATCGCCTACTGCAGTGCACGAGCATTTCAAACACTGCACCGTGGAGCTGTGACGTCAGCTTGTTATTTTGTTTTGTTCTGTTTTACTGGTGTTAAGCAAAGGAGTATAGATTAGTTTGAGCTCATGCACTTTTCAAACAGCTGAAGTAAGATAAGAGCAAACGTCACATTCTGAGCATGCCCACTGCAATCGTGAATTCATGAACTCAATCACCTGTAAACTTTGTTAACTTGTTATTTTTAACCTGGAAATAAAATTTTAAAAATCTATTTGATTTGAAGCTTTATTTCAACTTGTAGATATGCCATTTTTAGTTTCCTATGTCCACATTATTTTTTGTTGTTGAAATATTTTGTCGTTGGCTAATCGACAAATCAAAGACAAATTAGGATTGGTCGACTATCAAAGTAATCATTAGTTGCAACCCTAGTAAAAACACATTTTAATATACTTGACATAATTTTGAGTGTACATGTGTCGCCATTTCATGTTTTAGTAAGTTATATGTTTAGCAATAAATATCAAGTGAAAAAGTGTTTATTTTAATTTTAGGAGCACTGCACATGTATTCAATCTGGTATGTGTTTAAAAAGTTATAACCTGTTACTGTACTGCACATAACAAATTCATAATTAAAAATGTGATTTTGAATCCTTATATGCCTGCATGTTGTCAGCAAGAAACACAGTTTTAAATAACTCTATATATCATTATTATCACTTTGATCTTCACATTACTCTATTGACTTTAAAGAAGAGATTAATAATAAACAATATACACCTAATGTGTAAGAACCATAGCTTCTGAGTTATAAGGCTTTTTGTCCATTTTCAGTTGACTTTCACATAATGGATTGTTAGCATGAACTCATGCAACACCACTACAAAGTTTTATCAGAACTGAAAACTTGTCAAGCTATTACATTTGAGGACAGAATGGCACCACACATAAAAACTACAACACCATAGCCTTATTGGCAGGAGTAATAAAAAGCCAAAGTAAGTTCATTATAATTATCTTTTAAATCTGAATATAATTTCACAAAATATCACTGTCATACTGAGATCAGAAGTTACAAAATGTAAGCAACCACTCCAATAATAGACTTATGGGGGGGGGGGGACTCAAGACTCCACTATTTTCTTCTTTTCTAAAACCTCACCACAATGAGCTCCATACTGCACAAAGTAAAATCGGTACAAAATGCTAAGATTACTGCCTTCAGTCATATGTTAAAGTCGAAAGGTTATTAGACTGTGTAGGGGGAAGGTTATAAAGATGCCCAGACACATAGATCTGAAATGATTCACACTCTCTACTGCCACAAATCCTCAGATACAAAATGCGACCCTTCATTAACTTTGTCATTTATTGCTGTGGTATCATAACGCTTACAGGTTCTGTCAGTATATTGGCAGTAACTACTCCTAATCACACAGAATACAGAACTTTCAGGATTCAAAATTCTAATGTTTGACTGTAAATGTAAAAAAAAGTTGTTTACAGCAAGATTATTAACTATTATGTAACTACTGATGGACAGTGACATTATTATTAATACCGTGTGTTTTTCACGTAGCTTGTACAATAGCATACTGGGTACCTTTATCTAATGTAATGTGTTCACTTATTTGTCCTCTAGATGGCAGTATTACAGCACAAATGGCAACATGTTGACCTCTGGCATTTTAGTGCAGTCAAGAGGTATTTATATGATTTAACACACACATTTCTGTCTTTAATGCGCAAAAATGATTATGACAAAGTTTGCCTGATTAATATACATTTTTATACATTAAAGACTGCATGAAAACACAAATACATATTAGCTTAACCAGAGCATTTAGCAGCACCACTGATTACAGCTTTACTTCACAACCTTTTTGTTGTTTGTTTATTTCAAATAAAAAAGACAAAAAGACAAGCCCACAACCCAACTCCCTCTATTGCACACAGAAAATTAGTGTTTGTTTGGTAAGTTTTCCTTTTTACTTTTCTTGTTGGTCTCTTTAACAACTGTGTTTACGCATGAGGGATTATGTGTGATTATATTTACACATAGGCCTATATACGAATTCATGTGATTTTTTTCTCACCTTTGTGTCAGTGAGTGCATAAAATACAAACTTTTGCTTAATGTGCATTTTAAGAATAGCTAATCGCTTAGCTTAACATTAAGATAAGCTAATTTTCATTTAACAACCCAAGCTTGCTCACACACGCACATCCTTACCAAATAATAGAAATTATTTACTCCATGTCGCCATAATAAGTGATTAATCAGCACTTATACATACTGCTCTGTTCTAGATATCTCCAGTCCGGTTAAAAAAAAAAAATAAGAAGACCATTAACAATAACTTTCATACCTCTGACCAGGAATGAGATGCCAGGTGAGACGCTAGTCAGCCTAAATCCTGGAAGACAACAGTCCTGGGCCAGTCTTGGTAGCTGGGAGTCGGTGGCCTGGCCGCCGTCCGACTTACATTGCACACGACCCCTACGGTGCCTCCTGCAGGTAGTGGGCCTGCAGGAAGATGGGCCCATGTCCCTTTTTCGGGCTGTGCCCGGCCGGGCCCCGTGGACTAAGGCCCGGCCACCAGATGCTCGCCCTCGGGCACCCTCCCCGGGCCTGGCTCCTGGGCAGGGCCCCGATAAACCCTATCCCAGGCAGTGTGAACTGTTCCCTCGATGGTCTTTTCATAGGGGTCTTCTGAATCGCTCTTTGTCTGGTCCCTCACCCAGGACCAATTTGCCATGGGAGACCCTACCAGGGGGCAAAAGCGCCCAGACAACATAGCCCCTGGGATCCCTGGGACACACAAACCCCTCCACCACAATAAGGTAGCGATTTTCCTCCACTCAGGGACGAGACTGTCGTAGCCGGGGCTCGAACCGGCAACCTTCTGATTACAAGGTAAACCAGGTAGTGGCGGAAAGCGGAAATTCTGGGAAGTTTTGCTGTCACAGTTCCACCTGAAACCATTCGGATAACTTCTATGGAAATTATGTATTCTATTCGTGTGTCGATGTGGCTTCTGGTTTCGGAGTAAGGAAAATTATGGTTTGTTTTGTCTTCAGGGGTGTTTCAGATGACTGCAACATGGTGTCACGAAAACAGATGGATGCTCTCATCCTGCAGCACAAGCAGCTATTTAATAAAAATGAAGCCTGGAGGAAAAGACTGTTCCCAAGAACGACTGGCCTGTTTTCCCAGCCTGCAGCTTGTGTGCATTTCCCTTTGGCATGTAAAGAATTTTGCTTTTCTTGCTCTCCATAATGTATTTTTGCTTTGTGTTCACATGCTTAATAAATGTTTAGTTTAAGCTGTTTCCTCATTGCATGACCAAGAAACCACACAGGACTCTGGATTATCCACTGTATGTTTTTTTTATTTGATCACTTATCTACCTGCTAAGTTTGACAAAAGCCCGTCCATAGCTTAGTATGAGGTCATGACCTGGACAAAAGAAAAGAAAAGAAAAAGCGTTAAGAGGATGTTTAAAATTGCTCCTGAAAAAGACATGGATCAGTTTCCATGTTCGTAGCTACTGCGCAGTTGAAGGTCAAATTAAAATTAAGATCGGAGTATGGAACATTTTATAATTTGTGTAATAATTAGCGCAAACAAGTGACAGATCATCTTTCTGTTGTAGTTTTGTCTTTTAAAAAAGTATCTTGTGTACTGTGAGATATTTTGAACAAAAGTTTTTTATACTTACATTGTTGATCCAGGATGTGTAGGCGCTGACCTTGGTGAAGACAGAGGGCTTCTTGTAGTAGTTACAGCCTGCACTTGAGCCAAAGCTCACAATTCCATGGACATCCCAGGAGCCATCAGGATTCTGGCAGTTCAGGGGACCGCCAGAGTCTCCCTAAAAGGCAAATGTGGTCATAGAAAGATGCTCTTGAGGCTAGGACATATTTTCTGATTTAAACAGCGACAAATACTTCAAAGTTGGTGAAATAAACAAAATTTGACTCACGTTGCAGCTAGACACAACACCATCTCCACCAGCACAGATCATGTTTGTGGTGACCAGATTGCCCCACCAGTCAGACCTGGAACAGGTGCTGTAATCAACAACAGGAAGAAGAGCCTGCTGCATGATGTCAGCAATAGGGCCTCCAGCTTTAGAGGAGAAAGACAACGCATTCAGATTCAGGGCTAGAGTCAAGATCGCCAGATTCATGGCCAGCACAGTTTGAGAACTACGTTGACAAGACACAGTTTTGATTTAGCTGCAGATTTAAAAACTGCATAAAAATCCAAACTATTTTGATTATATGATGCAAGAGGTCTTTTGTGATACTTTAAAATGTGTATTTTGGGGAATTTTTGTCACTGTAAGCCAGTGACAAGAAGCAACTCACAAGAGAAAATTATCCACAGGAAAACATATTAAAACTTATAAAACCCTGAAGACGGGGCTTTGGAGCTTTATGTGAGCAGCCTTTATAGTTAGTTGAACTTTTATATAGTTACTATAATAGAACTTACTCCACAGACGTCCCCAGCCAGTGACATAGCAGGGAGCACCATTAGGCAGGGTCTCACCAGAGGTAGGAAGACAGGCAGGCGAGATGGCGTTAGTGTTTTGAACAGGTGATGACAGTTTGATCAGGGCAATGTCATTGCTAGGGTGTGGATAGAAATGTCATACTTAGAGAGTGCTAACAAGCAGCGATAGCATGAATTAAGTATTTGAAACATAATAACATAGTTTCCAGCCCACAACAGTGTACTGTGGGCTAAATGGCCCACCGAATGTTGTAAGAGTCCCAGTTAGGATGGACAACAATAACAGAAGGGCTGATGGCGATGGAGCCAGACTCATTGGCGGTGTCCAGACTGTGTTTTCCCAGGTAAACTCTGTAGGTGTAACTGCTGCTTGGCCAAACACAAAAACAATAAGAAAAGTTATGCATTTTTGATATATAAGTTATATATGGCAATATATAACACCCTACGATCTCTACAGTATGCCTGGTTCTGTGCCATATGTGTGCACTCCATTTTAGACGTCTTCCTTTTTTCTTTTCCATACCCAATGCAGTGAGCAGCAGTGAGGACCCACTCGTTGGAGATCAGAGTACCACCACAGGTGTGATAGAAGTTGTTGCCACTCTTGTACTGCAGAGAGATCTGAGGACAACAAATAACAGCACGGCACAATGAGTTTTAACAGTAAATGGCCTGTATTTGTATAACGCTTTTCTAGTCCCTGAGGACCCTAAAGCGCTTTACACAACCTGTCACACACACACTGGTGATGGCAAGCTACATTATAGCCACAGCCACCCTGGGGCGCACTGACAGAGGCGAGGCTGCCGGACACTGGCGCCACCAGGCCCTCTGACCACCACCAGTAGGCAACGGGTGAAGTGTCTTGCCCAAGGACACAACGACCGAGACTGTCCAAGCCGGGGCTCGAACCGGCAACCTTCCGATTACAAGACGAACTCCCAACTCTTGAGCCACGATCGCCCCAGGTGTATGTATACCTGCCAGGGCCAGCTGTGTGGACGGACATCTTCTCCACCAACCACTCTGGTGAGAATGGGGGGATAGGTGGGGGTGCCGCACCCGTAGGCTAAGAGGAAACAGTGGAAAGTAGGATGATTTCTGATGCTCCACGAGAATCAGAAGTATTACAGCATGTTCACATTTATTTGCCAACACATAACATAATCGTCAAAGACGTATTTGCTTACCGCCGATGACAAACAAAGCCAAGAAAATGAACATCATTGTGACTCTCTTCAGTAGAAGTTTAGAGGCACCTGCTATCCCTTATATAGTGAGTCAGCAGGCAGAAATCGCATGTTGCAACATTTCCGTCAGCACAGCAAGTGAAATTTTGGTAGGAAAAACAAATCAACCTTGGAGATAAGTAACCACAGATATCCCCAAATAAACCTTATCTCCCCGTCTCTACCTCTGTGTGAACCATGCAGATGCCTGCTGAATTGGTCACGCCTTTTATATTTCATACAAGAGAGTCTGAAGCTTGGATATTAAACAAGTCAGTCCTGTATTTTAACATCAAAGAAAAAATTTATTTTCCATTTTCACACTTAGGTCCATAAATTCTGCCCATAACTACTGGAATAGCACTAGCTCCACATCTAAACCATGCCAAATGGGACCAAATAGAATAATATAAACTGTGCAAGCAATTTCCTAGTTGAAACTCTTGCTTAAATATCTATAATATTATATAATGATTGACAAGTCAAGGGTTTTACAAAAATATTGTAGACATTTTTATACATGGTGCCCCATTCACAGCAGGTCAAAAGTAATTGGATAATTCACTGATAAGCAGTTTCGTGGTGAAACTAGGCTTTTTTTGCCCTCACTATTTTTTGGCAAATTCACCAGATAAAAGTTCTGGAGTACACTTTAATTATTCAACCTGCATTATGGTTGCGATTTACTATAACCTTCAATATGTTGTCCAGAGAGATGTAAGTGTAAGTAAAGGAGCTCAGGATGAGGCTGAAAAGCCAAAATAAGCCCATCAGAAGGACAGCAAAAACTTTGGAAGTGGCCAAATCAACAATCTATTATATTCTTCAAAAGAACGAATGTCCTGGCCAGCTCAGCAACATCAAAAGCCCTGAAAAACCACAGAATTCACAGTTGTACAGGGTTATACTCGCTGCTCAGTTTCAGCCAAATATTCCAATACCGATCAGAGGCACAAGTGCAAATTCTGTGTCACTGTCCAAAAACTAACTGAACATTTACAAGGGAGGTAGTATGTCAGTGCTATACTAATAATAATGTATTAGTTCATTAGACAGCTGTGTCATTGTGTTTTGTTTTTCTTCCTCCACCTACATGAGAGTGCAGCATTTCAAAGGAAATCAGAATAGGGGGCGTTGCAGTAAATATGCAGTCAGGTTCTTTGTGTCTTTGTGTGAACTGCAGCATGTGGTGATAAAGTTAAAAACCCTCAATTCCACTGATACGTTTAAAAAAAAAACATAAAAAATACTGAACTCCAAAATACTTTGTCCCGTTCACTTAGCTCCACCCAAGCATCAAGGCTTGTCAGAGGCTCAGTTTCCAAGGATTTCTGTTGCGTAACAGTGTGAAAGGTATAAAAATGTCACAGGTTGAATGGAATCTGTGGAGATACAGCCAAGATGAAGTTTCTGGTGCTTGCTCTGTTTGTCGCAGGAGGTAAGGAGCTTTTCAAACACTGCACACAAAAATCTGTTTTTATCCAGCTGTCTCTTCAGTGGGTATTTTCTACAAAATTTCATGCAGGTAAACAATGTGCTTTTTTTTTTTTTTTAAATCTTTGTCTCATATGTCCCCTCAGCCTACGGGTGTGGGCTGCCTACCTTCCCCCCTGTGGTGTCGCGGGTGGTTGGAGGACATGATGTCAGGCCTCACAGCTGGCCCTGGCAGGTAAACACTCAAAACTTTATTCAGAAAAATCTGAATATCATCAACATAAAATGTATTCTGTTAAAGATAGGCAGACTTTATTTACTGCTAGACTGGTAAAGACTGGTATGAAAAGTTATTGAGGCAATTTGAAGCATTATTGGAGGATCTTTAAAAAAAGGTTTACAGTGGTTACAGTACAGTAAATTAAAAGACATAGGAGGATATGGTTTTTAAAAAACTGAAATGCTGCTACAGTTTGGGTTTTTAGATTACAGATTTTAGATTATCCAGAGAAATGACCAAGTAACAACAAACACTTTGCAAACTCCCACAAGGGCGAACAGACTGCAACCAGCGTAACAAGCAGCACTCTCATAAAGCACAAAATCAAGCTCAAACATAGCAAAGAGGTAATTCACTGTACTCTTATGTATGTTTTAGGTTTCCCTGCAGTACAACAGCGCGGGTGAGTGGAGACACACCTGTGGAGGCACTCTGATCTCTGACCAGTGGGTCCTCACTGCTGCACACTGTATCAGGTATAAGAACCAAGGGTTTTAATCATGCATGGAATTACTAACGATCACAGAAACAAATTTTTTGCTTACACATATCAGCATTATAATCTGTTCTGTCACCTTGCAGCTCCAGCAGGGAGTACAGAGTGGCACTGGGAAAGCACAACCTGTTAGAGACAGAGAATGGCTCTGTGTTCGTCGGCACCTCTAACATCATTGTGCATGAGGACTGGAACTCCTTTTTTATTCGGTAACATTTTACTGCTACTACTAAGAATTTACCTGTGAGACTTGAATATCAAAAAGATCATGTGCGTTATGTGCATTTATAATTGTGGGCTGAGTATTTGGTTAAATACAATGTTTAATCATTTCTTGCCCAGTAATGACATCGCCCTGATCAAGCTCGAGTCCTCCGTTAACTTCTCTGATACCGTCATGGCTTCTTGTCTTCCCGAGGCCGAATTTGTGCTCCCCAATAATGAATCCTGCTACATCACTGGGTGGGGACGCCTGTTCAGTGAGTGCCCTTTTTTTTTTTAAGAGAAGCTTTCTTTAATTCTATCCATCCCTTCAAAACTTCTCAAATAATCATTTCGTGACACAACTTGTTATGTAAACTGTCTCTTTCTCTTTTTTTCCCCCTCGAAGGGAAGACTATACGGATGTTTTTGATAAGTTGATTTTTCTTAGTCAGTTCCTAGTATACAGTATCATCTTAGCATGTTTTTACTTTTTAAATTAAATCTATACACACATACTTTTACTAACTAACATGATGCATTTTTGGTTGTTTAGTGCTTCGTTTTTCTGGAATAAAGAATCATATTTCTGTTATTAATTTGGATAGCACAGTGGGGAATGTAAGTAAGGGCATACTTGGTGTCTTAACCACTAGGTCACAAGGGAACCCAGTCAAAGAAGAGTCAAAAATCCTTTCAGGATCATTCTGTAGACTAATCCATCATAACTATTTTACAATTAAACAGGGATGAGCAATTAATTTTTTACAAGGGGCCACATGAAAAACTGGAACTGTTGTGGAGGGCCCCGACAGTATTAAATAGAACTGAGTTCCGCCCTTTGGCCCCTGGATTCTTTTGTTTGAGATTTTGGTCTGAGATGAACTACGTCTTTTTTGTCCACACAGCCGGTGGTCCCATTGCTGACATCCTGCAGCAGGCTCTCCTGCCAGTGGTGGACTACCCAACTTGCAGTCAGCCTGACTGGTGGGGTTCTCAGGTGAAGGAAACCATGGTCTGTGCGGGTGGAGACGGAGTTGTGGCTGGCTGCAATGTGAGTCTAAAATAATGATTTTCTAATCGCATAAAGTAACACTGTAAGAGTCACACTTTCACACATCAGCTAACTTCAGTTAAACTCAACTTTCCTAAAAGTTCAGAGTGTGCCACACAGATTGTGGAATTAACTCAGTCACACGTTTCCACATGCTGTGAATGAAGGGACACATATTTTTTGTATTTATTTTTCCATCCAATCTTCTCACTGGGCACAACATTTAGCCACAAATAAAAGCTAGTGACTAGCAAGTGCAACTCTCATTCATTTTTAAGCAAAGCTATCATATTTACTAGTCAAAGATTCTCAAATATGAATACTGGCCATTTTGCCTTTGCATTAAAATGAATTAACTGTGGGTTCTGCAAAAGCCAGCGACACAAAACAAGGTGTTATTATAAAGTAATTACTTTTTTATTAATTTTAAGGAAAAGAAAATTAGATTAATGTTCAAAAATTGTATTATATTATTCCTAATGATGTCACAACCATCTCTACTAAGCTGCATTTTTGTGAGCAACATAAAATGTAAAAGAATCTCTGTAATGTGTGATAAGCAATCAGAAAATTGTGGGCTAGTCTAAGAAATAACTGCTGAATGTGGAATTCGCACACTGATCACTTTGATTCTCCCACCTGACTCAGGGAGACTCTGGTGGTCCTCTGAACTGTATGAACGCTGCTGGAGTCTGGGAGGTTCACGGTATTGTCAGCTTTGGCTCTGGGCTCAGCTGCAACTACGCCAAGAAGCCCACTGTCTTTACCCGAGTCAGCTCTTACATCGACTGGATCAGCTCTGTAAGTGTCCATACGTTTGTGCATAATTTCAATGCTGCTAATACCATTATTTTACTTTAAGTCTAACATTTCTCTATTATCTCTTTCACAGAAAATGGTGGCCTATTGAGAGAACAGCTTTGTGGGATGAAAAACACTTTGCAAATTCTGAAATAAAGAATATATACCCACAATTTTGTTTTGAAAAGTTGCATAATTTTTTGTTCTACCATCTCTGCTTTATTGTAATTTTAGCAGTTTTCTAAAAATAGAAATAGCAGTAAAGTATAACAGAACCTTGCTGAAGGAGTCTGCATATTCATATTTGTTTTATTCTGAAAAATACTTCAGCTATTATGTTTGATCAGTGATACTTGGGTAGTAAAATAGTTTCCACTTTTCAGTGCCCTAGAACACCGATGGGAACTTCTTATCAACAACCACTTGTCCTGTACTCAAGTTTCCAGTATTTGTTTGACTTTCTGCATTGCTGACCCAGTTTCCTAGGAAACAAGAGGGAAGTTGCATGCATACAGTCTGAGTGCAAGACCGTTTTAAGCACAAGACAAAGTATACACAACAGTTGATTCTGTTCATCTGGATGTAGTGTTTTCAGTGGGAGAAACGTTTTGTCACTCATCCAAATGACTTCTTCAGTCTCAGCTGACTGCAGGTTTTGATATTAATGATCAAGGAACTGACCTCCCAGCCCAGTTCCTTCAGTGCTGCTAGTTTCTGTCATTATGCAAATATGCTGTTTATAAGATTGGATAAACCTGTGGTCAGCTGAGACTGAAGAAGTTTCGTCATCACTTGGATGGACCCTACAGATCTCTGTAACGTGAAGCAGGCAGCTAATTATTAATCTCCCGGGTCATTCGTGATCACACATAAACGAAATAAACATTGTGTCATGGCACAGGCTGGACTAAGATGTTTAATAATTAATCAAGACCCAGAACTATAAAAAGTCAGAACATGAGTCATGTCTTAAACTGCCGTCATATTCAAACACCCTTTCTAAGAGTGTATTTACTGAAAATAATCAGACAGTACCAGGAAACACAGCTAACCCTATCGCTAACCCTGTCTCAGTTGAGTGCTGTGGTTTCCGACCTCTGCTTGAGGTGGCCTCACAGAGAACAGCATGACTTATACATGTTATTCATTTATTACTACAGGTATAAAATATGATGCCTTACCTAAGCTTTCACTCCAGCCAGACAGTAGTGGACTCTTTAGCCAAATCCATGGACTCTCATGTCCCCTCTCTTGTTCCTTTGGACAGCACACTGTTCAAATCAAATCAAAATCAGATGAACGCTGGCTGTGTAACTAAACCTACAATAAAACACGTTTTTTTTAAAAGCTCTCAAGCATAAAGTGGAAAATGTGGGTGTATTTATTATGGAAAATATGTATATTAGGTGTTTCAATAAACAAATCGTTAAATTTTCTATCTGTGGCAGCTTTAACTGTTCACCATGGGCTTTTAGCACTGATTTATGAGCCAAATTAAAGTACTGTGCCAGTGCCAGTACTCCACCATGAACAAAATACGACAAGTTTAGATTTTTCTGTTAGTTGTCAGGGCTGCTGAGCACATTAACAGGATAGCTTCTCTAGCATCAGCAAGGATATCTGTCACCAGCAGCATGCAGTAAAGTCTGAACTTCACAAAAAAGAGAATATGCAGTCAGAAAATAGCTCACTAAAAGGACGAGATCTCAAAGAAATAAGTTTGAGAGCCAATTAAAATTGTTTAGCCACCCAAACAACCATGCATTAACCCCACGCAAGTGCAGTCACCATCAGTTTAATTGCAGTTTTCTCTTTTCTTAAAAACATTAAGCCCCAAATATTTCATACTCAATTAAAACTATCAGCACAAAGGCAAAGGAAGAAGTGCAGTGACTTATGTCCCCATATGTCTATGTGCTGTGCTAAAAAGATATGAAGTTAGAAGGCTGAGCAGTTCAGCCTTGTGCCACAAGGTGGGGTAGCAAACCAGTGTGGCAAGCAGCCTGCCCTGAGTCCAAACTGGAAGACATGCCAGTGCATCTGGAAAGCAGCCATCATCACCACCAACACAACCCCCCAGAAAGAAACTGCACTCTGCTGTAAAGAAAAGAAACGATAAGACAGAAGTAAAACAGCAGCAAACACAACCTAATTGTCTAATTGTTAATTCAATGACTCTAGGACTATCCACTTGCCACAAAGCTCATTATGTGGCACAGCTACAATTGATTTAGAAGTACCATTTAACCTAACAAAAGAAACAAGCTCCAGCCGAAAAAGAAAATTTGAACCCAGGACCATTTTGCACTAAAGTGATAATGCTAGCAATTTCAACAACCTGGATCTCAGCTCAAATAAAGCATTTTCATGTTTTTTACAACTAGACTGCACATCCAAAATAATAAGAATAATAAAAATATTAATAATAATACACTAAAATGTTCTGGTTAATCACTGCCACCTGATAGTGAACATTTTAGTTACATTTTGCAAAGTGTGATCACAAAAAGCACCTTTAAAAGAAGACTATTTATGACTTAGAAATCCAGCACGTGCTTTGTGGGGTGTTGTTTATGAAAGACGGGCATGCTTGATTTGTTATAAGTAAAGATTTTTGTATATCATTGTGATTGTACCTACGCTTGCTCAGTTTGATGCCTCTAGCACAAATTGTGATATCTGAATGAAAGGGTTGCTTGCATTGCTCTTATCAGTCAAAAACATAGAAGCCCCCTCAGACAAAGCCTTGATTCTTGATTCTTGAGATAACCTTGTTCTCCCTGCAGCTGCAGGTTCTCCATGCTGTGGTGAACTTTGGCTCTGGCGAGGGCTACAGTGTCTTTTAGAAGCCAGCTCCCTTTAGCCAAGTGAGCTCCAACCATACGACAACTACATCAACAACATGATGAACAGCTTCCTATTGTGATTACTTTACACACATTAACAATGCGACACTGAGCTGACAAAAGCACTGCCTCACAAATCCAGGAAGGGTGTTTCATGCTAAACTAAACTCACGAGTACTCTTGATTAGGTTTGTCAGTATTAAGAATGACTTAGTGTGGTTTTTGTCAGTAAAATTAAACCATTGTGTGTCAGAATAACTGTCAAATATATAATCGTGTCCTTGAAATTTGGCAACATAATTACATCTTGCTAGTGCCAGTTTGGACCTCCTTTCGCCTTCAGAACTTCCATTATTCTTCATGGCATAGATTCAACAAGGTGCTGGAAACATTCCTCAGAGACTTTGGTCCATATTTAGCATGTTAGTGTCACAGTGCTGCAGATTTGTTGGCTGCACATCTGTCATTCCACCGCATGTCAAAGGTACTTTATCTGGTGTCTGTGGAGGCTATACGAGTACAATGAATTCATGTCATGTTCGAGATGATCTGAGCTTTGTGACATGTGTTATCCTCCAGTAAGCACCCATCAGAAGATGGATACACTGTGTTCATAAAGGAATGGACGTGGTCAGGTAATCTTTGGCATTTACGGTAATGATGCTTAGTTGGTACTAAGAACGTCAGTTTCCCACCATAATATCCGCCACACCATTACACCACCAGCAGCCTGAACCTATATATGAAACACAATCGATCCTTGATTTCATTTTGTGCACAGCAGATTCTGACACCATCATCTAAATGTCAGATCAAACACTGTCTTCCAATCTTCTATTCTCCAATTTTGGTGAGTCTTTGCAATTTGAAGCCTCAGATTCCTGTTCTTAGCTGGTAGGAGTGTCTCTCTGTGTAAGGTTTAATGTGCAGAGATTCTCTCTGAATACTCTGTTCCCTTTCTATAAGCTTGAAGCAGTCTGGCCATTCTCCTCTGACCTCGTTGCCGCTCACTGGATATTTTCTCTCTTTCAGACAATTCTCGGTAAACCTCAGAGATGACTCTGTGGGAAAATTCCAGTAGATCAGCAGTTTCTGAAATACTCGGACCAGCCCATCTGGCACCAGCAGCCATGCCACGTTCAAGTCACTTCAATCAAGTTTCTTTCCCATTCTGATGTTCAGTTTGAACTCCAGCAGGTTGTCTTGACTATGCACAACTGCTACCATGCCACTGGCTGATTAAATATATGTATGAACAAGCAACTGATGTGTATGCAGTGCCGTGAGTGTATAAGGGAGAAAATAGGAATGTTATGTATTCAACAGATTATGTCGGTCAGCATAAATGCACAAAGACATAGTTACAGAACACCAATTAACAAACAATTTTATTTTTTTTTTATAAAATATTAATGTGATAAATTTGTTCAGTCTTCAGAAAAAACTCATTATCAAAAAACTAAAAAACAAAAAAATACAAATTATCAGAAATGCATGGTTTCACAGTGTATCTACAATAAAAAACAAAAAAAAACAAACAATCAAGCAATAAAAAAAAAAAAAAAAAAAAAGAAAAAAGAAAGAAAGAAAGAAAATGCAATAAATGAAACTGACAACATTTTTTTCCAGGAACTCATCTATATACAAGTATAAAAATCAGTTATGTAGTTAATTGGTCATTAGCAAATGAGGTACAGTGTTCATGTCTGCAGCACAGAAGGTGGTTTAAAAAAAACAAAAACAAAAAAAAAAAAACTGTAGATGAATTGCAATAACTGATCTCTAGTGACATGATAATTGTGCTGTGCAGTATACTGTATAGTCAGTTGGTATCCTTGTGCATTTATCAGAAACAATATAAAACTGGATAATGAAGAGTCTAATTGAAAATGTCACTTTCCTTACAAAAAAAAAGTGAGCTGTGCAACTTCACAATATTAGTAACACTTAATGCAATTAATAAGTCATACAATTAAGCTTCAGCTGTCTGTCACGAAGAAGATATCAAAGTGTTTATACAGCTGCTGACCAAACCATTCCCAACGCATCGGCGTGTCTTCTATTTCGGCACCTTTGCTGCACACTTTTAAGGGAAGGCAAGTATACGAGTCGAGCTGCGATCAGCAAACAAGTGAGAATAGCTGGTGTTATGTTGGCACAGCTGCACACAGTCACAGAGTCTTTCTGTTTCCGTGTAGAACGCGAACAAAAACAAGCCCAGAGAAGCAGACTACACAGCTGCCTTCACAACTCGCCGTTCACCATGGCTACAGGCGAAAGCTCTCAACTATTCACATGTTCCATCAGTTTGCCTCAAACACTCCCTACTGTGTTTGCTGTTAGAGCATTGCAATGCTACGTTAAAAGAGCAACACTAGAGCTGAATCGAGTTCAACCAATGTGAATGAGATGTTTTAGGAAGTGCTGTTCTGAGTAGAAAGGTGTTTAAACTGCACTTTACTGCATACAGCTGAAGGGCAAACTTGCAATTAGCTGCCACTGCCAAAAGACTCCATAAAACGAGAAACTTTGAGTTTCCCGGAAAATTTCTTCTTCCTAGAAAGTCTCTTCTCTTGAACAAATCATGACTTTAATGCCGGCAAATCCTGCTGCTTTAGTGTAAACATGAGTTTTAACGATTACGACCTCCCAAGGGTTAAATTGGACCAGGGCCTTGTGCTCTTCCCCGTCACCGGACATCCTCCCATCCTCATCCTCTCCCTAAAACACATTTAGCCAGTTTACGCCTGAAACACCCATGGCTGTACCTTAGCAAACAGTTTAGTCCAACTTGTATGCCAGCTGCACTGTACATGACTGGTTACGTTTGAGAAGTTGTTAGACAAGCACATTTTTTTAATTTATTTCTTTTTTTAAATGGTTCCTCTTCTAATCAAAATTCTGATTAATACAGTTCAATAACTCAGTAAATGATACTAAAATCCAGCAATGCACTGATTTTGGACCATTTCACAGTTGGTAAAAGAAAAAGCAAAGAACAAACAACCTGGACAACTTAAAAAGTCAAACAGTATCCTTCAGCAAGCCTGTTTCACCTGCCTTGGGTGGAGCAAACCTGCAGAGAGTTTCTTTCAAAGGAGCCTTTCAAAAGAGAAAACTAGGATTTCTATTTTGCGAGAAATAAACATACTACCGTGGAACCATAACCAAAGATTCAACAAGGGATGCTTGAAATGCAGCAGACAGACGCTAATAAAGCTTTGTTTCATGTTGGTTCAGTAGAAAAGCTTCCGAATGAGTATCGTTGAGTAGATGCCTCACTTTAAAATGTGTAAAGAAACCCCCAGTACCAGGTTTCAGCTTTTTGAGGCAGAGACATAAAAGAAACCCTCCAAATCAAAGTCCAGTAAAACAGAAGCCATCATTACAAATGTAGAGAGACTGGATCTACAAAGCTCTGCAGACCCTCACACACACGCCAATTAAGACACATCGAAATTCATTTGATCCTAACCTCGAGAGGGCCGGGGGTGGGAGCAATACTATTGATAATGAGGGAGAGTTTCCGTGCAGCCTGATTCAGGTCAAGCCACCAAAGTGCATACAATACACAGGCGCTGTGGACCTTACAATTGGTAAACTACAGGCGGTGCTAATCCTAAGGATTCCAAGTCCTAAATGGTAGCTATATCTATTTAAATTCTCAAAACTTCACCCCACCCCCCTCTCAGGCGCGTCTTAGGCTCTTTCACCATCAACTCACCCATACAGTCAGTGTACAGTGGAGGCCAGTAACATAAAGGTAATTTATTAACAGAAACCTACAATAATATTAAAAAAAAAACAACAACAAAAAAAACCCTGCATGTGCAGTTTCCTCAATCCAATGTGCCACAGTCTGATAAAGATGTGTCACAGTAAGCAAGGATGCAACAAGTATGTCCTTTACTGCCTGTATCCACTTCAGAGATCCAAAGTTTTCTCCCGTTCAGTGCTTTGGATTTCTTTGGCATGATGATTACTGTTGAACAGAGAATGTATTTTAATGCCACTGGCCGCATTCCTCAACAAGTCATATTCCAGGTCTTGGCTTGCAAAGGCTGATCAAAATCCACAGAAGATGATCGAAATTCCACCGAATCGTTCCAAACATTATCAGCTCCATCTTAAAGCGGCGGCACTTTACCCTCATACTGCGGTGGGGGGGTGAGTGGTTCAATACTGAATCCAGCTGTGGGCTGAGAGTTATCAGTGTTTTTCATGTGCAGCTTCTCCGATTTAATCCTGCGGATACTGATAGGGAGAAGCTTAAGGTTATTTTTCCCAGGTCTATGGTTTGATGCAGAAACAGCAGCAGCAGGAGGACCACTCGAATCCACGGCAGGCTGAGATCTGCTAACTGTGCCCTCTGACCCCTCGTTCTCGTACTGCACACCATCCACTTGCACCAGGTCGTCATAGGAAGGCAGCTGGGAGACGCTCGGGCGAAGGCTGCTCTCAGTGACCGGGTACTGGCCACTGCATACCGCCTCCTCGTAGGTGGGCACCGCGTAACGCTGGGCTTGCTGCTCAGCACTGTAAACATTTATGGAAATGCAAGAATAGAAATGGTACACTTTAATTACACATACTATTTAAATGCACAAACACATTATAGTCACACAATGACCAGTCCTGCACTAGCGTTGACTCACATGAGTGAAAATGATACAGCTTATATCAGGGCTGACAAAGTGATTGCCCTGATGTCTAACCCTGAGATTTACACTGCTGAAAAAGAATTTCAGCTACTGTGAGAGTAAATGTTGCTGCCTTTAAAGAAATTCTTGAGCAGGCAATAAAAACCACAAGCAGATCTCTCTCACATGTTTTCAGGTTAAAAGGAAAAAAAAAAAAACTCTCTGGGAGCGTGCTGAATACAATTAACTGAATTTGAGATTCTCTTAATAGACACAAAAAAATGAAGAAGTCATTTTGGAAAAAAAGCCCTAATTTTTAAAAGAAGTCAAAAAGTGATTTAGTCAGTCATGAAACTCACGTTTCCCTTTGCTCCTGGTCCCTTCCTCGTGCTCCGCTGTGGTTCTGGGCCTCCCGGAGTTGTTGCTCCCTCCGTTTGTTTCTCATTCCCAGACATAATGACAGCAGGAGCATAGCCACTCCGCAGCCCGTCAAGACGAAGGCCACAGAAGACGCCTTATTTTTCCTGCCTTCACCTGCCGGGTTGCCGCTGCTGCTGCTATTGCCAAGTGGTGTTGCAGGTACCACACTCCACACAATCATCACAATACCAAGGGCGACAAGCCCAACCCCCAAAGCACACAGGGCATACTGGGAACCGGAGTTTCCATTGATTTCGCCGCTGGTGTTGTTGTTGTTGTTGTTGCTGTTGTTATTGTTACTGCTACGAGCCTGTTCGTGGCCAAGAGTGTCTGGTGGTCCACCCACAGTGGAACGCATCTTGGCAGTCCCTAGATTTCAGTCAGAGCAGCTGCAGACGAAGTCAGAAACTGTAGAGAGAAAGATACAAGGGGGTGGACACAGAATGAAAATCCCGAGAGATATAGAATATGTCAGAGAACAGAAGAGAAACAAAAACACATTTAAAGTTTCTAATGTGGAAATGGTTTCTTTAAAAAGTGGCTGTCTGTGAGGTTGCGTTTCAGTAACATCAGTAGATGAAGTCTCTAAAGGATATTGACTATGTTTTCCAAAAGTTAAAAGCCGAGTCTTGCAGAGGTAAAGTGTGAAGAAAAAAACAAAAAAAAACAAAAAAAAAACCTGCACACACTTTTTGATCCGTCGTGCTGAAAAGGCAGCTAATACAAACAGAATTTCTTTCCTAAAATTGTATCCAGACTCAAAGGGATTTTATACTTTGAGAGATATAAAATGTGAGGCACGTCAGCATTCAGCGCACTGCACATATTAGCTGCCTGACAGAGATACGCAAAGTTAGGCAGGGCTATTTGTCCTGATTGCTTTGGCCTTTGCACAGCTACAAAGAGGTCATTTTCCTAATCAATAGTGGCACACAGTATGGGAGGGGGGGGGGGGGGGGGGGGGGACAGCATGGATTAAACAAGAGGCTTGCACTCCAGCTTTAAAAACTGTTAGCCTCATTTAGGGAGATGGTCAAATTCAGATCAAAGTGTTGACCCACAAGTAAGTAATAAGGTTATAGATTGCACTCCTGAACTGAAATTATTATATATATGACAATATATATATATGCATTTATAGTAAGGAGATCAGCATCGTGAGGGTTTAATTCATAGCCTCACCTTACGCCAAAATAGTTGAATATAATGGAAATTTGGCAGTGACCTAAAAAAGAAAAATCTGACATGTAAAGGAGCTGATCATCATAATTTCTGGACATATTAAGTTCCTCACCAGCTCTGAACACGCCGTTAATGTGTTCCTGAGAATGAATTACGAGCCTCCAAAACTCCCATAAGTTCTAGTAGCAGGAAGCCTAACTCAACTCTCAATAGTTAGAGCTCTCCTTAATAAATAAGCGTCATTTCGTAAGGTATTACCGAACATGTTACTTCTGCCCAGAGATTTGTTCTTTATATGCATCCATTTTTCAAAGAAACCCACAGAACATAAAATTCACTGAAGCAAGATTCCATCAAGGCCACTTCCAGTAGGTGTGCTGAATGGAAAAAAATAAATAAAATTTACAGCAGACACAAAGTCATAGGGCTCCTCGATTATGGCAAAAATGATAATCACGATTATTTTCACTGAAATTGAGATCACGATTATTTGACGATATTTATTTAACCCTTTAAGACCTACTATAGAACCAAGTCCACCAGAGCTTATATTATTTTTATTTATTTTTTTTACATGCTGTAGTGCCATTTGTGGGAGCATTTCAAGTTGCTATACATCAATACAACTGTTATAGCCCATATTTTAATAATATGTATGCATTAAGTGCATAGTAATTACATAAATTGCAAAAAAGTGCAATAAACTACAAAAAAAATTGAAAATCGCTTTTGTTTTGTTTACATATATTTCTACTTGGAGAAGTTTAAGAGGTTTATCCCTCAAAACTTTAAATACAATAAAGTTGCAAAAAATAGTTTCCCACCACAGGAAATTTATTTTGAGTGTCTTCATAGTTTTATTTTGGAGATACAGCAATTTTTATATACTGCAGGAAAAACAAAAAACAATCCTATGATGCAAATTTGCAAAGAAAACAGCAGGTGCATCATTTCACTGTGGGAAGTGTTACGAACAGCTGATAGGAACGGCAAAGCGTGTTTCTGGAATATTATGTTTTTGTTCCTGCAAGCGCTTTTTATGCAATTTTTGCAAAGCTATATGTGGAACGAAACCGTGACCGAGGACAAGCTGATGGCATAAGATGTAAGTACAACTCCTCCGGTTTCATATGCAAAACAAATTATTGCGCTAGCTTACACGGTCCAGGTTCTACAGGGATTTAAAAATAGTTACGCAAAACGGAGCGTGCTGCTCTGACCGGCTTTAAAGGGTTAACAATGACTTTAAAAAAATAATATAAAATAGTGTGCAACACCACTGAAGTTTTTTTTTTTAAACTCTTTTCAACCAACGGCAGTCACTCTCCTCTCCAAATAACTATAGCTTTCCGAGCTTCCCTCGGGTCCTCTTAATCAGCGGTCTCCACCCTTTTTTGCGCCACGGACCGGTTTATGCCCGACAATATTTTCACGGACCGGCCTTTAAGGTGTCGCGGATAAATGAGGGAGGGGCTAATAATGGGCTCAGTCATTTTTAATGATCGTTGAAAGCCCAGATCGTAATCGTGATTAAAATTCGATTAATTGAGCAACCCTACAAAGTCACATCATAAGGAGCTACACTCAGCACTTTAAATGGGCAGATAAAGATTATTACAGCCCCTGTAAAAATAAATAAATAAATCTGTACAACATTATCATCCCGTAATTTACAAAGAAATATACAGGGTTTCTGTGTCAACCTACTTTTTAATAATTCAATTATAATAAATAAGCAGTTTTGTGTTCATATTTAAAACCATAACCAAACATTAAATCAAACACTGCCCTACAAATTAAAATAATTCTCTGAAGCGCAGTGAGCATGACCAATAAGCACACTTGCACATGTGCTGCATGATTTTATTTTGCATGCTTTAGAAAGTGCAGGACGACTACTAGGGACTGTAAATAAATTAGGACAAAAGCGCAAAAGAAATAACCTCGAACCACTCAGGAATGTCATCGCGAAATACCCATACTATGGATCCATCCATGGATACAATAATAACAGTCTGGTTGGTAAACGTGCCCAGACCTGCTGCACTCTAAAGTGAGCCCCCCCCCCCCTCCTCCCCATTCCCGTTCTAAGGAATGCATGGCATGAGAGTGAATCCAGCTCATCATGACAGCTGCAAACGCAGATACCACGTCCTACTTTTCAAAAAGTTGTGCAGTTGAGACGTGCAAAGTGAGGTCACATATTATTGACTTGCTCAGGGGTAGTTACAGTCCAATCTAACAGGTTTATTTCACCAAACAACGCAGTAACACATTAACAGGCCTGCCCACTTGAAAAGCAATCCCTCCACAGGCCCGGGCACAACATATTTCTAGTGATGTTGTCGTCATTGTCACCTAATCTAAAAAAAAGTCAACTCGACTCTAAACTAAACTAACTCAAGCTACTAGTATAACTTCAGCACTCGGGTGAGTTGTACTAAATATGACTCACAGCTGGGGGAAAAATGCCCGCGTTCGTGCCAACAATGGGACTCTTTCTTACTTTGAACCCGGGAGATAAGTAATGAGGAAAACTCAAACCCTCGGACAAACACCCTTTGAGAATAAATGATTAAATAATGAGTCGTCAGTGTAACTTTTAGTAACATTCAGCGATACATACTAACACTTCAGCGAGCAACTTTAACGACGTTCCACTCACCTCTGCATCCTAAGTGACTCCTCTTCGTGTTCTGCCTGAACTTGGGAGCTGCGCTGTTTATTATCGCACACTGTCGACACTGGCACGACTTTATGAGGCATAATTTGGTGACAAATAACGGTTAACGACCGGGAAGTTTTCTCTGAGAAGGATGGGCCCGGTCACAGAGAAAGCCGGAAGGAGGGGGCTCCAGCCACTTAGACTTCCAGTTTCATTAACTCTTTCGCTCTCGGCGCGTTAATAGACGGAGTCAGGGTGGTTCTTCACTGTCACACACGCTGTCCCCTCCACTTATCTGCTGTACAAAAAGCCGGGATATACACTTTGACAGTTAATGATCTATTATTTCTTGCGACATAAAGCCGATGGGAAACATTTGTTTGCAAATGCACAAAAATATAAACCGGAAACATCTGGCCTTCGCACAAGTCCTTAATGACTTAAAAGACAAAAGACCTATTTAATACTGAAGTCAATTTGATTTCAGTTTAACAGATAGGCGTTAAGCCAACAACAACAGACCACCTTGTTGTAATTTACTAACACACAATCAGAGCTAAATGGATAAAAACATACGTACACAAGGTAGAAAACTAAGCTTTCAACCCAGCCCAGAGTAATAAAATTAATGGGTAATAAAATTAATGACGACATTTACAGTTTCAGGGTCCAGTACAAGGTTTAGGTTGATTTTTTTCTTAACAGACTTGCCCAGTTAGACATGGCAGTGTGATAATAAGCGTTCATGCGCATAATGTCCCTGGAGTTGAAGCATTTAAATGAAATTGCATTTTGCAGTTTCAGTAGGTAGGTAGGTAGGTAGGTAGGTAGGTAGGTAGGTAGGTAGATAGATAGATAGATAGATAGATAGATAGATAGATAGATAGATAGATAGATAGATAGATAGATAGATAGATAGATAGATAGATAGATAGATAGATAGATAGATAGATAGATAGATAGATCGATCGAGCCATCAATATCAGTCATTAGATCATTTATCTCCTCCTGTGGTCAGCTGGGATAAAAACAAGAGGAGACAGATGTCACTAATGTCAAGACACTAAACCTTCTCACAATGCACAGAGTGCTCCACCCTAATTCAAATGCCCTGAGGTTATATGAGCAATGGAAAGAGAGAGGGCGTGGATTAGTGAGTGTGAGCCATAATCCCAGATGAAGCACGGAGAATTCACAAATACATCAGGAATATTTCCCCCTGAGATGAGCTGTTCCAAGAATGCTTCGGGCAGCTGAAGACAGATGGTGATTAGGAACAGGAAGGGGAACTATAACAGAGGACCTGAATGGGATGTACCATCAACAGACAGAGGAAATGGCTGATATCAAAAATGGCTGGAAAAGGACAGCTTAAAGGACAACACAGAAGTCTGATCATGTCAGAACAAGAACAGGCCCCATGCCACAAATCCACAGACACAGAAGCCAACGGGACCCAATTTGCAGACTGTGCAAAGGTGCCCCAGAATCACACACACTGATAGGCACAGCCAAGTAGCTGGGATAGTGTACAGAAACATCTGTGCTGTATATGGAGAGGTCCCCAATTTCCAATATGAAACACCATTAAAGATGGTAGAGAACAACAGGATTAAGGTCCTGTGGACAGACAACAACTCCTAGCCAGCAACCAGACATAGTGGTGGTTGACAAGGAGCAAAAGACAACAGTTGTGATAGGGCCTGCAATCCCAAGGGACAGCAACATCAAGAACAGGGGGCACGAGAAAACAGAGAAGTATCAGGGGCTGAAGGAACGAGTGGAGCAGACGTGGAAGGTTAAGTCCAAAGTGGTCCCAGTGTCACAGTGTAAGAGCTGTAACCCCCAAATCGGAAGAGTGGCTTCAGCAGATTTCAGGATCTCGGTCTGGAGTCTCAAACTACCAGCATGTGTATGTGTGTGTGTACTATTAATAATAATCAAAGCTCAAAGTCATTTTCAAAGACAAGGCCTACCTGTGTAACTGTTACCTGTGTAACTTGCCCTTTTTTATCTTCAGCATACACAGTAGTTTGTATGAGTCATTCCAATCTCAAACAGATTAAAAATTATCTATAAAAATGCAAATGATTTGTTGTTTTACAACCAGTGAGATTATTAAACGTCAGAGACACAGCCCTGTTTCAAGTCCTGATAATCAATGACTTTTACTTCTTTGTAAATTTACCACTTACTGGCAGTCACGCCTTTTTAGCCCTTTGGACTGGGAAATGCAACCCTGAAGATTTATCCTGCCCACACTGGTGACGTAGATGGTCTTTGACTATTTATTTAGTCATTCGTCTGTATAATTGTGTATGTGCAATATGTCACTGATATGTTCAAAGATAAAAGATGAAAAAAACAAAGGGTTTCACGTTGCTCTGCTTCATTGTTTCAGTGGTCCCCCTGTCTCAGCTTACTAGAATGAGGACTGAAGCAGTCACTGCATTGTTCCTTTGTCATTCTGGGCTCCTGGGAAACATTCTTCCTCCTAAGCTTTTGTCTGGTTCCTCTGCTTCATCAAATACACACTCACACAATGCAAGGACAGAAATATATGTGAACAAATTGGGACTTAACCTGGTGGTCTGAATTAATCCCTTATCACTGCCAGTGTGTAATCAAATATGATGGCAGAGAAATATCACTGTAAACTGTACTAATTTATATGGCTACGTAGGCTTGAGTGTAGCAAATGAATCACACTGGCTTAGACATAGCTCTAGTAGAAATACCAGTATTTTAATTTTTCCCATCAAGTAAAACCATCCAAATCTACTGTTGATCTTAGTTTAATGGTCCTTGTCCACTAAATATTTCAAAGCAGGTAACTGAGTTCCCTCATCATTATCTTTTAATGTCTCACATTACAAAATGGCTTTACCCAACCAACCCTTGGTGGATTACAGTAAAGGCTTTAAGTGAGGCAGTGCATCTAGCCTAAGGAGGGCGTCTTTATTTGTGCTGTGTCATGCAACTATGGTACAAAGGTTTGAGTCATCATGAGTAAGAGGAGGAAATAGCATCATGAGGAACTGTCACAGCTGAGACTTGAGTTAACGTGTCTGACAGGGAGTGCAGAGCTGGATGATAGCTGCCCAAAATGCCATCAATAGATCAGTAAAATGCCAAGGTTATGGCAGATTTTATTGCGGGCACTGTTTGAGTTACAGTGGACGCTGCCTCTTGGAAAAGGGAGGGGGGGGGTTTCTCAGTGACACTTTTACTGTAACAATGGAGACTCACTACAATATTATTAGCTTACTTTTCTCTGATCTTTATGGATCCTTTCATTTCCTTTTATTCCCACCTTTATAGTGCAGGCAGCCATATTATTCTTTGTGCTGAGCAGTGGAGCTTTGCAATTTATTGGGAGACCAACCCTCCTTCTCCCATCATCAACATGTCTTTTTTCTCCCCAGATTGTACTCTGGCGTTCATTGATATTCTGATGGATGCAACTAGTCACATATATATTTTAGACACCATCTTTATTTCATTTCAGTGAGCACTTTCCTTTTCACAAAAAAATACACGCTCACACATCACAGCTCAGCGATCTTTTTCTTTGTTGTTGTTGGCATTGCTCAGATATTTTATGTTTACTGCACAGTATAAAACATCAGAAGAGGTGCTACATATGCTTTGACAGAACAGTGTAAATGTGCGAGATGAAAAATGACTATCAAACATAGATTCTAAAATTTTTAAATTCAGTTCAAGTCTTTTTAAGTTGGTTTTTTTTTTAATGCTAAGTCACATTGACAAGGCATCACAAATGGCAGAACTGAATGACACAAGAGCCACTTACACGGTTACGAAATATGAAACTTTGTTTTTTTACATTTTGTCATCAAGTGCTCTGTATAAGACAAACAGTCATTTCCCTCACTAGTCAAAAAAAACGAAGAAAAAAACCCATTTCAGTTAGTTACCTCCTGGTGTACACACAAGAATAGAAAAATATATAGCTCGAGTCGTTCATAGTCATCTTAATTCTGGCGTTGGGGGAGGGGTGCTTACTGTCCTCAAAGATGCTAAAACTTCCCCAAAAAACAGGAAACTTGTTAAAAAACAACAACAAAAAAACAACATTTTCCTTGTTACAAAGTGCAAGCTGCCCTGTAAAGGCTCATTTTAAGATAAAAAAAAAATCACCATCCCATGTTTGCGTGCACATGGATGACAAATGTCCATGTTGTACATTGTCATGAAGTGAATGACTGGTATTGGTAGAACTCTGATAACATCACACATTGGTGACCTCGATGCTGGTGTAACCACGGATGGGGCTTCCTTCTGCCCTGGGCGGAGTGTGATCTCGAACCTCTCTAGGCAGGGAGCCATAGCTGCTATGGCAACTCAAGTCCCGCCCATTGCGAGCTTTGGGACTAAATCCTGCTGGAGGCTAGAACAGAAACAATGTATCCATTACTACAAATGACAAACAATGTATAAAGATGAATGCAGCTTCTGGGTCTGAAAAGTGAAATTGGGGTGTAACTTGATATAGCATGATGCCTGTTTTGCACATTTTTGCCCGATTTAGAGTCAATTAGCCTTAGGGCTTAGCTACTTCATGACTGACAACTTGCTGCAATAGTTGCAAAGCAGTGTCTGGGGTTTCTCATTCAGATCCACACCTTGTTGATGATGTCATGATGTCAGGGTTAAAAATAAATCCAAGACAGCAACAGCTAAAATGCTCAGGTGGAGGGTTCGTACAGGTATCCACCTTTTATGTACAGTCTATACTTTCTCATTAGTTGTGGTCCCCCTGATGACATATCTTATACTTACAGTTAATTTAATAATCAATAATTGATTTGGTTAATCAATCAAACCTCTCTATCTTCCTTCTTATTTACATGTCTTGCAGGCTGCTCTAGCAATATATTCAATACCCAAGTAATGCTGCAGAGCTTCATTATCGTCACTGTGTAATTTGTCAACACTAAGCTCTTCTGCGCTACAATTTGGCTAAAATTGAGGGAAGAACTTTTTCCCCACCTTCACAGCCCTCCTTCTCAATGAGCCTTCTTCATCGGTGTGCCGGGCAGTAGAGGTGGGAGGTCTGCCCAAAGAGTTCTGACGAAGGAGGACAGGTGGTGTCCCCAGACCTAAATGCTTGTATTCCTGTTTGGCATCCACGCTGCAGAAAGCATGGGGAAAGATCAGTGTGACGGGGGAAGCCAAAATAGTAATTAAAGACAGTAGAAAACACATCCCTGTGAATTTTCCTGTCACCTGGCTTGGCCAATTAGTGTTTTCATCTCTTCCACAAGGTGTCGGCGAACCATGTGTTTGCTGCTGGAGATTCCTAGCACCGTTGCCATCGTGTCAGTGTTGAAAGTGGGGTCTAGTACCATGACAGCCCCATGAACGCCACTGTTTAGGAGACTCTCAGCAAACTCCTGCATAGGCAGAAAAAGGCAAGTACAGAATAGTAATCTTATTTGTTCATAACATCAGATCTAAAATTCTTGGTTGAGTCAAAGAGGATATTGATATTGATTTTTTTGTCTATATCAGTAGAAGTTCCAGCTCCCTGAGGAGTTTAACCGGACGTCATCCAGACATGTTTATCTGTACACACCCGGAGTGTGATGGGACAAAGGCTGTAATCTGGCAGGTGTTGTAATCAACTGGTAGCAGTTCAAAAGTAAATGGCAAAGACCTGCTATCACTTTGTGGAGGTATGGAGCACAGAACAAACAGTCTTTATGTGGTAGTGCGTTTATACAACACAAAACAGTATTGTTACAGCCCCAGCAGGCCTGCTATGTTTTATTGTCTGAGAGTCCTACTGTTTGCTTCCTTGAATCAGGTGCCTCCCCCTTTCTGCTGTGGGGCTGGTTAGATATGCACTCAGCTGACTCAGCTTAGCAATTATAACTGAGAGTATAAAAGCTGAGGGGAGCCACAACTAAGCACCAGTGGTTCACCTGTGTACACAGGGTTGGCTTTGATTTATTGATTGATTAAACGCTTTTCTTTGCCCACCAAAGGCTTTGCTTTTCTCTCGTTTGTATTTTGTCCTTGACAGAAACAGCACTTTACCCATCTCTTTAAAGTTTTTAGTATAATCTTGTTTTGCCTCATTCCAGAAAAGAAATGCAGTACAAATACCCAGTTAAGATACTGAAGTGGAATTTTCAGGTGTCATTACATAACTTGAATCTTTATTTTTCTCACCACTTTTTACTTTTATTCACTACATTTTTACACAAATACCTCTACTTGCTGCATCGTACATTTTCATAACAGCCTTATAGGTTCAAGACATTTGAAGGGTGTTACTATTCCACATCACTGCGCATCTTCCAGATTTAAACCAATTTGAGGCTAAATTGAGGAAACAATAACACATAAAAGGCCATTTTATTGGTCTATCCATCACTGGTGCTTATCACACACGACAAGTGGTACAAACCTATGCATCATTTATCACTTTATATTCAGAGGTTACCTAAGCACTTTTATTTTACATTCAGATGGATGGATCGGGTGTGTGTGGGGTGGGGTAACTTGGGGTTCAGTATCTTCCCAAGGATGCTTTGAACTGGGGAGGATCAGTCAGCCCACCATAAATTGTATAAATTGTAGACAATTTATACAATTTATTTCATAGTGGTTATTTTCTCGTACACTACCACAACAGCTGATATTAGGGTTCTTTTGCCTGCCAAATCCCACTTTAACCCCTGACTATATTCATTTTCCTGTTTAGGTGTGCAGGCCAACTCACCAATCTACAATGTGGGCAGCAGCATATGTTTTTTTTCTCTGTTTATGTTCAACATACCAGATGTAATCTAACAAGTACGTTCCATAATATGACATGAGGTTGTGTTTCCTCTGCATAAAAATAGATGGTAGATATGTGCTCGAAAGAGCTACTTTTAAACCTTAATGAACTTTTATCAGCGTATTTTTAACACAAATATCTGGAAATTAACTATCACATACCCAGGACATTCTGAGATTCAGACCCAGAACCTCTCTGATTTGTTATGGCGTAACGGTAAACTCTTTAACTTTGCTAAAACTATACTTTTGTTTGCATACAAGTTTGACCTGTAAACCTATTGGCTGACATGTGTTCAAGAATTTTAAGATGAACTTTCTCTCACCTTGAGGTCAATATCTCTGATCCATTTCATGACCCGATGCATGGTCCATACCAGAGGATCCACATTGTGGTGCTCGCACTGTACCCGGCGAGCCTGTAATGCCTGAAAACCATTTTAACAAGAACTTTTACAGATCTGATCTATTTTCACCTTTACTGTGAACATCCCAAAGTACAAAGGAGTGACAAAACTAAAAGACTGAAAATCTAGACCCTTCACCCCTACAGTTTGCATTTACTTATCCTTTTAGGTGGAAGGATCACTGCCAATCAATAAAAGGTAAACTCAAAAGTAAAATCAATGTCAAGCCCCAACACCTTACTATAACCCCTCATTGTTATTCGTTTTCCTTTAATTTGTCACCCATCAGTGTACTCACTGCCATTTCTCATTTACCTCCTTGTCAAAATGAAGCAACTGCAGCAGTTCGATGCCTAGCAGCAAGCTGACCTGATGGAACTTCTTGGTGATGTTTAAGTGACGTTCGAGGTCCCGACGTGTCAAAGAGTTCAGGACCCGCCCATCTATCAAGTGATTGTGAAAGGCCTGGGAGTACTGAGGCAAACCCACATCGCTTAACCAGGCTTTTGCCACCCAGTGGTGGTCCATATCCGCAGCCTTGGACAGCCTACAGACAGACAGCATGAAGAGTTCCTTTACCTAAGAAATCACATTTTTATCATCACGTGTGGGATTTAGCCACAAAGAGTTTGAATTGTACTGACCAGCTTACACCCCCATTAGGCTGAAGTTCCTAACAAGCACTGAATGGATTGTTGCTAAATTCATATTGTATGGTATAATAATAATAAGTTTGCCATCTCTTGATTTTTCTTCTGATTTCATCATCAGGTTAAAAACTACCATACTAAAATAAGACTGTGAACATGCTTCACCACATACCTGATAAACAGTAGCATGTTACTTTTGCTAATGTGGACACATTATGTAGCTTTAAGAACTACTGAGCTGAACTCAATTATTTTTATTCAATTCATATAGCACCAAATCACAACAGCAGTTGCCTCAAGGCGCCTTATACTGTATGATAAAGACCCTACAATAAAAGAAAGAAAGCCTTAAAAATCAGATGACCCCCTATGAGCCAGAACTTTGCAACACTGGGAAGGAAAAACTCCCTTTTAATAGGGAAAAATCTCCAGCAGAAGTGGGCTCAGGAAGGTGCAGCCGTCTGCCATGACCGGTTGGGGGTGAGGAGAAAAGAAGAGAGCAGACTGAGGTAGGATAAAAAACACACTGTAGAAGAACACCAGAGATTAACTATGACTAATAATGCATTGGAGCCCATCTACATCAGCAGGGAGTGTGTGAAGAGGGTGCTCAGCTTCAAGTTCCTGTGTGTGCACATGGATGCAGACCTCCAGTGCTCCAGCTTGGAGGTTATGAAAAAGGCCCAGCAGCATCTCACTTACTGAGGAGCCTCAGGAGGACTACCCTAAAGAGGGAGCTGCTGCTAACTGTCTTCTACCGCTACTCCACTGAGAGTGCGCTGACATATTGCATCTCTGTGTGGGTCTCGAGCTGCACCATAGCACACAGGAAAGCACTACAAAGGGTCATTAACGTCACGAGAAAAATCACTGGCCGCCCTCTTCCCTCCCTGAAGGACCTCTGCAGCACATGCTGTCTCAAAAGGGCACACAAGATCTTGCGGCACTGCAATGCAAATACCTGACACCGGGCCTTGTGCAATACACAGTGCACACACTGTATATTTCATTCTGCATATATGTTACTATGTATATATTGTGATTGCTGCTTGCCTTTCATTTAGCACCAATGCAGGACAGTAGTCCAATTTTGTTGTACTATTGTAGAAAGTATAACTGTGCAATGACAATAAAATCATCTACTCAAACTGTAGCTATTATTTTAAAAAAGAAGCTGAAATTGTTCACAACTGCTGTTAACAAATCAGGTAGCTGTGCCATTATTATTGTTATTTATTCTATTATTCTATTTTACTCTTTTACTTTTGATTGTACTTTTTATCTTACAAAGCATGCTGAACAATTGTGTAATGCCACATAAATAAACTTGCCTTGGCTTTCATCAAAAATTGACTGATCAATCAATCAATCTAGTTGGATTAGATTATTGGATAATGATAACCACATGCAGCCCTAAATATCACATATGTAAAGGAACTCACTGCAGAAAGTTTTTGAAGGGATTATTTCTTTGCTATAAAGCAGTTTCACAGAGAATTCTTCAAACTTTGCACTTGAAGGCCAGAGTGAGGGGGGAAACTGACTCGAGAAAGACATGCTGCTGCTAAATTTTTCAAATGCAATTCTTCAGTGCTTTAGGGTTACTGAACTGAATATTTCAAAACCCAGACACCTTGATCTTAAACCTGCTACTTGGCTAAACTGCCATACAGTGTAACTATTGGTTAAAACAAATAAGCTTATACTTGCCACATATGTGTTTATGATTCACACAGGAACAATTTAGACAGTCTTCAGTTTAGCTGACCTGCATGCCTTTCATGCCCTTAGGAAGCTTTCAAGAGCTGTAACAGCCTTGGGACTCTTGCATTTGTTTAAACTTCATGTGTGGTAAAAAGCCAGAAACGAGATCCTTCATGCATTAGGTAAATGCATGTACAATAAATCACCGACAGGTGGCCCCCATACGCCATCAAGTAACAGGCAGTTTACAATAAGGACCACTATGGCCCTTCCTTACCCTCTGCCGTTCTCAACATCTCTGTAATCTTCAATGGCCAGGCGGAGTTTCCGACGATGCATCAAATTGCTGACACCTAGACCCAGCTCCAGGTCTTCATCCGTTAACCCCAGTAAAACCTGCAAAAAAAAACTTGTGTCAAGCCAGCCTCCAATTCGAGACTTGCAGTCAAGCCAGCCTCCAGTTGATTTTACGTTCCCTGTGTATTCAAAGTATTACGGGAATGGATGTGGAAACCGGATTTCAAAATAAAAGCCAACTTCGAGTGAATTAACAGATATGTTAAGAACATAATAACATATAATTTAGGCTTTTTTTTTTTTAGAAACTCTAATGTTACATCTACATGACACAGCCTTGTACCCTAATTGTGCCCTGTCAAGGCCATCTTATTTTGGATTTCAAAGTAAAAGCCCTGTGAATCTTCATTTTTGAACTACTCTTTCAATGAATTCATAATGCTCTTAAAAGCAAAAGTCGTATTTCCAAATACTATTTGAACTTTGTATCAACACTTTCCAACCGCAGTCTTTTTCACAGTAATACCATATCAAATAAATTCTTTCTGATTTTGCTTTTCATAGTAATGGCCCTTTGAAATTGCCGATATTTGACTTAATCTCCTAACGATTCAAAATGCTCTAAAATGAAAAATTCCTGTTTCCACAGGGTAATTCCACTTTAGATCAACAGTATACAACCCCGCAGTGATACCATATCAATATCAAGTCATTCTGATTTTGCTTTCAAAAATAAAAGCCTTTTCAAATTGTCCATAATTGACCTACCTTTCAGTGATTTCAAAATGCTCTAAAATGGAAAATTCCTGTTTCCACAGGGTAATTCCACTTTAGATCAACAGTATACAACCTCACGATGTTACCATATCAATATCAAGTCATTCTGATTTTGCTTTCAAAAATAAAAGCCTTTTCAAATTGTCCATAATTGACCTACCTTTCAGTGATTTCAAAATGCTCTAAAATGAAAAATTCTTGTTTCCACAGGGTAATTCCACTTTAGATCAATAGTATACAACCTCACAGTGATACCATATCAATATCAAGTCATTCTGATTATGCCTTCCAAAATAAATGCCCTTTCAAATTGAGCATATATACGACCTACTTTTTTAACGATTTCAAAATGTTCTTAAAAATAATTTTGCTGTTTCCACAGGATAATTTCACTTTAGGTCAACAGTATACAACCTGACGATGTTACCACATCAATATCAAGTCATTCTGATTTTGCTTTCAAAAATAAAAGCATTTTCAAAATGCCCATATCTGACTTGATCCTGGAACAATTTCAAAATGCTCTAAAATGGAAAATTCCTGTTTCCACAGGGTAATTCCACCTTAGATCAACAGTATACAGCCCCACAGTGATACCATATCAATATCAAGTCATTCTGATTATGCCTTCCAAAATAAAAGACTTTTCAAATTGCCAAGATACGACCTACTCTTTTAAAGATTTCAAAATGCTCTAAAAGTGAAAATTGCTGTTTCCACAGGATAATTTCACTTTAGGTCAACAGTATACAACCTCACGATGTTACCATATCAATTTCAAGTAATTCTGATTATGCCTTCCAAAATAATGGCCTGTTGAAAATGCCCATAATTTACCTAACTTTCAGTGATTTCGGAATGCTCTAAAAAGGAAATTTTCTGTTTCCACAGAATAATTTCACTTTAAATCAACAGTATACAACCCCACAGAGATACGATGTTAAGATCAAGTCACTCTGATTTTGCCTTCCAAAATAAAAGTATTTTCAAATTGCCCATAGACGACCTACTCGTTTAACGATTTCAAAATGCTCTTAAATTGAAAGATGCTGTTTCCACAGGATAATTCCACTTTAGATCAACAGTATCCAACCCGACAGTAAAACCATGTAAATTTCATGTTGGTCTGATTTCGCCTTTCAAATTAATGGCCCGTCGAATTTGTCCATATGTGATATACTCTTTCAATTATTTCAGAATGTTTTAAAAATGAAAATTGCTGTTTCAACACATATTGGGTTTTCATTTTGAAAAGCAAAATCAGACTCAATTGATTATGACAGAATTGAATCATAAAGATGATGTAAAAGGAAGCTGAAATTGCCACTAGGTTGTAATTGATAGTACGTTTATATTTTAAGTCTGTGGAAAGATGTCATTCTAAATAAAGAAATTACAAAACAGCTTGCAAACCAACCATGACATCTTTCCACAGACTTAAAATATAAACGTACTATCAATTACAACCTAGTGGCAATTTCAGCTTCCTTTTACATCATCTTTATGATTCAATTCTGTCATAATCAATTGAGTCTGATTTTGCTTTTCAAAATGAAAACCCAATATGTGTTGAAACAGCAATTTTCATTTTTAAAACATTCTGAAATAATTGAAAGAGTATATCACATATGGACAAATTCGACGGGCCATTAATTTGAAAGGCGAAATCAGACCAACATGAAATTTACATGGTTTTACTGTCGGGTTGGATACTGTTGATCTAAAGTGGAATTATCCTGTGGAAACAGCATCTTTCAATTTAAGAGCATTTTGAAATCGTTAAACGAGTAGGTCGTCTATGGGCAATTTGAAAATACTTTTATTTTGGAAGGCAAAATCAGAGTGACTTGATCTTAACATCGTATCTCTGTGGGGTTGTATACTGTTGATTTAAAGTGAAATTATTCTGTGGAAACAGAAAATTTCCTTTTTAGAGCATTCCGAAATCACTGAAAGTTAGGTAAATTATGGGCATTTTCAACAGGCCATTATTTTGGAAGGCATAATCAGAATGACTTGATATTGATATGGTAACATCGTGAGGTTGTATACTGTTGACCTAAAGTGAAATTATCCTGTGGAAACAGCAAAATTCTTTTTAAGAACATTTTGAAATCGTTAAAAAAGTAGGTCGTATATATGCTCAATTTGAAAGGGCATTTATTTTGGAAGGCATAATCAGAATGACTTGATATTGATATGGTATCACTGTGGGGCTGTATACTGTTGATCTAAGGTGGAATTACCCTGTGGAAACAGGAATTTTCCATTTTAGAGCATTTTGAAATTGTTCCAGGATCAAGTCAGATATGGGCATTTTGAAAATGCTTTTATTTTTGAAAGCAAAATCAGAATGACTTGAAATTGATATGGTAACATCGTGAGGTTGTATACTGTTGAACTAAAGTGAAATTATCCTGTGGAAACAGCAAAATTCTGTTTAAGAACATTTTGAAATCGTCAAAAAAGTAGGCCGTATATGTTCAATTTGAAAGGGCATTTATTTTGGAAGGCAAAATCAGAATGACTTGATATTGATATGGTATCACTGTGAGGTTGTATACTATTGATCTAAAGTGGAATTACCCTGTGGAAACAAGAATTTTTCATTTTAGAGCATTTTGAAATCACTGAAAGTTAGGTCAATTGTGGACAATTTGAAAGGGCTTTTATTTTTGAAAACAAAATCAGAATGACTTGATATTGATATGGTATCACTGTGGGGTTGTATACTGTTGATCTAAGGTGGAATTACCCTGTGGAAACAAGAATTTTTCATTTTAGAGCATTTTGAATCGTTAGGAGATTAAGTCAAATATCGGCAATTTCAAAGGGCCATTACTATGAAAAGCAAAATCAGAATGACTTGATATTGATATGGTATCACTGTGAGGTTGTATACTGTTGATCTAAAGTGGAATTACCCTGTGGAAACAGGAATTTTCCATTTTAGAGCATTTTGAAATCACTGAAAGTTAGGTCAATTGTGGACAATTTGAAAGGGCTTTTATTTTTGAAAACAAAATCAGAATGACTTGATATTGATATGGTATCACTGTGAGGTTGTATACTGTTGATCTAAAGTGGAATTACCCTGTGGAAACAGCAAAATTCTATTTAAGAGCATTTTGAAATCACTGAAAGTTAGGTCAATTATGGACAATTTGAAAAGGCTTTTATTTTTGAAAGCAAAATCAGAATGACTTGATATTGATATGGTGTCACTGTGGGGTTGTATACTGTTGATCTAAAGTGGAATTACCCTGTGGAAACAGGAATTTTCCATTTTAGAGCATTTTGAAATCACTGAAAGTTAGGTCAATTATGGACAATTTGAAAGGGCTTTTATTTTTGAAAGCAAAATCAGAATGACTTGATATTGATATGGTATCACTGTGGGGTTGTATACTGTTGATCTAAGGTGGAATTACCCTGTGGAAACAGGAATTTTCCATTTTAGAGCATTTTGAATCGTTAGGAGATTAAGTCAAATATCGGCAATTTCAAAGGGCCATTACTATGAAAAGCAAAATCAGAAAGAATTTATTTGATATGGTATTACTGTGAAAAAGACTGCGGTTGGAAAGTGTTGATACAAAGTTCAAATAGTATTTGGAAATACGACTTTTGCTTTTAAGAGCATTATGAATTCATTGAAAGAGTAGTTCAAAAATGAAGATTCACAGGGCTTTTACTTTGAAATCCAAAATAAGATGGCCTTGACAGGGCACAATTAGGGTACAAGGCTGTGTCATGTAGATGTAACATTAGAGTTTCTAAAAAAAAAAAAAAAGCCTAAATTATTATGTTATTATGTTCTTAACATATCTGTTAATTCACTCGAAGTTGGCTTTTATTTTGAAATCTGGTTTCCACATCCATTCCCGTAATACTTTGAAAACACAGGGAACGTAAAATCAACTGGAGGCTGGCTTGACTGCAAGTCTCGAATTGGAGGCTGGCTTGACACCAGTAAAAAAAAAGCAAAGAAACAACACTTCACAGGAGGTTAAGCCATTCAGGCCGAGAGTGCTATAAAGTAAACAATATGGAAGCATGTAGAAACCTGCAGGTGTTGCCATACCTTGCCGCTTTTGACGTTTTCTGAGCAGGTGCGGATGTACATGGGCATCGCCATGACAACCTCCAGCCAGGCCTGCACGGTGCCTGCCCTCCACAGAGACATGGGCGTTGTCCTGGCCAGCTCCACCTGCTGCAGACGGTCGAGCTGGTCCTCTGACCCGTCTGACAGGCTGAGGCGAGTGGGGCTGGAGAGGCTATCCGAGTCTGGGTGGGTAGACAAATGGGTGATGCGGTTGTGGTTGTGCGTGAAAGCAGAGGTGAGCAATGAAAAATAAAATAAAAACAACAACAACAACGTTAATGTGCTGCAACAACAACAATATATACATATAGTTTCATATCAAATCAGCCCATTTAAGGGGAAGAGGGAACAAACAAGCTTTTAACGACATCCTAAGCTTTTGGCTGCATGACAGCAAGCCAAGCGTTTGCCAGTAATGCTGTAAACAAAGTTGCAGCTTTTATAAACAAGCTCCTCACTTAAGAAGTCCATTAAACCAGCAGCTGTTTGAGCTGTTGAATTAACATGACTCATCTGTCTAAATTAGCCCGCAGCTAACAGCTCTGTGGTAATATTAAAACATGCAATTAGGAGATGCATGAGAAATGTCGATGCATTAAAAGCACGTCTCTCTCACAATGTTATAATCGACTGTGAGTAAATCCTGACACTTTGAGCGCTGCCTGAATAATTCCCCGCGGTGTTTCAATGTTACCACGCTAAACTGAGCCAAATATTTTGCCTTTTTTTAACAAAAATTATTGTTAAATTTAAGTTCTCAGTATTTCACAAGTGGTGGAGTCACAAACGAAAAGAAATATTGGCCGAGAACATGTTTTGTTTCATTGTAAAAATGTGAAAGCCATTTAACTAACCCCCGACCAGCGGGTGGCAACCTGGTATCAGGTTTGGACTCAGATGTTGGTACAGCATCATGAAATGCTCATCAAGAACTTACTGCAGCACTTACTGTGTTTTTCTCCCTTTTTAAAATCTTGTGATACAAATGAAATACTTCAAAGTATCCTGTCTTATTCCATAGTTTCTGAAAACCTCAACATTACCCTCAGCACTCAGAATACAGCCATACTTACAGGCTTACCCAGTGAGTGAATGAATGAACTTCAACCAAAACTCCTGTGACCCTAATAAGCCTTGCACAGAAGCATCCACATGACAGCTCCATGGTAACATGACTGTTCTCCTTGATGGTCACTCCAATCATCACATCCATGGTTGCTTTTTTATGTTTGTTTGTTTGTTTGTTTTTAAAGGAAAAGAAAGTTCAAGATTCTTTTTACAAACTACACAAAAACGGGTTCTTTGTTCCCTCCACCTAAGTGTCACTTCTAGCAAATAACATGGAAACCCTACTTTTTGGCAGCCTTTACTATGCCCATTGTGTGTTTACTCAAAGGAGATTCACGACTGGATGGTTCGAGGGTCTGAGTAAACTGATTTTTATTAAACCCGCCTTCGGTAATTCATCTCAACCTGGATGCTTTCATGTGCTCTCCGAAGAGAGATGCATGAAGCGACCGTACACTTCTAAGTGCCCTTCTGAGAGCAATTCATATTAAGTTGAATAGATCTGCTCTTTTGGTCAAAGATGCATGCTGGTCTGCGTACAAGGTCTGTTTTTCCTTCCGAACAGAGTCCTAATAAAGGAAATATCAGTGAAAGCAGAGCTAGCTACGGTGTGGTATTTATGTAAAGAGTTTTGTGTCCTTTATGAGAGGAGGTAAGTTTTGTATGTTTTATAAAAACCACAGTGAATTGTTTGCTTTTCCTTTAACTACACTTTAGACGAGACACTGAGCCTTAAGTGTGCTCTTCGGTAGCTCGTTTAATAGACCTTATTGCTATAATATAGCAGCATTTCTGATACCATGACTGGGAAAAACAAATGGATTACAGCTGAATGGATGACATCACCCATGGTGGCTCTTCGCTGCTTCGAGGGAGGATAAATAGAGTAGATAAACTACAAGGCCCCTTTAAGTAACAGTTTGGCATTTTGATTAATAAGATTATTTGCTATCTTGAGAGGCAGATGAGGAAATCAATGCTCATGTCTGAATGATAAATATGGAGGTACATACAGTCTGTTTCCTGTCTTCCAGTTAATCAAGGAGTAGCTTCAGCTTGAATTCATTAAAAGAATATTAAAGAAGTCATTTAATGTTTGGTAAATATGCTTATGCTTTACTGTCGTGCATCAGACGAGAAGGCTTATAAATAAGCTTGTATGGTAAATCCATAAAGTCACAGCCAGTCTTCTTATAGTCCATGCAAAGCTATGATGAGCACCCCTGCTTGTAGATTTATGTTAAGCATTTTAGCAGTGAATTTCCCCCAAACTATACTTCAGCACAAAATTAAAAGCAGCCAGTGTTTCTGAGCCAGTGACGCTGAGTATGGAGCTTTACTGTTGGAGTATACAGGAAATAAAAGAAAAAAGCCCTCAAATGCATTTTAGTGTATCTGTTAGCACTCAACTGTTTCCAAATCCCTGTCATTAGAGCTAAATTCAACTTGAAGAAGTGCTTAACTCCAAAGGTGTTTTTTTTGTGATGTTAGGAATTAAAAGACATCTGCAAACACAGTTTGCAACCCAGCACGACTCATTTTTAAAGCCACAGGAACTGGTGCACCTCGGTCCCATTGAGTCTGACTGATCGCTTCTTGGGTCGCCTCACTGTGTCGACAGTCTGATGGAGGTCAGACAAGAGGGGTCAGTGTTAGAGGTCAGGAGTCATATCAGAGCAAAACATTATTGATGCCATGTGCTGACACATATGAGATCAGATTCAACAATATGACATGGCCACATCTCCTCTGCACCAATGTTTTGTTTTTCTCTAATTATTGATTCTAATATAATACAAGAGGAAAATTTCATTTTGGCTTAGTGAGGAGTTGAAATTGGAAAAGAGAGGAAAGGAGGCCATTGGGAAGCTTTTGGGATGCAGTCCTCTCACAGATGGGAGTTGCAGGGCTGAGGGAAACTAAGGCACATGTTAAAAATGGTAAGTCCCCTCCAGCATAACAGGACAAATCTGGATTAGAGCCATATCACAACAAATGAACACGCACACACACGAACATTAATGAAGGGAAAGAGAGGAGAGCCACGTGGAAATTAAGCATTACTTATTTTATTTTAAAATAATCTTATTTTTTCTCATTTAGTTCTTTAGAGCGTAACTTTGTTGCCATGCCTTTAAAAGTTTGCTACGATCCACTTCTAAACATCTCAGGGCTTCAGAATAGAAGTCCTCCACCGAGGCCTACATCTTTGACTTTAAATAAAACTCTTTAATAATAATAATAATATTCATTTCATTTCTGCAATGTTATCTCATTTACAAAAAGTAAAATATACGTGGGAAATTAAAAAAACAACAAAAAAAACAAAAACAGAGCACGGATCAAAAGATAAAATTACATAATGTTTTTTTTCTCTTGATATGTTGTTTCCCCATCAGCAGAGGATCATAAAAATTAGCTGAATGAAACAAAAAAGATAAAATAGCATAGATTTTATACATTTAACTGACTGTTCAGTGAATTTTTTCAACATGAGACGTTGTTCCTGTACATACAATTTGATTCATAGTGACTCATCTCTGAATTATCTTACTGATTTACCTGCAAATTCAATAACTGTGAACTCAAATGTAAAGGACGATCTCCTTACTGGATACGTGGACACGCCACGGTAACCTGGCACTCTAGTGTCTCAGGCGAGGCCAACAAATACCCAGTGTTAGTTTAATATCAGGGAGAGAAAAGATTTCCTGGGGCGTGGCAGTGCAGACTCCGACTCGATCCAATGAAAGATCGGAAGTAACGTGATGTCTGTGGAAATTCTTTTGCTCGGATTAATGCCATTAACCTTTAGTCCAAAGTTAATTGCTTTATTTTTTCCTTTTCCCAGCTATGGCTTGAACTCTACATTGGAAGTTTTGCTGAGGTCATGGGGTCATGGGAGAAGGTACGCCTTTGCTTGATTGGGATGCTTAAATCCTGATTTTTAACCTTCAATTGTAGTTCATGTAATTTCTGCACCTCTTAATTGAGGTTCTGCTCATCTCTTAAGTCGCCCTTAATTCCAGAGGTCTAGAAATATTTTGACTGTCAGTTGAACACCTGCAACGCAAGAATAATTGGTGTTTATGCTATGTATTTTGTGATGATAGCTTTCTTATTTTAACGTTTCCCAGAATAATCCTGCTCCCAGTATTCATACACCAATGAATAAAAGCAGCTTAGATCCTAAAAAACAAAGAGAGATAAAAAGGCACAAAGCCTTGCAAATAGTGTGGAATAATATTTAAAAATTCAAAGTGTAATGTTCAGTTTTCTTTCTTTGCTGACCTTTGATATTTCAAATGTAATTTCGCATAAAAAGCCCTGCAGGTGCAGATTAAAACGAAACTGTGCGCAGTTCAGGATGTTAAGATCTTAAGCATTCAGCTGAGCGCTCCTTGAACAGCAAAGGTTCAAGTTTACAAATCTTATCAATTAATTTGAAATGGGGGCAAAATCATGAATGAACATGAAATCAGTAACTAACCTCTCTTTTAAATTAAAAAGAAAAGCAAACAGTTTATCACCTCTTCGGAAACATAACCAGGGAGAGATTTTTCTTTGTAGTGGGGTAACCAGGCATGCATGATTTAGGGACCGGGGCTACGTGCATGCATGTCACACATGTACCTTCTATCTGAGGAGATAGAAAACACATTTCTCACATTTCCTGTTTGGCTTCAAAATGCAGGGGAACAAACTGTTCTGCATAGAAAGTTAATTCCTCTCATAGCAGCTTCTTTGAAGTCTCTCTAAGTAAATATCAAGGATTGCCTCTGCACAGACTTTTTTTTTTTTTTTTTCGGCGGTTGAGGGATATGCACCCGACAACCGACCCAGCGGTGAATTTCAGGAGTCTGCATGCCGCCTACAGGAAACTGTTCTCATCATGGCAGTGTGGAAGAAGGGGATGGACCAGGCAGGACAATAAACAGGGAGGAGATAAAGTTAAGAGGCAGTGGGAGGGAGGGAGGAGGGACGGCGGGGAGTACGTGTCAAAAATAACAAAAAGGCATTCAGGACAAGGAGACATTTACACGCACAGAGTGCACATCAACTGTTATTTACAAGTACAGCAGTCCTTCAAGTTTCCAGTTGAGTGAAAACAATAAAAAAAAAAAAAAAGTAAAAATGTAGAGAACAATTCAAAGATCAGATAACACAGCTGTTTTGGAGGGCAGATACAACATGACATGTCCACACTGCTGCTGTATTACACTCTCCACGCTATTTACAGGGCTGTACATATACATACATACATACATACAGGTGCAATTTGCTCTTTAGGTTTACACTTCAGCGAAGCAAGACGCGCCTCCGGCTCCTGACATGGCCGTTGACCATGGGTGGCACAAGCACGCGCACACTCTCGCTCCCATACAAACCGAAGCATGCGTGCATGTGAGACTACATAAAAGGTACACACATTATTTTATCTGTACACGCTTTCGTCACACACACACACGCACACAGACGCGCACGCAAACACGCACATTCTCTCACGCATGCGCTCGGGCAATACAACGTTGTCCTCTGATAACTGCCAAAAAAAGGCTCTCCAGGTGGTTCACTCGGACGTGTGTGCTTTACCAGTCTGCATCCTCCTCTATGTAATAATCAGGTGTTGAAGTACCATCAAACAAACCGGGGTCGAGGGACTTGCGTTGCTTTCCTCGGGCGAAGACGCGCGACAGAGACCCCAGCCCCATCTTTTCTTTCTTCTTCTTACGCTTCGCCTCCTCCAGATCTTCTAGGGACTGAAAGAAGAAAGAGAAGGAGAGAGAGAGGGAGCGAGAAGGAGGAGATGAAGAGATGGGAGAAAGATGAGAGACCAGAGAAGTCGGTGAAGTAAGGGTGCAGAGTGAGCGATAAAGACCACAAGATAAAGATCACAACACACAGTGACACTTGACATGGTGCCAAGGCATGCACTTATTCAAACAACCACAGCTGGTTTTCACATAAATTCAAGTCACTGCTGCGAGTGAGTGCACAACAGACTGCGTGGTGGGGGGGGGAGGACGACATGGATTCAGCCAGAACGATGGTGGAAGGAAACAACAGCAGCCGGGCAGCAAAGGGCAAGTCAACAGTTACTACAGTGTGGCGACTACTTGGGAGGGTGCGGTGGTGGGCAGCTCTTACATTGCAGAGGGAGTGAGTCCGATGGCGCGGCGAGTTGATGTCGCTGGGTGTGGACGACCGGTCTCCCTCCAGCGCAGAGGCGTCGGAGATGATGGAGGGCTGGCGCGAGTGGCACGGGCTCACCCGCACGGCAGCCACTAAACGGGGCGAAAGGGAAAAGAGAAGAGGCTTGTTTCTTTCTTGGGTGTTTGGGTGTACCAGAAGTAGAGAACAGGGACAAAAAAAAAATCTGTTTTCTTTAAAATAACGCCACGATGCCTTTAAATAAAAATGTCTTTTTGAAAAAGAAAAAAGAAAAAAAAAAGTCTGTAACCAAAAAGCCTGAAATTATTTGCAATCAGCTGCAGTTGCTAAGCAACAGTGAAAACAGCTTCACAGAGGTTTGAGAAAGTGTGTGTGCGTGCAGCGGTGAGACTGATACATACAGTGCAACCAATTGCATAGCAATTTAGGGTTCGTGACTGTTCACACATTTTTCCTGTTTTTCTTTTTTTATTTGGGGGGAGGGGAATGTTTGCTTCTGTCCCCAATTAGTCAGCAACCTATGTGAACCCTATAACTGCCCTTTAAAAGCAACCTCTGAAAGGACTGAGATGGACTCCAACTCTGGTGGCTATGAGGCTAATTTGTCCAGAGCTTTCTATTTTAGGGTAGCAGGAGGTGACACTGCTACACTTCCCTTCTTTTCATTGCTTTTTTCTTGCTTTTAAATTTAGCAGAGCCTCTCAAACTGATGGCTCACGTTTCTTCTACAACTCCCATAATGATAGAACTTCTGTATTACAACCCCCCCCCCCAAAAGAAAAACTTGCCTATTCTTTGTTACATGCTATTTGGCCTACATATTTTGCTTAGATAACACATATCATTGCAATCCTTCGTGCAGACATCTGCACTGAAACACATGAGGATGAGCACTGAGTGCCAGCTGAATTTACCAGACCATCTTGTTTTGCAGAAGGGTTTTCGGCACTGTGCTGGCCGCTTTGCTAAAAACACACCACTGTTTTCTAGCGGTGACACAATTCAAAGTGAGTGAGCCAAATAAGAAAAGACATTTGCTTTGAATTTTTAAAAATGTGGTTCTGCAATGCGTCTCAGCCATGAACGTCTCCGCACAGAGCGGGAGCTGTGACAGGAGAGGCTGTTTCTTCTCTATCTCGTGAGGTGTGTGTAACTCAAATCAAAAGGATACTGCGGAAAATGTTGTGAGGGAGCTGAAAAGTAGAAAAGGAGGCCAAGAAAAATTAGGTACGAACAAGAAATGAAAAAATGTAAATGAAATTAAAAAACGGGGCCAAGTTACTGTTTGAATTCCATAAAACTAAAGCAAACCTCAAACAAATAGGTTCTTAACACACAGCTGATCCTCAGCTGCCATAGCTGTCAAGTGCAGAGAAAACATTTGTGTGCAGCAAAGACACATAGAAGCTGTAAAGCCCCCCCAAAAACAAGAAATCTGCACTTGAAATCATACAGAAAGCGCATGACACGTCACAACTGGAACGTCGTCGTCGGGCAACAATGTGGTCATACTAAGCAGATGGTAGGAGTGAATGTGTGTGAAGCAGGTTCACATGAGCATGCAAAGGGTAAATGATGGTCAAACCGCCTCATGTCAGTCAGCTCATGTGCAGGATGAAGGTGTTATTGGTGCTCCTTGCTGGCTTACCTTGCCTGTCAGCGGGATGCCCCGTGTGGACATAGAGGGTCTGCTGACTCTGTCGGATGGCAGCAGTCAGAGGGAGATCGGCCTGCATCACCCACTCCTGGTTGTTTCCATTGACAACCGCCTCCGTGGGCATGGCCAGCGAGTGGCGCTTGGGCACATCCTTGGTCAGGGTGGCTAGCGACTGTTTCGCCTTGAGGAGGCAGACGGAAAGAAGTCATCAGTCAGAGAGCACAGTGAGCCACAATCAAAATTCTTCACTTCAGCAAACTCACTTTTGAGTGGGCTGGTAAATCTCTATTTTTTTCCCCATGTGTGTGTGTGTACATATACATGTTGTGCTCAGATTTCTACTACAAGTCTCTAAGCGCATGCAGATATGCGAGTTCTCCCCTGGGCTCGTTATGTGGCGCTTGTCTCATTAAAAATGCAGTTATATTCTTGTTCTCCTTTTGTTTGTGAAATCTTTCGCTACCACTCCTGAGAGCTCTGACAGAATATCTGGAGGAGGTGCTGGTTGTTTGTATCCACGGCGGTGTAAGCTGGGGGTGTTGTTGGGGTGCAAAAAAAGAAAATAAAAAATGGAGACATTGAAAACAATTAAGCTTTTCTATAACTTTAATGAACATATTTGCTCTGTCGCTGCTTTTCTGCAGGAGTAACAATGAGCTGTACTGGAGCCTTGGACATTGTGTTTGTGCATGTTTATTTTGTGTCAATAAAACCTTTTTCTTTGTGTTCATGTTTTCTGATTATGCTTGACATGTTTTTTTTATTGCTTATTGTGCGAATCGTATCATCATGCCAAGCGGCGGCGGGCTGCAAATCACCAGCACAATCAACTCCACTGCAATCATCTCCGTCTACCAGCAGTCAAACGGTTATCAATCACAGTCTCTGTCATGCAAAACAGAATACAATCCCAAACCTTCAATGTAATCATTAGTTGTCAGACTACTGATGTTTTTGTTGCCTCCCCCAAGCATTTCAACGTTCAATTAGACCTGAAACACATTCCGATCGATTACAGTGGAAATCTGTGGGACCACCGATGTTAGGATTACTGGGATCAGTCAGGGTGGGCTGAGGGTTAGTTTAAAAAACAACAACAACTAAAAACACTAAATGAAAAACGTGCATCTGAGGAGCAGGAAGAGGCTTTCCAAAGCAACAAACAGGTCACAAATAGGAGAAAACTCCACAGGGGGCAGGAGTGGAAAGATTTAAATCTTGGGGCCTGTCTTACCGCCATGACCCTAGGAGAGTAGTCCCTGTCCACAAGGCGCTCAAACACCCGGAACTCCATTCTCTGATTGACACAGTTACTCATCTGGTGGGGGGGTTGGAGACATGAATGATGGCTATGCTGTACATTCAAAAGGCTTTCCGTGTTTTGATTAGATGCAGTTTAGGCAAAACAGTGCAGAGTGACCAAAGAGATGTACTGTATATCCCTGAACCAGGACTCAAACTATTTGTGCAATATCTTTGTTTCTTTGACTAGTCAGTCGACATTGTTATCTTAGAAGGAAAAAAAGGAACTCTAACATTAGAAATGTTCCTAAATATCTGATTCCAGAAAATGGAGCCTATAAAAAGCCAGTAATGCAGTGCTGACTCACTACCTGCCTGTCAAGTTCCCTCATTTGCCTTTCTCTCTCACCATGGCAAGTTCAGCCTCCAGCTCCTTGATGCGGTTCTCCTTGAGATCAAGCTGGGACCGCAGCATCCCCGTGTGCTCCGTGGCTTCCTTGGTCTGCCGCCGCAGGTCCCACTTTTCTCTCTCTAGGAGGTCTTTCTCTTTGGCCAGCGCCTTTACTGCATCCTCGCTCTCCTAGTAGACACACAGATCCTGATGGATTGGTTCACACATCAAGCACGACTAAACAGAACGATTCAAACAGAAAGGCAGTGGCTCTTTCTGTGCTGCCTTGTTAGGGCTTTCAATATTTCATTTGATTTTTTTTTTACCCTGAGATGACAGGAATAAAAAAAGTGCTTCTAGATGTTGGGCTTACTATGACATATTCTTGTGGCACCACATACGCACCAACATCTAAATCTAAATACCACAAAAACATTTTTTTTTAAACTGTAAACATCCTTTTTTGTAACCAACCGTCTTTTTAATTAAGCAGATTAGAGCATGCACTACAAAAAAACCAAACAAACAAGAAAAAGTGGGTCTGTATGGATGCGTGTGCCTCTATACTGTTAGAAAACGGGTGCCGTACTTTTCTGTGCTGCTCATAGTTGCGTATGAAGTCACGGAGCTGCTCCTCTCGGCTCTCCAATGTGGCATAAAGCTGCTGCATCTGATTCACCAGGTCTGCCTTCTCTGCTTTCAGACGCTTACGGTCCGACTTCATGGCTGGAAGACAGAGTTTGTGGAGGGTCAAATAACTTGAAGATTTACATACTTCTATTTAGTCATAATCTACAGTGTAGATGACTGCACTTCAGTGACAAACAATAGAGTTCAGAGGATTATTACCGTTTTATCTACAGTAAGTTATAAGTGGCTTTATGTCCATGTTCGTGGACCTCCCCCATCCTACCAACGTGCATGTGGTGAAAACTGGAGGTGATCAAGAGCAGACAACATGATAAAGTAGGAGCTGGGGTAAATGTGGGTTGCAAAGAGGCTTCCAGATGTGTAGCAAATATAGACAGGCTAAAGCTGTTTAGCATCCGATAATGAGCCTATTATCTGAACTTTCAGCTGATATGGGTGGTGCTGGGATTGCAGACAAGCTTGACTTGAAAGACTTTAAGGTCTAATGCTGTTCTTAATGTTTTGACACAGCCATGAAGAATGTTGCACATTAAGAGGTGGTCTTCATTAAGGAGTCTTCTTTAATCTAACTAACAAATCTTTTCCTGATTTGTTAGTTTGTTCCTGAAGCAAATAACAATAAAAACACCTGCTGTTGCCGCTGACTATACGTTGATAGAGAGGTGGATCAAGCATGAACCCTTATGTCAGTCTGCACTCTGTTGCTGGGTTTGTTAGAGACTGAGTCCCTTTTTTTTCCTCTCCCCCCGTCTCTCTCTGCCACACACTCTTTCTAATCCTCTGGCAGCTCACCCACGCATCATGATAAAGAATATGGTTCACAGGGGTTATTCAGAGAAGCTCTAATTTTCTCAAAGACAAACATTTTTTGCTCTTCTGCATCTGCCTGTTCTCCTGCTTCCTCTTGATCTTTTTTTACCTCCTCGTGCAAGATTGTTTTTCAGAGGTGTTTAAAGTCGAGGTTCCCTCCAGCTATCATTTGAAACTGACAATACATCATTTATTTATATATTATTTATTCATATTGCATCTTTCTACTTTTGTCTTCTTCACATCAAACTGCTTTTCCTAAAAGCACAGTACTTCTCATCACGTGTTCATCTGCCTTTTTCTGCCCTCTTTTTTTCTCCCCTTCAGAACCAGCTGTGTGTCAGTAATGAACTTATATCACGGCTTGGTTAACTGCGTGACAGTCACAAGTTGTGTCTGGCGAACATGCTTGGGCAAGCGGAAATGAAGGACAGATTCAACCTCTGTTTTTTTTTTTTTTTTCAACCGCCCTCGTCATCCTTTCATATCTCTCCCTTTCACTTGTTCTTACCAGAGGAATCCCCAAGCCAAAGGGATACGCAGACCACATTAGCTGGCGAATGAAGACAAAAAACATCCTTCACTGACCAAGAGAAACAGGAAACCTTCCAGCACCTGCCTCAGGAAGTGAAATCAAAGCCGTCTTTGAGATGAGCCAAAAACACTTCTGCTGCCTCACATCCTGCACCTGTGATCGTTTGGCAACAGCGACCCTCCTGGTGCTGGATGCAAGAAAGCACTCACTGTGACTCTTTGAACGGGTTCATTCACACTTGCAAATCATATTAGCACTGTTAGTTACTGCTTCTGACCTACCTATGAACATTTTGAACATACAATTGTGCTCCGGGGGCTCAGACTGTTACGTTACACGCACGAATGTAGGAGAGATGGGGAAGCACTCCTGCTGACAGACATATTAATGACTAACATACTCTGTTGCTCAGTTCAAGCCTCCAAGAATTATTACCAGTTGAAACAACCAGAGAACCACCTGGGAACCATACAGAATTGAAGCTAATGTGTGTGGAGGTGGAGGAGGAGGATGACACGGGAAGGAAGCAGTTTAAGAGACTTTTCATAAAGAAATGATACACATCTGTGCAAGCATCTGTCTTATTCGCTGACTGCTGCGAATGTACTTGAATAGCAGATCATTTGAATCCAATATCACTCAGGAAAAATTAATTCATGGGTTTGAGTTAAAAGTTCAACTTTTACATTGATTTCCCAATACCTTAGTATGCCTACTGTCCATCTACTTGATTTGCAAGGACATGCTAAACCTGCTAACGCATGTTATTCCAGCCCATTTTGCATTCTCAGTCTTCAAGGGCCCCCCATAAATGTTCAGCTGGGTTATGGTTAGGTATCTGTGGACAGAAAGCCAACACTCCCTGGATTTCTCTGGTGATCAAGTAGTCCTTTCAAGGCTTTGAAATGTGTGGTCATTATCCTGCAGTAGTATGAACCCCTGCACACAAAAAGTGCAAGTCAGAGAGCATGTCTCTGAACCTGTCAAAGTGCAGTAGATTCAGTACAGGTGTCTGACTCCAGAGTAACAAAACATTCCCAGACTAAAATATACCCAGCAGTACCTTACATTGTTAGTCTGATGCATTGCATTATCTTCCCTCTTGTGTTTTGCTGCTTTCCTGGGGAAGTGGTTTAGATGCTGCTACAGGCCCACTATGAACACTACTACACAGCCTTCTTTTAGCAATTCAAACCTAAACCTTCAGTCTAGCTATGCTCTTAACACCGACAAAGCAACTTGTTGCCAAGAATAACATTTATTTTTTTTTGTATTTAAAAAGGCACCTAAATCCTTCGCACTGAAGAAAGATTTTTTTCTTTGGCCCACACTGCATTTTACAAATGTTTAGCACTTGCTTTGCAAATTGTTTGCCTAAAATCAAAAGAAATGTTTGCCTTTGTGAGAAAACTGTATTTGTGCAAAAAGAAATGTCAGCCTGTATAAGCAGAAAAGAAGCGAATCAGGACATCTGCAAAACATTCCCCTTAAAAAGTCCAACCCAATGTGGAAAATCACAAACACCTGATTACAACATCCCTTTCTACATAATATATATATTTTTAAAACTCACGGCACAAAGGCTCTTCTGATACCCGAGTCCTTGCAATTTCAAGTAGTTCAATGTGAACATCTATTACTAGAGTGTGCTAAAAGCTTTTGTCTGCCGGGCTCCTCTATGATGCTACTGAGAGACTTAATGAGTGAGCCAAGTCACTGGTTGCTAGACAGAAACACTGGACTCCTCAGGGAGCTTGTGCCAGTATTAAAAATAGCTAAGAGCAGGTTATTAACCTTATTAGGAGTGCAACCCGTTTTTTAGGATGAAAACATTTGGGGTCTGTTTCTAGCATGTTGACAACAATTCATTCAAATTATCATAATGAGCACTGACTGGCTGTGTAATACATACCCCCCTCCCCCTCCCCCCCTCATTCGGAAGAACGGAATATTTTGACATTTTCCAAACTATGTATATTTGCTTTCTTGTGGATAGTTAAATAGGAAAAAAATGGATACTTCTTTCACCTGCAAGATTTAAAAAGTAGCCTCTTTGCTTAGCGCTGTGACAAGATAAAGTGGCATTTGTTGGAACAATCACACAACATATAACAAGTTAATGGGTGAGCTTTATGAATCTTGGGAGGCATAGTTTGAACCTCTTGGTGAAGCCAGGTGAGCTGTTTGTAATTCAAAGCTATATGAATATTACACATTAAGGACGAATATTTTCTTGTTAATTCTAGAGGCAGCAAGACTTTATCACCCTTGATTATAAAAGAGGGGGGAAAAAACAACCTCAGCCATGTTGTTGTTGCTCACACAGTGTGTTTTTCACATCCCACTCACTGCATCCTTCTGGTTAAATAACATCCCTCATTATCTGCTGTGCCCCATCTATGGTGGCTCACATAACAAGATTTAAGCCAGGATTACAGACAAATAACATTTCCTTTCTATGTGTTGCCAGCTCACCCTTAACAATCACCTTTTCTTCTGAGGAAGACTTCTAAGTGATGGAAGTCTGCAAAAAATACACTGAATCTACAGCACTTCTAAAAAAATGGATATCAGTAAATTTCAAATTGTGATTGTGCTGTGACCTTTAAGCTTAAGTTCCTTGGATAGCATTTTTAGCTAAAACACAAACACGCGCTCCTCTGTAAATGATGATCGCTACATTAACATTAGCCCACGACTGCGTATAACTTCAGCTCTAAAGAGAAGGGACAGGCTTTTAGTCAGCTCTTAACATAATTATTTTGGGAGAGAACAAAAGAGACATCGGCTCATTGGAGGGAGTCCATTGTTCGCGGTTTGGGATTTTAAATCTGCCAGCTGAATAATGATGTAGGAGCCTCAGAGCAGCACAGTGCACTCACCTCCTCAATTCCTCAGTAAAAACAAACTCATGGGGCTGTGTGGCGTTGATATCACTGGCATTATTTAACAATCCTCGCTGTAAAGCAAGGCGTGTTACCGTGGGATCAGACATCTTTGTGGAGAAGACATCTGACCTTTGTAAGGTACAGTGGGGCAAAAAAGTATTTAGTCAGCCACCGATTGTGCAAGTTCCCCCACTTAAAATGATGACAGAGGTCAGTAATTTGCACCAGAGGTACACTTCAACTGTGAGAGACAGAATGTGAAAAAAAAATCCATGAATTCACATGGTAGGATTTGTAAAGAATTTATTCGTAAATCAGGGTGGAAAATAAGTATTTGGTCACCTCAAACAAGGAAAATCTCTGGCTCTCACAGACCTGTAACGTCTTCTGTAAGAAGCTTTTCTGTCCCCCACTCGTTACCTGTATGAATGGCACCTGTTTGAACTCATCATCTGTATAAAAGACACCTGTCCACAGCCTCAAACAGTCAGACTCCAAACTCCGCCATGGCCAAGACCAAAGAGCTTTCGAAGGACACCAGGAAAAGTATTGTAGACCTGCACCAGACTGGGAAGAGTGAATCTACAATAGGCAAGCAGCTTGGTGTGAAAAAATCAACTGTGGGAGCAATCATCAGAAAATGGAAGACATACAAGACCACTGATAATCTCCCTCGATCTGGGGCTCCACGCAAGATCTCATCCCGTGGGGTCAAAATGATCATGAGAACGGTGAGCAAAGATCCCAGAACCACACGGGGGGACCTGGTGAATGACCTGCAGAGAGCTGGGACCAAAGTAACAAAGGTCACCATCAGTAACACACTACAACGGCAGGGAATCAAATCCCGCAGTGCCAGACGTGTTCCGCTGCTGAAGCCAGTGCATGTCCAGGCCCGTCTGAAGTTTGCCAGAGAGCACATGGATGATACAGCAGAGGATTTGGAGAATGTCATGTGGTCAGATGAAACCAAAGTAGAACCTTTTGGTATAAACTCAACTCGTCGTGTTTGGAGGAAGAAGAATACTGAGTTGCATCCCAAGAACACCATACCTACTGTGAAGCATGGGGGTGGAAACATCATGCTATGGGGCTGTTTTTCTGCCAAGGGGACAGGACGACTGATCCGTGTTAAGGACAGAATGAATGGGGCCATGTATCGTGAGATTTTGAGCCAAAACCTCCTTCCATCAGTGAGAACTTTGAAGATGAAACGAGGCTGGGTCTTCCAACATGACAATGATCCAAAACACACCGCCCGGGCAACAAAGGAGTGGCTCCGTAAGAAGCATTTGAAAGTCCTGGAGTGGCCTAGCCAGTCTCCAGACCTCAACCCCATAGAAAATCTGTGGCGGGAGTTGAAAGTCCGTGTTGCTCGGCGACAGCCCCAAAACATCACTGCTCTCGAGAAGATCTGCATGGAGGAATGGGCCAAAATACCAGCTACTGTGTGTGCAAACCTGGTAAAGACCTATAGTAAACGTTTGACCTCTGTTATTGCCAACAAAGGTTATGTTACAAAGTATTGAGTTGTATTTTTGTTATTGACCAAATACTTATTTTCCACCCTGATTTACGAATAAATTCTTTACAAATCCTACCATGTGGATTCATGGATTTTTTTTTCACATTCTGTCTCTCACAGTTGAAGTGTACCTCTGGTGCAAATTACTGACCTCTGTCATCATTTTAGGTGGGGGAACTTGCACAATCGGTGGCTGACTAAATACTTTTTTGCCCCACTGTAGCTAATGAAAACAGATCAGACATACAAGCTATTTAAGCACCAGGGGAGAGAAATCTGTCGTCGGTGGATTCAACATGAAAGCAGTCTAATGTTACTGTGGAAAAAGATTTCAGCATTTAGCAAACATTTCAACACTGACTAACTGTTGATGTGGGATTTTTGCTGTTGTTTGGGGTGAAAAAAAAGTTCCAAATTGGACGTTCAACTGGTTTGAGGTTCTTCTTGAAGGCTGTCTCTTTGCTAGTCTTTCTAGCAAGAGAAGCTTTGTATTCAAGAGTTGCTTTCTAATGTTTACTGATTGGAATAAAATGAAAAAAACATCCTCAGGAGAAAGAATGAGCAAAAAAATATATACTTCACTGATGACTTAAACTCGTGACCTCAGGGTTTTTTGAGTACATTTCCTTTCATGCTGAGCTAATTGACTTCCCACTCAAGCAACAGTATTCCTGGGTTTATGATGCTGTCGTCACAGACAGAAAGACACAGGCTCTAACAGTTTAACTGTTCCCCATGAAACAAACATGAAAGAATTTAGATATACATACATGATACATACAGGACTGACAGATTGCTAAGATACATCTAAATAACACAATGGGCCTCTATGAACCAAACAAGGTTTCTTACTTAATTGTAAATGTAATAGTTTTAAATGGACTTGTACTTATAGAGCTCTTTTCTACTATAACTGAAAACTCAGTGCACTTTTTACTACAACCTTTATTCACCCAATCACATAGATTTTGTGGCTGATGTCATTTATGCGGGCATTTATGCTAGTACTGGTGCATTATGTGCTGGGATTCTTTCATATCTATTCCAACAGTTTCAGCAACCTCCCCCTGGGAATTTGCTGACATTTGTGAGTACATATTATTGAGACAATAACTGTTATTCTCTCACTGATAAATTCAAAGACTGCAGCAAAAAAACAGCTAGAAACGCACAGGTGGAATCGATAATCGATGGCTGTGTCAAGGCGATGTGCCGTTACACCAGCACACATCGAGTTATGCCATAGGTTACATCATACGTTTTCAGTGTGGCTTGTGGTTACAACATAGCAATGGTGTAGATTTCCCACTTAAGCATAAATCCCCACTACCCGGGCACACCCAGGACCTTTAAGTGCAAGCTAAACAAAACTATCTGGATAAAAAGTTGTAAAGGTGTAGGTGCATTTGAGGAAATATGTCACAAAAGCTCTGACTGTCCCACTAGCTCTTAGTTAAGAAAAACCTTATTTGCTTAAAGGTCGTCGGGTCAAGAACCTGAACCTGAAACCTGAAGAGATTCAGTGGTGCTGAGAGTGTGTGTGCTTTTGTATGTGTGCACTGGTGTTTTAACACCTAACAAGGAAAGAGGCCTTGTAGTCAAGGACAGAGCTAAGCTAAGTACAGTGTAGCGTGAAATGACACTAAACAGAGCCGGCAGACTGTGCTTTGATGATACATAGCTGTCTACTGCTTTCATATGAGCTCTGGCTTGACTTGAAGTCCCTCAGTGATAGTAATAGCCAAAGTGAAAATAGCTAATTAAAAACAGCAGTGAGGGCCAACTCCACTTTGAAACTTCATTAAACCAAACTTTGATGAGAAATGAGAGTTGCGTAAACGTATAAACACCTTTTGAGAACTTCCTGGTTGCATTCACCAAGCTGGGGCTTAGTTTCTCTTTGTAACACCGCTTTATGATTGGCAAAAATGAATCAGGTCATTGTCATTTGTGTGAGGGGCATTAAATGCAGCTCTTGGGTTGAATTGAGTGCCCATGGACATCATAACAAAACCTGCAATTGTAAAAGGTTGGCAACTACCCTCGATTACAATTATAGCGTTCACACACCAAAGCCCGGTTCACAGTGGAAGCGAACTCAGGCCTTAACATTTAAACGATGTGGGCATCACACCAAATAAAGGCAGAGAGGGAGATAAAGGAAGAGACCGCAGAGAGGAAAATGAAGAATAACTGGAGTGCAAATGCACTGAAAAGTAGCGTTCACCTCTTCTTTATTTCGTATTCATAGGCACAAGAAAATCTGCATGCAATTTAGCCGCAAACCATCTGAACCGAGGTAGGAGTGGCAACATAGCTTCAGTGATCCATTCCCAAATTAAACAGGTATTATCTCAAGTGGCAAAGAGCAAAGGAAGGAACGATCCATCTCTTTCACGCTACTTCATCACTTCAGCCGCTTGCTTCTTCATCCAAAACAAAACCACACTAAAACAAAGAAGAACTAAAAAACAAAAAAAAAATAGGAAAAAAAAAAGACAAAGCTTCTCTGCTTCACAATAATTGTTGGTAGCACTTCAATAAAAAAAACCCAGGGCTCTCATTCTTCTGGGAAAAGCACTCTGCAGGAGCATCTGGTGGGATCCTCACAATATGCCAGCCTTGTGAAAACTGAGGGAAATCAAATAGAGTCAACATCTCGGCTCCAATCAATTGGCAGCATACGGAAATTGCTGTAATTAATGAGGTATTCTTAAGAACATTTGGCCTATCTTCTTTTTTTATGATCAGACTCTCTAAAACAACTATTTCCAAGTCCGTCAAGTCTTTTTTTTAGCGTTGTTACAAACCCTTTGAATAAAAGTAAAAAGAAAAGAGGAACTTTTTTTTCATACATATAAACATTTTTATTTCCTTGCACCTAGCATAGAAGAGACTTGTAAATAATTGCTGATGTGATCATTGGAAAAAGCCAATACCTGACAGAAGACAACATTTTAAAAGTGGGCCCCCTTGCCCACGATTAACACTTGAGTTACACCTAAGTACTTTAAATCTACCAAATTCCAAGATGTAAAGGAAGGCATCAAAGTCAAGCACACATTGATTACTAATGGACTCAGTATCTTTTAAAAAAAAGCGCTTGTTCGGTTGCTTAAAAGCCTGATTTAAAAGAAACTGAGAAAAAAATGATTGCGTGCCTCTATTTGGACAATTCATTGAATTTAAGACCTTTAGCTCTGGGTGGGTTCTCATGCCAACAATGATTCTGACCATTCAGAGCTGCTACTGTTTAAAAACGTGTGCCTTCATGCACTGCATAATAAGACCCAGAGCTTTTTTGCAGTAGTTTTTCAGGCAGAGATGAGATGTACTCTACACACATAATGAAAACTGAAATTACTTGTACATTAGTAATCCTCCATGTATAGAATTCTGCAAAAGTCTTGAGTCACCCCTCATTAATTTTAATATTTCCTCAGAAACTGGAAATACTGAAACATGGGCAATCATATGTGGAAATATACTCATTACTGAGTTGATGTTTGGAACTTTGATTTCTGGGAGTTTGAGTTTGTTGGAGGTGTGGTCTTAAACTTTTGATCAGCTGTAAAACAGCCTGTTTCAGTTTACTCGCTGTTTTCAATAAATTGCATGCTCAAAAGAATGTTATGTCTCACTTCCATTTCTTCTTGTTGCATGTTGGAGCTCTACTTGGAACCTTGTTAAGATCCAACCATGCAAAATATGATTTTTCCCATTTTTCCAAGTGGTCATAAACCTTTGATTGGGACTGTAGTATGCAAGGAAAAAGCAGACTTTGTACAATTATAATGAGCTTGAAAGTTGAGATTTTGTATAACTATCTTTATTCTTAAGCACAGTCTGAACCCTCTAAGCCAAACCTTCTTGTAATTCTTTTTAAGTAGTCTTCAGGAATCGTTCTCCAGGTTTCTTGAAGGACATTCAAAGCTCTTCTTTGGAGTTTATTGCCTTTTTCTCTAGAGTCCAGACCTCAATGATGTTGAGGTCTGGACTCTGGGGAGGCCAATCCATGACTGATAGTGTCAGTCTATAGTGTCAGTCTTTTCCTTCATCAGGATGGCTTCTTGACATGCATCCTTTCGGGTCCTGTGTAAGGCCTTTGCTGGATGTTTTCATATTTTCAATGGTCATGACTTCAGATGTTCTTCTGTTGTAGATATTGTTTTTTAAAATCCTGCCACTGCAGTCTGAAGAAAAAACTTTGAAAGACCTTCAAAGCATAATTTTTTCTGATAATTCTCTGTTTCTTTCCTTTTAGAAATATTTTGTCTATTTTCTTATTACTAATTTTCTGTTCATGCTTTCTCATAACGGTATCAGCCTATTAAGATATTAATACACACAAAAACATCGTCATCAGTGTGATCCAGTACCATGTGCCAACATTGGCAGCAAGAAACTTGAATGCATTGCGAAGCAGAAGTTGGAAAAGGAACAAAAACAACAAAAGAAGGATGAAAGATGTGTTTCTACTTTCTACTTAGAAACAACTGTAAATATTGCTGAGGCCAGAGCCAACATTCACTAGCTGCTACCCACCCCAAGCCAACAGCACAAAAAGAAAAAGCTAGGAAATGCAGTTGCTGGCCTTTCACAGCTGTCTTCAGAAATTATACGTTTGGAGTGTGCAGTAGTCTCAGTGCATGAAGATTGAGAGTGACAACTGCAGACTTACAAAAGAGCTGAAACGAACTTCTGCTGTAAAGACCAGGCCAGTGGGAAAATAACAATAACATGTAAACAGTTTTGCTTCGTTTACATGTGAATGCAAATCTCATTCAATTTTCACGTCAATGTTATTTATATTGTGCCAAATCACAACAACAGCTGACTTAAGGAGCTTTATATTGTAAAAAGCAAAGACCCTACAATAATAGAGAGAAAACCCCACAGTCACACCCTGTATGAGCAAGCTATTGGCGACAGTGGGAAAGAAAAACTCCTGTGGCAGAACCAGGCTCTGGGAGGGACAGCCAGTTGGGGTTGAGGGGAGGAAGATGGGACAAAAGACACGCTGTGGAAGAGCTACAGATAAATAATAACTTGCATTTAAATGCATAGTAATTGAAAACAGGTGGCCCAGCATCCTAGGCCTATTGCAGCGTAACTATGGGGGGATTCAGGGTCACCTGATTTATCCCTACCTATAATCTTTATCAAAAAGAAAAAGCTTAATCTAAACAGTAGAAATCCAAACCCAATTCAAGTAGAAAGAGTGGCTGAGGGTCATCTAACTGACCAAGAGCTCTGACTGAATATCAGCTTGTCCTTCTGTTCCTCAAAGGAAATGCCTTCCAGAGGGGGAGGGAAAACACAAAATGAAAAATAGCAACAGGAATGACTTCATACTCAAGTTCACAGTCACTTCAATTCGCCTGGTGAACTTACCCCAGCAGAACGAAACCTGAATATGACAACACCCAATTTCCTCTTGTCCTCCCACATACCCAGCTTAATTGTAGACTAGATCCACCCCGCTTAACGTTTCTGGCCCTCGTAAGCCAACCAAAGTCCGCTTTTATAAAGCTTTCATTAGCTGCCGATTACCGTCAGTGCCTGCTGGGGCTGGTAGGCTTTGGCCTTCATTAACAGGCCTGAGTCATACAAATGACTGTATGAACCTGTGTGCACTATGTTCAGACAGCCAACATCCCGCTGAAGAAGAGATAAGTATTTATTTGATGTGTGCTCTATTCTACTCTGCCCCAGTCCATTTTGTTTTCGTTCAATTCTTCCAAAAAGCGTAGGCTGCAAGTGTCAAGTGAAATGTCGCAGCAACAAAATCCCCTGACAGCATGTCATGCTTTTGTCTGATACCAAATGGTAGTTTTTGTGTTCTGCCTCATTCCATGGGCGATAATTCTTTGAAAAAAATAATTCACTGCCACACTGATGACATCTCTGCTTGATGCCCTGCAATCCACTCTAAACTGCCTGGCAATGTTCATTTCTTTACTAACTGCAGACTCTCTGAGAAAGCAGCATGTAAGCAAAGACAGGTAGCAAATTAAAGGAAAAAAAAAAAAGAAGACGTCTGGCCGCACTGCAAATCAGTACCAAGTTGTCAGTGACCACCTTCATTATGTGATGAAGCACATCCTTCCTAATGAGAACATTTTTTTCCAGGATGTAACGCCTTTGTTCACAGGACAATGAATGGTTTGACAACGATGATCATCTTTTGACCAACATGTTCAACAGCGCTCTACTTGGACCATCAAAGCACCACATTACACAATGTCTTAGAAGGCTGGTGGGTCCATCCCTCCAGCAGTGTCCTAAAGGCTTGGACAATCAATACCAAGACACCAGTACGCTGTTTTGATGGCACACGCTGGCCCAATGCATTAAAACTTTATTTTGTCACTGGTGTGCATATTCCCAATTCAATCCTAGATAAAAAGTTAAAAAGGCTTATTTTATTTAATGACCTGCCCTCACGTTTTAGTTAGATATATGACCAAGCCAAAAACGAGACTTCAGGGAGATGAAAGATCTATGTGAAGCTAGCTATTACAGACACCTTAGTAACGTTATTTATTTTAAAATCACCTTCTTGAATCTTCTACATTATGTTGAGCTGTATTTGTGTCATGCTGCACAGTTGGAGAAGAGCAGCTCGATTTGCCAAAAGCGTGGAGAGCTTTTTCTTTTTCCTTTTTAAATAGTCCAAGCATCTGCGTCTCCTCTCACCCTGAGATATAACTCCATCTCTCTAGCATAACACATGCTAATGGACCATAATGCAACTAATGGGCTGCATCAACCACACTAATACAGACACTTATGTTAACATTATGATGAATAGAAAAGAAAAGCCCGATGGAGCAAAAGGCTGCACAGGTTTTGTCTCAGCAGGAGCGGGAGCAGCAAACAAGAGATTTAAAGCAACAGGATACTAAATTAAATGCTTTGACCAAGGAAGAGGGAAATGTGCCACTTATTTTTAAAAATTGTGTTGTGTTGTTTCCCCCAACAGGACACATTTACCTGAACCTACACTTGTTCTGCATTTTTTTTTTCCAGGAGTAGCGGTGAGGAAAGGACCAAAGTGTAGAATATCAACGACAAAAAAAACAATTCCAAAGGGATGAACAGAGTCCAAAGAAACACACACACTACCGAAAATACAAAGCAACAAAAAAAAAAAAAAAGATCCACAAAAAAGCTTAATCACAGGACCGCAAACAGAGAGGCGACGCACAGGACTATATGTACACAGAGCACTAATTAGGGAACAGGACACAGACGAGGGCGAAAAAGAGGAGGAAGCAATTAGCAGGTGAAAACACTCAGGGAATCAGGGAAAGAAACAGACAGGAAGTAAAAAGTACGACAAGCACACTAAGAAAAGTAATTAGCAAAACAAACTGCGAGGTGAAGACACAAACACAGAGGGATCAAAGACAGGGGAGCACTGGAAAAAGTAAAATATTCAAATTACAACAGGAACCAAAAGACTTATATTACAATATTACAGAAACTCAGTGATACTTATTGACTAATACACACATGAGAACATTCTTATCCTGCACAAAAAACAAGTGCATATGCAAAGCTACCATTCGGTTTATGAAATATGCACACCGGCATATTTTCTTCTTTCCACTGTGCACATGTTAATAAATCAGAATCAGTTCAAACCAAGAGGCTTGTGCAATCTCCTTACAATCAGCCATCTGCATTACTGTCCAGCCCCCATTTTTCTATACAAGGAAACATGTTTATATCCACGTGAAGCTGAGCAAGTGGTGATGAGAGATGTTGTAAGAGAGAAGCCTGCACTGGACTTTAAAAACTGATACAATCGTGTACAATGAGGAAGCCAAAACAGGCTTTTTAAAGAGTCTCCATAGGAATGATGAAAAAAAGTGAAAATGCGTTCAGGCTGACATAACAGAGGTTCTGAATATTGCTTCCCCTGTGCTTCTAAAAAGTGAAACAAGTGAAAAACAAGTTTGCTCATTGAAGCTGACATGTAAAAAAGACTACATGAAGAAGAAGAAGACGGGTAGAGCACATAATCTGTCAGCCCGAGATGAAAACTTCTTCTAGAGCATCAGTGGAATAGTGCCATGAAATCAGACTGTAAGTGATGATGTCCATGTTCCAATTTTTAATGAAAAACAAGATCAATTTAAAGGTTAAGACCTACACCTTTCCATTTAGTATTTTGTTTTCTTTCACCCTTCTTTTGTTCGTAGAAATATAATTTAATTGTTCTTGTAGGCAAAAGCTTGTCACTAGATGAAACGGTCAGGAGGTGCTTGTCTTCACACAGTGAGCAAACTCCTGGGCTAAATGTTACCTACCTGTATTATTAAAACTGGTTGCTACTACCGATCAGAAAATGTTGTAAAGAAATCGAATTAATAACAAGAACTTTCCACATTTCTTCTTAAATAAAAAAAAGTCTGTGTTTCAAACAGTACACACAGTTTCTTGTTTCCTGACAGTCCTTACCTTGCAGAGCCTCCTTGGCTCGATCCAGCTCCTGTTCCTTCTGCGCCAGCTGCACACGGAGTTCAGTGGCAGAGAGCACGTCAGCCGAGCAACCTCCCTGGGTCTCCTCCAGGTCCTTATTCAACATGTCCTTCATCTGCCGCAGCAGGTGCACCTCTTCCTGGAGCTGGGCCACCTCTTCACGCAGCAGAACTGCAATTTGCAGAAAAGGAAGAGAGCTTTACCACAACGTTGCCCAAATTAGTGCAATTGTGAATCGCTGCACAGTTTTAACAGTGAATATGCATTTAAGCCAAAATAAAAGTGTTACTTCAGCAGAGAGAGAAGGGTCACATGCTTGCTGGAATTGGGTCTCATACTGGTGCATCGGCTTTGAACAGCTACATGACTGCAGAAATTGTTGTGTGTGAAATGCTAAACTGATTTAACATCACCACGGGAGGCTGCGGTTTTATTTGTTATTGAGATAACTGCAGAGCCAAATTACTGACAGTAATAAGCATCACAGAGATAGGTGCGGTCCATCAGATGAGTAGAGACAAGGCACTGATTGTGTAATGAAATTTGTCTTTGAAGTCGTCTGTTGAACCTTCTCTGTGTTGACAGGATTGACGAGTAAAGGCGGGAGGAGTACTCATTTAATATTCATTGAATGGTGCTTTAAAGTACTCCTCCCTGTCGTTGTGACAAAGACGAAAAACGACAAAATGAAAAACAACAGCACAGACTATTGTTTTTTGTTTTTTTGTTGTTTTTTTCCCTCGCAATTTGACTCGGGGTAAAAAATTTTAAAGTGCTTTCAAAGCACCAGCAGCAGTGAGAGGATTTCGCTCCCTTTTAAAACAAGCCACAACAGACAAATGTCACACTTCAATTTTTCACATTAAAACGAAAAAATAAAATCCAAAATTGTGATTCTTGGCACACTGAACGCGGGTGTCTAGGTGTCCGTCATTTATAGTCGGATGAGTAGAGTCATTCTGCTTAATTTCATGCATCCTCGGGGCAAAGGGGGAGGGTGGGGGTGAGGGGAACTGCTTTACCCCATCTCGTGCAGTTCCAGTACCAAGTGCCATGCATAAATCACACTTCATACTCTGAGACTCCAGCTCCAACTCACACTGAAAAAATAAAATCTGAGATGAATGGGACAACTAAGGATGACAAATGTCCTCTGTATTTCCTGGTCATTGTTGCACATTTGAACCAAGAATTTCAAAGATGTAATAAGTGATGCTTTTCTAAATTTAAACAGCATTACAAAAAAAAGAGAAAAAAGAACTGCATTCAGTCAAGGTTAGGATTTCTGGTCATGTAAAATTTGAACGTGGAGAAGATGATTGCAAGTCCCTTAATCAGAACCTAATCAGAAGTTTCCATGTGGAAGCGAGGCAACTGTCTGTTATCTAAAGAACGTGCTTCTATAATCTTGTTACAGACAATAGCTCTAAGTCACTAGATGCACAGTAACAGCACTCTGCACAATGCGCTTTTAAACTGTCTTTTTTTAAGGCATTTAGGCCTGTTTGTCATAGCATTTTATATTGTTTTAAAGCATTTTAAATTCTCATGGTATTTTCATCTCTTAAATAGACGGTTTTATACTTTATGTACTTAAATTAATTGAGCATGTGTGCAGTGCGACTTTCTTTCATTCAACTTCAAACCCTGTTTGGACCGGATCAATTAGGTGGTATATTATATATACTATATATATGTACCTATGTTTGAAATTACAGAAGTGATTGCTTGAGAGACAACAAATTTTGTTATATGTGTCACATCCACGGACAGTAACATTATTACAAACACAATGCAATGCCTCCAAATAAAACCATACTGCGTTTAAATGCTGCCATAGTGATTCCTGACATATATGATATTATGAAACATCAGAAACATCAGGGGTTCACATCAATTATTTATTTTCATTTACTTTTTTGTGATTAATGCACTCCATCCATCCATTCGCTTCCGCTTATCCTTTTCAAGGTTGCTGGTGTTAAACTGCATCATCCCCTTCTGCACCCATACCTATGACTGATTTCTTACATAAGGACACTAGAGACCTTCAAGACTACAATAAACTATGACAACAAACCATAAGAGAGGATATGTGAGCCTTGCTCCGATACATTTTCGCGCAGCATGGATCACTTTAGGTCCCATCTTGCCTCCCCTGAAACTACAATTAGTCCCACTGCTTTGCCCGTATGACATGTACCTGCTTCCCAGGCCTTTTGACTCCATTAATTTGATCACTGGCTAAATGTAAAGTGGCTGAGGATAAGTGCTGCCCGCTAAATAACGAAAATGAAATGTAAAAGGGGTTATTAGGAGAAGGGTCGAGAGAGAAATGTTGGCGAGTGGAGTGTCATTACACAGAGGTATACTTAATGGACCTGATAATAGAACCACATTTTACGGAGCAACTCAAGCAGCAACACCCTTATTGGCAATCCGAGAACTGTCCCGTTCTGGAAACAGCCGAGCGCAAGATACAGTTCATGAGTTTTTAAAAATCCTATAATAGCCACAGACTCAGTTTAATTTCTTATTCATTAAGTTTGCATGTAATGATTGTGCAAAGGCAGCAACACAAGGAGTTCTATATAATGGGCAAGTATATTGAAATTGTGTGTTCAGTCTCCAATAACCAACCCATAAATACAGATCAACATTCTAATATCTAATTCAATCATAGTTATACATTATAGATGGCATCTGAGGATTAATATAGTTTATATGTATTTTTTGACTGTAAATAAATATGTTTTTATAAATGGGAAATTTATGTATACTACTCAAAATAGAAAAAAAATGTGTTTTAAACAGATGTTATGGAACAACATTGTAATGTAGGCATAAACAAGATGTTTAATATGAGGTATAGCCTCTTCTGGACATGATGCAAGCAGTCACCCATCTGTGTATGGACTGAACAAGTATCCAGATCTGCTGTTGCTCAATTGCTCAACAACAGATTTGAGTGCAGCCTGCAGCTGCAGTGCAGTAGTCATTGATGGTGGCATCTGATGATCACGTCGACCCAGGATTTCCCCAGCACGTTCAATTGGAGACATACTGGGACTAAATCCTAGCCAAGGAAGTCTGGATATACTCCTAGTTTAGAAATGTCTGTGCTACTCTGGCAGCAAGAAGGGTCCATGTTGGAGCACCTCATGACCATTCAACTCAGAGATAGCCCTCTTATGGACATAGAAGGCTGGGGCTACAGTTCATATAGGCATATAGGCAAGTTGTGCATACACTGTTTTTGTGTTCAGTAAACAAATCACTAGTTTTCTAAGAGATTACAATGATTTACTGAGAAGCAAAGACTGAAAAAAATATTTCTCGACATAAAACTTATTTCTTTTCTTCCCAGCGCAACATGGAGCTTACACAAATATAGAACAATATAGCTCTCACTCTGACTTTATGAGGTTAAAAACATGTATAGACGTGTGCACTGTATTCGAGCATTCACAATTCCCTATCTTACACTTAGAGTTGTCATGCTCTAAATTTACACCGTTAGGTTTTAATTTCTATTTTTAAGCAATGTGTTTTTAATGTATTATGTAAAATATTCACCTATACATATGAATACCTTTTGCTTGCCTTACTGAAATCCATGACTGGAATTATTTTCTGTGTGTCCATTATAAAAAACAAACTATAAGCACGTGCAATCCTGCAGTACTTTGAGTTTACAGCTACATTTTTTTATGTTAGTTAAAATATAATTTGTTGTATATACTATACTTAGCAAGAAGTAGGTAGTGTTGAGTGGTTTACACAGGTATAAATGAGAAAGACTTTGAGTCTACATTCTACTGCTAATTTGAATTTGGTGAATTAATAAATCATCATCACATTAAAAAAATACAACAATGGTTACCACCAAAAGGGCGTTTAACATAAAGAGCGTAACAGATATGTTATTGTCTAACCCTGCACTCTGGAGGCAAGCTCAGTGTGGAGTGGAGCACTCCAGATATGACAGGGTTTGAGTGTGGGGGGCAGGATGCGGTGGGGCAAAGACTATCACCTATTTTTCAGTGTCCACATAGCCTCTAGGTTAGCAAAAGGGATCAGGGTAGCGCCGCATTACAATGACAGAGTGGGAGCTTCCTGATAAGTCGTATCTTTTCTGCTCACCACTTCAGGACCCCATACAGCTCTAGGTCCTGCCTGGAAGAGGTGCCAACTTCTATCTCAGGGAAAATGTGATGCCCACAATTTACAGTGTTTATGTATGTGTAAATTTAAATAATTGGGGTATTTTAATAAATACTTTTTAATAAAACTTTAGTAACTTTTTTATATTGTACAAATACATTTGAAAATACTGCATACTTAATTTCTTGAAGTGATTTCAGTGGGCAAATGAAGTGTTTAAAAAAGCATTTAATATGATTTATAGATTGTTTAATAGAAAAGAAATAGCTACTTTTTTCTTATAAAGCTTATTAAAAAAATGTGACCCTCAGCAAGTCCACAGCATTGTGGAGTGTAGTGACCCTGAATCAGAAACAACATGATTACGGGTCTGGGGTTTTCAAATCATGTCAATTACATCATCCCACTTAGCAGCATTCACAGTCACATGAAGATATCGCGCACAAAGCTGTACTGCCACACAACTGTCAACAAAAACCTTCTGGCCTTAATTACTTCTCTTCTCAAGCAGGAACAAAGACATACAAACTAAAAACAATGATTCTGTCAGTATGTAGGAGTGTAAGCACAAAAACAGTTTGGCAACACAGAGTTGTTTATTTGAGTTTGGATTGGCGTGACTGTTCCCATCACTAGGGGTGGGTTCTTATAATCGATTCATCGATTAAAATCGATTCTGGCTTGGATAACGTAAAATCGATTCATTAAAATCCTGAATCGATTTTTTAATATAAATTTATTTTGCCCAAAATGCCAGAATCTCAGGTGAAATCTCACAAAATTTCAAGAACCACCAAACAGTTAAGACAGTAAATGAGAGCAGGAACACGGATTCTGCACAAAGACTTAAACACACAGCGGGACCCGCGGATCAGAATCAGTTAGATGTCGCTTTTCTCACAGTCGGGGCTGAAAGCCGACAGCTCGCTGACTCTGATCTGTCGGCGGGTCTGCGCTTTGTGTGCACGCCCTTTATGCGCCGATTCTAAAGCTGTTAGTTTGATCTCTCTCCAAACAATATTGACCGAACCAGCAGCAAAAGAAGATCCAAACTACGCTTCACATAAACATCGTCATGAATTCACTCAGACTTTTACTGTTTTGCTTCCACTGCGATGCACAGCTCTCTCTCTGTACTTCAAGAACAGTTTCCCTTTCTTCATTATTCGCTTGCTTGTTACGCACAAGTCTACTGTTGTTTACAGGCTGTCGGCCGCTGTTTTTTCCCTTTTACATTCTTCCGAAAAGAAAACCTCATTTCTGCTGTTCAATACTGAACAAATTTAAACTTTTTAAAATTATTCAAAATGCAAAACGCTGTGTCTGTAATAAAACCGCTGTAACTTCAGAGGTGATGTTCATATGTTGATTAATGGTTTTCTTTCGTTTTTGATGTACTGCAGAATATTTTTATAAAATCCCAGGCCAGGAAAATCACCTTCATGTTTTTCTGTGTTTTATCCTCAGCTACTTTGACACAAAGGCCTCTGCTGTGATGCTCACACCTGTGATAAAGTCTTGCGTGTGTCAGCTTCCTTTTTATTGATACAAAAATATGTAAATGTACTGATCTGAATTATAATATTTCTGACTGTCAAAATTTCCCAGATTTAAATCGAATCGAATTAAATCGAATCGTGGATCGAATCGATTCGGGGCCTTGTGAATCGGAATTGAATCGATTCTAGAAATCAGTGACGATACCCAGCCCTACCCATCACTGTGACGAAGGACAGCCTCCTGAGATCGACTAAATTGGCTGTTGAGTATCTAATCAGAACGCTGCCCTGCTGGCAGTTGATGTGCAACAGGAGTGGAAAGGGAAGGCTGATGAAGAACTGTAATCAGAGTTTGCTGTGTGGGTTTTTTATGTATATTACCAGAGGAAATTTTTAGAACACCCCAGTTCTTCCAGTTCTTATTGAATTTCAGTTCGAGTCCAATGAATAGCTTGAAATGGTACAAAGGTAAGTGGGGGATTGCCAGAGGTTAAAAAAAAGGTAAGGTTACACAAATCTTTAAAAAAAAAAGTACATTTCAGAATTATTCAAAGAGGCAGTTTTCAGGGAACAAGAAATGCATTAACAACTTAAGCTGTTCTGCAGCAACGCAGGTTGATCAAGTCTTGAAAGGTGGTGCTACCAATTTCTGGTAGGTGTCCCAACTTTTCTTGAGTACTTACAATTTCTTCTGTCTGCATAAAAGTATAGTTGAAACACACTGTGGTACCATGCCCTTGTAAGCTTTATTTAAACAGTGATGTACTGCAGATAGTTGTGTGCTACTATAAATATAGCGAGGAAAAAGGTAGGTAACAATGAAAGAGATACAGAACATCATAACCCTTTAAAGGTTAGGTCTTTCCTACAGAGAAATCACAAAGAAAGGCAAAGTGTCAGTAAGTATAGTCTTCTTCAGCATCCAAAGGCACTAAAAAACTCTGATAGGAAGAGATCCGGTAGACTCAAAGCCACAAAGAATCACAAAACAAGTTTCTGAGAGACAACAGTTTGTCCCTTGGCCATGAAACATGAATTGGCCAGCACAGTCTGCGAACTTAAACTTCATCGAGCTGGTTTGGGATGAACTGGACGGAAGACAGAAAGCACATTTATGGGAACTTCAGCAACAGAGTGGAGAAAAACTTTCTGAAGAATATTTGGTTTCTAATTGAATTCCATAAGTTCTTTTAAACTTTGGTTATTTCTTCTATGCTTGCATTTCATAGTACAATGAGACATTGAATATCTTGATTTTCAATTAAAAAACAGGAAGAATTTGGGTACTCTTAAACTTTTGACCAGTACTGTACTTCAGATCATGTGGCTTATCGTGTGTGCAGGCAACCAATAAGCAGGCGCTAGTTTACGTCACTCTTTATGTCGCGTTTGTCACATAGTAACTTTCTCCAACTTGACTGCTTATCTGTGTTTGCTATTTTTATGATGGCATTGTGTGATGGTTAAAGTCCAGTTTATTACTTGTAAATGTTGATATTTCTTTCCTTGTGCAGTTGAGGCAATATCGCTGTTGTTGCTATGTATGGATAGAGATGTAGAACTACATATTGGAGCTAGTGTGGCCTTGTTACTTTTGGGTTACGTTTATCTTATATACTGATTTCCAAGCTATGATTTAGTTATTATTTCATGTCATATTTCAATACTCTTACCTGTGATGTGCAATACATTTAAGTATTATGCTGGCAGAAATATAGCTGGATATATGTTACACTGTTAATGTGTTTATTGTGTTTATTATGTTATTTATTTCTTTTTAAAGTACCACACACATGCAGACAAGACTAGAGGTGTAATTTACACATTTTCAATGAAGGATCATCTGCACGGCCGCCTGGTGATCACATTGTTCATTAACAGGCAGAATTACACACTCCTTATATCCATTCCAATCATAACCTCAGAACTAGATGGGATGAGATGATGTATATATATATCAGTGGTGGCCGTCGGTTACCTCTAAGACTGGGATTTTACTCTCTTGCTAATTTGCACACATACAGCTAGGGGTCGTAGTTGTTGTTATTATACTACTATTATACTACAACAAATTGGAGAGTACTACAGTGGCAGTGCAGAGCCCACATACCCCCTCTAATGACATAATCTACATCTCTTTGACCCTTAAAGACCCTCTCATATTTGCAGATGCATAAAATGTAAAATGCAATCAAATTTTTTTCTCTTTATTTTCTTTTTCCCCCAATTACAGTTAACATCTAAGCCTAACATACCAGATGTATGACACATTTTATTTTTCCTTTTACATTATTTCCATCTGTTTTCTGTCGCTTGACTTTGTGACCCTACATCTGGGTGACTGATTACTTCTTTGTGAATAAAACTGTAAAACTGTAACTGTAAGCTAAATGCTGAGTCAAATAGGGCATAGAAGACAAGTGGTGATAAAAAGATCACGCAAACCAGTGTTGATTGCACCAACACTGAACAAGGGGAATTTGCGGCTTGTCAGATCATAAATTATATGGCACCCTCAGTTCAGACACATAGAGAAAGAAACTAATTTTGAAACAGTAAACGTAATACATAATTACTCACTTCACCAAACAGCCACCGTTACTACGTAAGTGCTGTTTAACCAGCATTATAAAGGTTGCTTCTTCCAAACTACATGTTAGCATGGTTGTTACTTCACTGCCATTTCAATTTAGAGCTAAACACACACACAAACACACAAAAGCACGCATGCACACACACAGGCAAACACCAGTGACCACTTGCAGGTTGTAACAAGATATGAACATTTATCTACTCCTTGAGAGGAATTTGCAAACCTGACCAACAGTTATTTACTCAACATTATCATTCAGCTGGACTGACTGATTTACGTTTCTGGCAAGCTGATAACTGTACTGCAACATTTACTCCTCTGTTTTCCCTCTTTTTTTCTTCCTTTGTTCCAACCAGAATATCCTGGAGGACACATCTGCTTCTATAGCTGTACTCCACTATGTTTAGCGTCTGGTGTTTCAGAGCTTTTTGCTGAAAACGGTTTCCTTCAGTGGCTGAAGGTGTGTTTTTTTCCTCTTCTCCTTTAAAGCTGCCAAGCTGTTCACCCACAGATCAAACTTACATTTTTTATTCAGAGTGGTCTACAAACACTAAGGGTCATGAACAGGAACCATTTATCTCTGGTTTGAGTTCTTAAGTGGGGCACAAACCCTGCAAGCTTTGAGGCCTCTTGGCATTTGGCAGTCAAAAGCTAGGAACATGGAATGTCTAGTTTGCACCCAATCATGGTTTGCAAACATAATCCATTTGAGACTCAAGTGACAGACGGAACAACTGAAATAGGTCATTGGTCAAACCAGCAGTAAAGCTGTGGAGAGCAAGACTATGGACAAGCGGTCTGAAAAGAAAAGCTGTTTATGGCCTTTGAAACAGACCAGAAAATCTCTGCATAGCCTTTTATAGTTCAACAGACACTCAAATGAAGCACTCAAACTCACTGCTGTTTACACTAAGACAATGAAAATAAAAAGATCTGAAAACTATGGGCTTCATCAGTCTAATAACAGAGTAAGTAATACTGTAAATTATTAGGTTTTCATGTAATCATATGAGTCTGTTCAGCTGAACTTTAACTTCATAGTAAATAAATCCTCTGATAATAGAACTAAAGTAGCATCCCTGGGAGAGTTACCACATTTTACATCATTCTAAATCATGCTAAATCAAAATTAAAAATACAATTTTGAACATTACGTTTTACAGCAGAATAACCAAGAGGAACATGTAAGTAAATATCAGTTATGACAGCTCTTAAATGTTCTTCTTGCCCTGTACTGGGGTTGTTTACCCTCCCTGATATTTTGAATGTTTCAGTCTCTGGACTTGCAATTGTATTGGGCCTACAGCTGAGCTGTTTATAGCTTGTGTTTGTCTAAATGCTCATGTTTCTCACCCCATGGGGCATCTCCTTACTTTTCTGATATGATCTATACAAACATATCCCTAGGTGCAATAAAACTGAATTATACATTTATAGAACTCACTGGATTAACACACTGATGCAATCTGCTTTTGCACAGGTTTATCTGCCAGTTGTTAGTCAGCTTAAACTCACAAAAAAGAAAAGCTTTAACCTCCTGAGACCCTTCATCCTTATATAGGGATACAACATTTAGACTTATCTGCACTTCATACATTCATTCTGGTCAATAAAGCAATTTGTTGCCTTCTTAAACACTGGTGACTTTATTTTAAAAATTAGTTTCTGTTAAACAATGATGCTTAGTTTTCACACTTATCAGGTCCAACTAATCCTAAATAGCTGGAGACTTAAAAACATGCAGCTAAACATGCGCTCAAGTCTCAGAAGGATACATTGCAGGAAACTATAAAGTGCCGAGAACCGTTTAGTTTAATGGTTTTTGCAACGCAGCATTTACTGAATTCTTTAAAGAAGACAAATGTACAAAGCTGGATTTTAAGACCAAAATCCTTTTTCACTGGCACATTCTCAATTTTCCTAGTAAAAGCATTAACTTGGGATTTTTTTTTCTTCATGTTTTTTCTCTACCTAGAAATAGTCAAAATTGTAAACAGAAATTCTTTAAATAGTAACAGTTTAAAGTGTATCTCTGACTTAAGCTTTATGCAACTGTGAAGAGCCATAGGGATTAGACCGGGGCTAATGACGACTGATCTTTGTCTCTCACTCGAATGGTGAAGGAATATGTGCATTTATTGACCTCCCTCCATCTCTGCAGTCGTTGTGTTCAGACTCCCTGAACGTACTCGCCTCTAGTTATTGTGATTCATTGAAACAGTAAATAAAATCTCCATCCCCAGCCGCTGATGGAAATGATTGCTAAAGTGTGTGCATTTGCATAAAAGCAGCAATGCATCAGCTGACGTTCAGCTGGTCCCACTGAATTATGAATTTGATCAGTGTCATTTCCTATTTATGTGATTTAAGCAAAATGTCTCAAGCCGTCTTCCTAAATAATGCGGCAGCCTAGGTGTGACAGGTTTGGTATGGTGGAAAACAATCATAAAACACCAAAACTTCTCTGGGGATACAAAATCCATCATCCTTTCTTCATGAATGGTGAAAAAAAGAAAATGAAAATTGGAGTAGAACAGAGACCCTCTGAAGATTGAATTAGTCTTGAACTCTATTATTTTTCTGGGCCTACAAGAACTATTTAGCCACTGCACTAAGTAGATCTCCTTCCACAGGAACACACCGTGTTTCCCAGGGGATTACTGTTGATGATTATATGTCAATACAAGGCCATCTCCATCTTTCTCTGTCTCCTTTCTTTGTATCATCGGCTTACTCTCCTTTCCTGTGTTCTTCTTCCATGCTGCAGTTCCCATTTCTCTCACTTGTGCCAAAACTGCAAGCCTCACAAAATAAAGTTGAAAAAAGGGTCCAGCAATCTGTCAGAGAGTCCTGTGGCCACGAGGCAGCTGAGATTGGACCTGGCTGAAACAGCAATGGAGGTTGAAAATTGATAGGGAATGACAGTAAGCGTCTAGAGGGGGGTAATTTTTAGATTGGTTTTCCCTCTTTAGAGTGAATGGGAGAAAAAGACAAGGTGGGGTTCGGTTTTTTTTTGCCTGATACTGGAGACAAAATCAATTAATGGGCCAATTGTTCCCATAGAATTCTCATTCAGCCAGCTTGCAGACTGAGGACATACAGACCCACGGTACAGCACAGAAGATGGTGTCGTTACTGTGACAGGCAGCTTTACTCCAGCACACATAGAACATAATGGCTCCAACTTATTGTGTGCAGAGAACCATGTATAAATATTGGACCAGGAACACTTAGAATGGAAATTCTAGATCGAATGTTTATTTGATATTAACTATGTAACTGAGCACATTATTATTATGCCACTTTGATTTCTCCAATATGTCTCATTTCCCAAGTCCAGTCATAGTGCAACATAATCGTATCCTTTTAAACCCTTTGAACATGCCATACTGTATGACAGGAAAATGCTGTAAAGTGCCAGTAAGCCTAGATGAAAAGGTATATGTGTAGTTTGGAAGCATAGCATACTTTATCACAGGACTAAGGGAACAACCCAAATAAGGAATGTGTTAAATAAGAAAAGGAATGAAAGAGCAGCTGGGGTCAAGAATGTGACGGAAGGCAACAGCCCACATCCTCTTATTTGTTCGCGCTTGGCAGCTAAGCTATAGCCTATGCTTGAATAATTGCATTCAAACAAACGCTCTCTAAAATCCATTCAGAGATGCTTTGCTGGGTTAAAAGCTTAAACCTTCTTTTGAATAGATTTAAAAACAAATACATTTACGATAATGCAATTAAGGGGGCTTTTTTCTGCAGGTTATAAAACTCATTCTTTTGTATCTAACTGACGCACACAACTATGTGCATTGTGAGCACCATTACAAGCCAAAGTGGATGCTCTGTGGGCAGCAGTGGAGCTCTTTGAACACTTTTCAGTCCTGCCAACACTTTTGCCAAATGTCACACATATTTCTAAGTGCTTAATCATAGCAAGAAATAAAACCACTCAGATGTTTAATAAGTTAACAACTACCTAATGTTTTCTATATAAATAATATATTTTTGAACCCTTTTGACAAATTAAGCCCCACAGACTTGATGTTCGTGTTCCCTTTAAAGTCTTTGTGACAGGGCAACACTTAGGCTCCTATAAAATCTATAAGGATCAGCAGTGTTACTCCATGGGAAACTACATGCACAATACCCTTAAGGCTAATGCACCTTCTCAAGCAGAGTTTCATTTCCTCATAATGATTTTATTCCAGGAAAAAGCACTTAAGTCTCATATCAATGGCTGCGCTCTGCAGCCAGAAAATCAGAAATGAGAGATACTGAAACACCTGTGCAATCAGTGGTGCTAAGGATGCTTTATTGCCATTTGTTTCATCTAAGCTCAGCAAAAAGACTTACCGGGAAAAACTCATATGTGCTTATCCCTACACATTAGCGAATGCATGGTGGGATAATAATTCATGTTTGCTCTTTAAAAGCAGCCATTATCTTACCTTTCATTCCTATGACAATCTGAGTCCTCTGGGAAAAGTAGAGCCTTATAGTTCATATATATATGTATGCCAGTTTGTTTTATATTATGCTATATATTTTTTGAGATTCGTTCATCACAAATATCCATTTCTATTTGAAGGCACCTATTTTTGTAATACTTCCTCTATATACCGCCACAAAATTCAGACCATGAGCTGTTCCTTTTCTTCTCCATACTTTTCTTATCCTGTCATAGTGGTACAAGTTCATTTTAGTTTCATCTGTCCAAACAATTTGTTTTTCCCTCGAGAACTGTGCGGGCTCTTTCAGATGTTTTTTTCTGGCAAAGTTTAATCTGGAGTTCTTGAGTGTATCAAGTGGTTTGGACCTTTTTGAAAACCCTGTGTAGTTAGTTTCACGAAGGTGTCTTGTGATTGTAGACTGATAATGAGACACCTACTTCTCAAGAGTCACTGACTTGGTTAGATGAGTGAAGGGTTCTTGTCCAGGTGATGACCCACCTTAGTTGTTTTCTGTGCTTTCTTTTTCTTTGGTGTTGCTGAGCTGGCCAGTGCATTCCTTTTTTTAAGAACATACCAGATTGTTCATTTGAAACATCTGAAATGATTTTCAGATTTTTGTTTTATCTGTTCCAACTGTCAAGGAATAATGAGGGAAAAGGCTTCACTTGGCCATGAAAGTGCTTGGCAGTCAATTACCCAATTACTTTTGAGCCTCTGAAAATTGGGCCTGTGTTTAAATATGTCTGTAATTCCTATTTCAAGGGGTTTAACAATACGTCTGTTGAACCCCTTGAATTAAAGCTCAAAGTCTGAACTTCAATCACATCTTGATTGTCTGATATAAAATCAGCTGTGGTGGTGTACAGAGGTAAACTTAAATATCTGTCATTTTGCGAATACTTATGGACCCAGCTGTAGTAAACACCAACTAAGCCTAACCTAAATCAGTCCGCAGTTTATGCATCCACACAGAGGAAACATTTGCATTAATAAAGTCAGGGAAATTACATGATCATGAATATGCTAAATGATTTTTTTATGACGTACAAAAAGAAAAGAACCCAGCTGTTGATCGTGGAAACTCTGTATATAATATATAGGAAAATTGTATCAGCTGATACACATAAACTGTAGAAAGGGGACTAAATCTTCCCTTTAATGTGGTTTCAGCTGTCACCCATGATTTATTTAATATTTCAGTGTTAAATACAGTATGATCGCCAGGTACAAATGAGGTGTTAAACATCTGCCAGAAGGGCAGCAAAGGTGACGTACGTCACTTTCACACGCAGCTTCTCAAGCAAGTGAAAACACGTGCACATTTCCCATCTGGTCCCACACACATCACTCAGGGCAGACTGCCCGCATTTATATGCCTTTCATCTCAAATGAGATGCTAGAGTCATTAATAAAAGACTCTGTGGGTCTCTGTCTCACATGTACACACAGACACACACACTCAGTTTTATGGACCATTGATAGCAAATTCATCAGTGGCTCATGACGGTTGTAATGCCTAAGTCTGACGAATGAAGGCGGCCTGCAGTGTCTGCTCTGTCTGGCAGTGCTTTGCTCTGGATTAGCTAGTCAATTCTCATGAGCTGAACAATCTCCCTGCGTTGCCTGAGGAGATGACAGGGTCACGGCTGATGAAAATGAAAGGGAAAAAAAAATTAAAAATCACACCTTGCCTTGGGGCACTCCATCATAGAATTCAAACTCTAATATTATATATTAACTGAGACAATGATGGAGAAAGATTGGTATTCAGGATAAGACCTAAGGGAATAGGGGTTGCTATTTATTGACAACCACACCAGCATGGAAGCTTAAGCCTCCACTCCCCGCGATCTTTAGCCTCGCAAAGTGTGAAAATATCTGATTTTTTAATGAGTGAGTGTTAAATGAGAATGTTTCACCCCCTATGAGGGTTCACTGTGCACAATCGATTGCTTTCACTAAACAAACTACGACCCGTTCGAATTCCAGGAATTCCAGGTTGTCATTGTTAATTCAACTCAAATGCATATAAATGACAATGTCGTTCACTGCGTGGCTTCCTGCCTTTCATTCCAACACTGTCGATCAAGTAGTCTCTGCTTCAACATCCAAGAATCTGACATCCACATGCTGGCAAGCCCATTTCATGCTTCAAGTCCTTGGAGTAATGGGGGCCGAACTTGTGTGAGAGTGAGGGGTTAGGAAAAAAATGATCAGAGAGAAAGATAGGCAGTAATCTCAGCCGCATTCCACCACAATCTGCGTCCGCCGGTTTAAAATCGTCACTGTGGATGGTACCGGCCACAGTTTTAAGAAAGCCGCAAAATGCAAATACAGTCACTTTGGCATATGAAGCTACTACAATGTAACTGTGTCTAAAAGAAAAAAGATGCATATTCTCTCAGTTTTCTTTGAGGGGCTTTGGCAGGGGAGATTTAAAACAGTCTTTATTTTGGTGCCCTTTAACACAGTTACATAAGCAGCCCTCTTATTTTCACAGTCTGTATTCGTACTAAAGTGATAGTAATCCATGGGTTTGTTTCAAAGGCTGCAGTCATCTAAGTTAAAAACCCAAACAGTGAGATTATCATCCTTCAGAAACCGCAGATGGACAGATATATGTGAGAGCTCTTTGATTTTTCTTTTTTAATTTTTCAAATTAAGAGCAGAATTTCCATGACACGTGAAAGAAAGATGGCTTAGGTCAACAGGGACAGACGATTAGATTACTTGGTAAGAGCCTGAACTGATGGAGCGACTGGAGGAGTCCAAGATTGCAAATGTGCAAAAATGTATATCCTTTCACAAACGTGCAGAAATGACAAAGTGCAAGCTAGCAACTATCCTCCTGCCACAAATTCCTTATTAGACTATTTATCGTCCTCCAGCATTTTGTATTAGTAGGCAATCGGGTAGTAAATAAATGCTGCTGAGTCCAACCAGAGCCAAGTCTAAGTTACTGTAATTGCAGAAATGTGCACTATTTGCTTATTCATGGGGATAACTAATTAGGTGTACACTGCTATCTAAGGTGGCGTATAATGAATTGGTGCTTTGCTAAGGTGGCTGTGCTAGATATACACTACTGTTTGTGGTTTTATTCTTGGACAGCTTACACCAGACACGATGAGCATGTTAATTAGTTGCACCGGGCCAGGCAATAATAACTGTCATGTTTATGCTTGATGAGCTGTGCTGGTAGTATAAGATGTAAAAACATGCCATTCATAATGTCATGATATGAAAAAGTCTCTATCAACAATTAACTTGTGTTCTAACATCTATTACAACTATCTTCCTTTTGGTTCAATTATATTATTGCACATTGTGAATGAACACTGTGCTATTGAACTTTATTTTCTCCTGGGTGTTGCTGCTAAACACACAGCAAACAAATTAAGAATTAATTTTGTGCATGAGTGGGATAGCTAGTTAGATGATAACATATCAGATTCTAATGACACAGGAGGAATACATTTTTTGGAGATATATTGTTGGGGTTTTTTAGGTAAGCATTCAGAAGAAAATGATTCCTCCTAATGATTAGGTGGACAAATGAACTGAGACAGGTAGCTAAGAGGTGTCTGGCTGTTATTACGACAAAGCAGGTGTGAAGTGCATGCATGTGTGTTTGTGCGCATATTGTTAAAAATGACCTTTGGTCCCAAAGGCTCACACTATTCTTATTAATAGTCTGGGCCATGTGAGAGGCCAGACACTGTGTCACCATGGATATTTCATCAAACTGTTGAGTCTACAAGCACACACACGCATACACACACAAAGTCAGAGTACCTGCATCAGGTTGCCATTGTGATGAAAACCAGCAATCTATAATTTCAACAGAACACACACACACACAGACACACACACACACCAATAAACAAACAAAGTGACAAAAATAAAAACAGCCATCTAGAAATGTCACGCCAAGATGACAATGATGATTTGGTAGCCAAATTAGGATATGGAGCCACCAAAACAATCCCAGTTGATTAGATACTGGGAGGGAAATATGTAGCTAATGGTTATGGAGTTACATTTATTCAGTTTTCAAACTGACTAGCGACTCAGCTGACAGCTTCTGCAAACAAAGCCACGAGATTGAAAAGACTGTCACTGCAAATGTGTGGCACCTTTTCAGTGACTTACTGAGAGCAAGTTCTGTCATCCAGCCATGTATATTTGATGAGCTGTGGAGGAATGGACAGTGTCTGAAAACAGCACCCAACAGAGGGACCAATTTGATTTGTGACAGTGACAAAACAAGCGGCCAAATTAATCTCAGTTTTTATTTAATGCTGTGGAGTAAATGTGATTAGGCACCAAGGTGTTCAAACAGAGAAATAAATGCAAGATAATAAAAGCCCCAATCAGACCGCCTCATTGAAAAACAAAATTACCTCTCGCGCTAAGATAGTGGCAAATCAGACTTACCAAGGCGCATGATTATTATACTTTCTTTACCATTATCCCTGACTTGATTCCAACAGGCAGCTGATTATCTGTATCTTGTTCCAAATTGTCATCTGTCTGCCACAACGGGAAGAAACTGGCTGGTACATGCGAGAGCCGCTTGCTGCACTCACCTGCAGCACAGGCGCTGAAATAACTAGGACAGAAATCAGCTACAATTACGCTGTCAAAATGAGCTGACTGAAAATACATGCAGGCTCCCAGGCATAATGCACTGATTGACATAAACGCATAAATGGACGTGTGCAAGCCTTTGGAGGCACATACAGGCATCAGCACACAAACAGAGCTCACCTGATCCTTACTGAGTGTCAGGTTAGTCAGACAGCAACAGCCTGTCCTGTTTTACAGCTAGCTTTATAGAGAGTACCCATCTACGGGGTTAAGACCAATCATGTCACTCCTCTGAAGCACTGTTTTCTCTCTGGCTGACAACTGTGAGACAAAAATGAGCGGTGTAATCTGCAATGATTGGGGGTGTGGATGGTCGAGTGCTGGCAGAGGTAAAGAACACAGGTTTGATGTGGCGAGAAGATCAAAACCAGAAGATTGTGCTGCTATAAAAATTATCAACAGCTACGACCACACAAAATCTGCTGCTATGGTTATAAGTAGAAACGTCTGCATGACTAATGCTGTCCAATTCCAGTTTACAAAAACCGGCCGCAAATTACCTACGTGGTAATCACAGGGCACGCTGGAGAAATTTGAGACGGAAAGCTGAGTAACTGTGCACAATTGCAAATACATAACCACACCTGGGATAGTAAGGGTTGGGCAAAGACGGCCTTCCATATCCTCTAGGTGTTTCTTTTAGCGTAAATGCACCTCTTGTGTCACAACCGCACCTTGAGGTTAAGAAGATTTACATGACACGCTTGAAAAATATACAAGAACGAAAACAAGCTTTGCTAATCTGTTCTGTTATGTGAACTTTTACCTCTGTGCTTGGAATATCTTTAGTCCAAGGTTGAAAAGCCGCTCAGCTACCAGTATGGAGATGCAATGCAGGTATTTGGAAGCAAAACAAGAGGGGGGAAACATCTATAGTTCTTCCCACAGTTGCAGCATTTTTCAGATGTAAGGTAATTCAATACTCTTCAGTTAAAATAGTCAGAAACCGTCCTCGCTGATGCGGCGAAAATTTCCTGTGTTAATGAAAGACATGTATTCAGAGTAAAGTGGCAACTAAGAATCTGAGACCGCAGCGTTTACATTAGAAACACAACACGCTGCCTTGTTTACATGGAAAAGAAGGTTATGTGAAGCTCCCCAAACTTCCAAGACTGTTATCTAGTTATCCGCAAGTAGCAAAGCCTCAGTCACACCCTGTTCTGAGACATCCACACTAATATAATAGTGTGAATCACTGTCATATTTTTAGACTTTTGATTTCAGGTTGAATAAAATCTCTTCAAGTTTATTCCATGCAAGTCAGCTAGGAAAAGTAAAACAAGGATGTCTGTTCCCAAACTCAAACAATAGCAGCTACTCTGAGGTCATCTCAGGTTAAAGTCTCCCAACGGCTTAACACTAAAACAGGTGACTGACTACGTATGGCACCAGGCGACATGTCAGCACGATGTGCTTTCATGTTAAACAGCACCACAAATCTCCGGCGATCTGGCAAATTTCGTCAAGCAGGACAAACACAAAGAAACACTGTCTTTTCAGTGTAAGACCTTTGAATGACTGAAACGCACTTCATACTCCAGTCTAACTCTGGCTGCTGCACTTGTTCCATTCACTCACCAGACTTTCCTTGCTCCCTGTCTGATTTCATCCCCTCCCCCGAGGGGAGTTCACCAGAGGACTCCAGGATCTGACGTGCGTCCTGAGACTTTCAGGACAGACCAAATCCTAAAATTACTGTTTCTTCAGCTTCCCAAACTCAAACCCTGTCATTCTTTAATTTTCATCCCCTAAAGTCAGGCTCAGTTGACACCAGGAAATAAATCCAGGAGTTATTCCTCTGTCTTTCCCCTGTAAGTGTACCTGTTCAAGGCTACTCCCATGAATTCAATGATACAGTGCATTAGGCCCCTCCCACTTGGCTCAAATAGTTAACTAGGTATGAAGGAGGAGCTCAAAGGGGCCATGACTACGATTTTCCCACATTATTCTAACACAGAGATGCACCAATGAGGGAAAGAGCCAAGCCAAGGTGTAGTCTTACAGGCAGGTGGGTGTTAATTTGTGTGCAATCCAATACCAGCAAGCTGGACAAAACCAGGCCTGTTGACTCGCCCGAGGCTTGAGTAAGCTAATGCTTTTAAAATAACACTTAGATCATAAAAAAGATCTTTAGCACCATTAAAACCACTGCTGCTGTGGGAAACTTTTGCACAAGAAAAATATCACGTGAGTTTTCTTTCTTGTGGTTGTCGAGCAACTTGAACAGTGCAAACTAAGTGTGCTCTGCAGAGTAAAGTAGAAGCTTAGGCAACACAATAATGTTTGGATTTATGACCAAATTTGTGGGATGTTCACAGGATATTGTCGTCATTTCTGGATTAAAACATAAATCCACTTTAAAATGTAATAAACTGGATGTGTTTACACTGAATTGTTAAGGCAGTCTTTTAAAGCCTTCTGCATTGATTTTATATGCCTCTTGTTAATATTCTGGTTGACAAGGAATGTGTACAAAGTCACTGTGACTTAAAGCAGACACAGATGCGTGCCATTTGTAATCTTTTCTTTTTGTCCAACCACCCTTGCAGTGACACGATATTTGAGGCAGGACGGTGAGTGAAGAAATGCTGATGGCCTAGTAGTTAGACAGAAGGAGCTGAGATTTTAAAGAAAGTTGATAAGCCCATGCATTAATTAAGGTTTATTCATCTTTCCGCAAGGAAAAGATAAGACCTTTACAAATGAGCAGAATGATGACGATGACTATAAAAGTATTTCCTACAATTAAAGCACACATAGGGAATTAGTCATAAAAAAGACAAAACAGTAGAACAGAAACTAATCAGAGAATAACAACGAGGATGTTGAAGTTATTTCCCCTTCATTCCACATAGTAATTAGGAATAAATCAGCAGTTTCTGTATGCCACTCTTTGCACAAAATTCATATTATATCAGGTGATTCAAAGTCAAATTTTAAGGATTTAAAATTTCTCTTCTCACTGTTAATCTCATGAATTATTTATTTTTATGCATTTTAAAAACCTTACTGGCCTCCTGGTGGTGTGTTGTCAAAAACCTTCTTAAACCATAATTTAAAAGTCTACTTTATGCTCAAATTAGAAATCAAACATGGCAAAACAATGCAGCGTGAAATGTGATCAAATATAGAACAATAACTACGGAATTGCTCTTTATTATACGACATCCATAAAGTATGTTCTGGACTCAACAATAGCAAATCACAAGACTTACTTTACAGACGTGTTTGTAAAAGCCCATGTGTACATTTTACTACAAAGAGCAAATATCACAAAAGTGTCTGAGATGTCTATTGCACCAGTCTATTTTCTTCTGTTTATTCAATTCAGGGCTGGAGCCTATCCCAGCTGTCACTCTGAGTACACTCTGGACAGATCTCCAGCCTACAGCAGGGCTAACGCAGAGGGACAGACAACCATTCGCACTCACATTGAAACCTACGGCTGATTTAGAATCACCATTTAACCTAAGCTATACATGCTTTTGGACTGAAAGACAGGAGAACCCAGAGAGAAGCCTCACAATTATGGGGAAACTATCCAAACTCCACACAGAAAGGACCCACTGACTGAATCTGAACCCCAGACTTTCCTGGTGTGGAGCAGGGCTCCTAAATACCGCACCACCTTGCCACCCCCCGACTTCTATTGGAAATATTTCAAGGTCAATTAACATCTATGGCAGAAGCCTATGTTATCCACATATAAAGCACAAAGTAAAATGAACTCAACTGAATTAAATAAGCATAAATACTGACAACATGGGCACATAGAGGCACTATTTTTTGTGAGGCCACATCAAATACAAGACTTTGTACTGTGAACATGTGCTAATGTGATTTCACTTCATGATAACACACAAGGATGTTCAGCAATGCGTGGGAAGAAGTCTCCTGAGTTATATTGTCCCACACAATTGGAATCGAGCCACTGATTTTTTGCTGTAACTTATTTTTCCTGTACAGCCGTAATCCCATTCCACAGGATGGTAACCAATACCTTTTAATGCCAGTGAAGAGGAAAGATGGAGTTAAAGTAGCTATAAAGGAAGTCATGTACCTCTGCACAGTGTGTAATGAATCTACGGATGAGACATGACTCAGCTTCCAGCTCTGGAGAAAAGTCATTTATCGTGTACAGATGTTGGCTGTAAAAATTTCTACAATAATTTTAAAGAAATACATGGGGTGGGGGGGACCTCAGTGCAGTACCAAAGAAATTATTGCTCTGCTGTTCTTGAAATGTGAAATGAACTGGCAATTAGATTGGGTTTTACCATATAAAACAAAGGCAAGCAAGTTGGATACATCATTTTTATTATACTGTTCTTACTTAAGATTTGTTGGGACATGCTAGAAGACTATAAGGTTACTAGTAAGAGATCCAACTGTAGCTCAAACTCAGACACTTATGAAGACAAAGTGCTAATCAACAGCTCTGTTGGGTTTCCTAATTAAAAGAATGTACTTGGCATTCACTGGCTATTTACACTACATTAAGACAGCATCAAATCACTCTTCAGGGACTGAGGAACATGGGGAAAATTAGCTATCTGTGATACACATTGCTCCACTGCCTGATGATAAAGTGATTTCCCTGTATTTTATGTGAAATTATGAATGCGAAAGAAGCTTTTCTGCATGTCCTGGATGCCTGGAGGTGATTACCTCGAAGCACAGTCCTTTAAATTAAAAATAATTAGAGCAACCAGTCTCTTTGTCTATGTGCAGTGAATTAGGTTGGCACAATAACTCAAAGAAAAGCAAGCAAAAAACTTCAAATCATGTATGTGTGTACATATAGTATGTGTGCGTACACAGTATATAAGTATAGATCTCTAATGTCAGCAACATGGTGCGGACAAAGTCCACCAAACTGGCCTTTGTTACAACACACAGTGCGTGTGTTAATGGACTTCATGTCCTCATAAATTCTCACTTTCCCTTTTCCTTCTCTCCGTGGTCTTTCTCAACAACCTTCAAATAAATCAGGATTAAATCAGTCCATAAGTCACAAAGTGTGAACTAATGGAGTTAAAAGTAGTAGTGAACTGTGAAGAAGACCAAGTAAAGAGAAGACGGTTATAAGCAGAATGTGATACAAAAAGTAATAGAGGGAGATGTCTCAGAAATAAAGTTGTCACGGCAGTCTGAGCCACTGTAAAACACTGCAGAGGGTAAATGATCTCACGTACAGCAGAAAACTGCTGCAGCGCTGTTCTCTGCTGCTTAAAATTTCAGCACTGCAGCACTATCCACAACAAAATCAAGCTAATCAATGTGTGTCTTCTGCTGCACATATGCTTTTGTGTATCACTGGCTTTTTTGGCACTATTTCTTGCATTTTTCTATTTGTCCGGCCACAAGAAGTGGAACTGGGGACTCAGCTGCCGAAACATTTTAGCCCATCTGGTATGTGTACAAATCAGTAGGGTCAGGTGGAGGAGTGCATGGTTGTTACCATAAGTATGAGGGACTATCAGCTCAGCAGTCGCCATCAATGATTCTTAACAACAGTTCTTGACCTGCCTCATAGTGCATTACAGTGATTGAGCGGACGTGACTAAATGTTCCCTTTAAATCCATTTGGTGCAGGGGTTTCACTTTAAAAAAATCTACAAACTATGTAATTTCCCCATAAATGCCCAAATGTTTGGATACATTTGTAACCCAGGGGTTGTAACAAAGAAACATAAGTGTTTATAATGTGTGACCTCAAGACAATATTGCTTCTTTCCTATAATTTTCTCCACACACCTCACCTTTTTACTCTTTTTTACCACAGGCAAAGCACACAAAATGGGGACAGAGATTCAAATGGAAAATTGTAACTTGAAACTTTGCATGAAGTTCTAACGACTACTTAGTACTTTTATTGACCTATTGTGTCTAAACCTAGAGTTTGGCCCACATTATCTTGAACAACACAACTGTTGTTATTTTAAGTAGAGGGACCAAACCAAGCTCGTGTTGCAGATATAGGATGAAGTGATGACCATCAGCTTTGATTTCAGGAGCTTAAAAGAATATGGTTTCTAATTGTTGAGAAATTAATATGAAAGCTGATTAACAGAAGAGGGTTATTTCTTCATTACGTTGTTTTCTTCTACGTTTTGAAGGACAAACTGAAGGTGGCCAGCTGGCTGTTCATTTCATTTCATTTCATGATCCAAGGTACAATTTAGAAATTAAACAAAACACACACACACATTTAGTATCACCTTGGCACAGTGCTAGGCTAAGGTGTAAATCCAAATCCTAATGAGGTGTAGGTGTGGATTTTAAGACTGCAAAACAAACAGAGAAACATCTCAGAAGGAGTCAGACAATATATAATCTGATTAAGAGCACAGAGCGTTTAAATTCTGGAATGAAATTTTTAAAACATGCATTTAATTCGGTCATTACAGGTTTGAGTAGATGGCACAGCACACCTGAGTGTTTCTCAAGGTGATGACAGACAACCTGCAAACTAAGTTTCTTTCTATTTGGGTTTGTTTGTAGCTCAGGAGTCATCTAGCCAGGTCATCTACTAATCAGAAGGTTGGTGGTTCAATCTCTAGTCTTCAGTCTGCACACCTAAGTATCCTTGGGCAAGATACTGAACCAAAACCTGCTCTCTGATACATTGAGTATGAATGTGTGGATGTTAGCGAGAAAGCACTAAGGTGTAGGGAAAAAAGCACGTGTGTCGGTGACTCAGGCAGTTTGTATAAAGCTCTTTGACTGCTCAAGTACAGCAGAAAGGTGCTACACAAGAATCAATCCATTCATCAATCTACATGTTATGTTTTTGACACATTTTAAAATGAATTCATATTTCCTTATCAATCAAAACACAATATTCGTTAGTGTCGTAGCAAAATAAAGTTTTGAAGTGTGAACTGGAAACTCATTAAAAAGCTGTCTGTGGCTCTTATACTTTGCATTAAACTAATAAACGGTCTGATTATTTGGCAAGAGCAGAAATCTAAATCTTTGTAGCGCCACAGCTAACGCAATGGGTTTTAATTTACACTCCTTGAACACTTTTCTTAAGAACTCTTTAAACCCATCTTAAAAATGTTTTGAGAAAGGTCTTAGCTATTACATTACTCAGTAAAACAGATGGCTGTACTGTAACCAACAAAAGCCCTGCTATAAAGTCTTTGGTCACAGATTTTCATCTGGGATTCTGAAAGCAGATGTGACTAGAGGGAAGGGTGGCGGAGGGGAAACTTAACACCAACACAAACGTTCCTGTTGGATCCCTTTTTTAACCTCTTAATGGATTATCTATGATATTATGGCTTGTTGAGTGGTAAAGACCACCCAGAAGTCTGTGCTTCAGATTTGTTTAGTTGTTTAGTAACTCAGTCCGTTGCTTGGCACTAAGTAACCAACATATGTGTTGTGTGTTGCGCCCATTCAGTTTATGACTGCAACTGCTAACCAAACTTGCTGGCCTCACCTGACAACTTGAATCTATTTAAGATAACTTCTTACATGGTGGCAACTTATACATCAACATTGAAGCTACAGTGGGGCAAAAAAGTATTTAGTCAGCCACCGATTGTGCAAGTTCCCCCACTTAAAATGATGACAGAGGTCAGTAATTTGCACCAGAGGTACACTTCAACTGTGAGAGACAGAATGTGAAAAAAAAATCCATGAATCCACATGGTAGGATTTGTAAAGAATTTATTCGTAAATTAGGGTGGAAAATAAGTATTTGGTCAATAACAAAAATACAACTCAATACTTTGTAACATAACCTTTGTTGGCAATAACAGAGGTCAAACGTTTACTATAGGTCTTTACCAGGTTTGCACACACAGTAGCTGGTATTTTGGCCCATTCCTCCATGCAGATCTTCTCGAGAGCAGTGATGTTTTGGGGCTGTCGCCGAGCAACACAGACTTTCAACTCCCGCCACAGATTTTCTATGGGGTTGAGGTCTGGAGACTGGCTAGGCCACTCCAGGACTTTCAAATGCTTCTTACGGAGCCACTCCTTTGTTGCCCAGGCGGTGTGTTTTGGATCATTGTCATGTTGGAAGACCCAGCCTCGTTTCATCTTCAAAGTTCTCACTGATGGAAGGAGGTTTTGGCTCAAAATCTCACGATACATGGCCCCATTCATTCTGTCCTTAACACGGATCAGTCGTCCTGTCCCCTTGGCAGAAAAACAGCCCCATAGCATGATGTTTCCACCCCCATGCTTCACAGTAGGTATGGTGTTCTTGGGATGCAACTCAGTATTCTTCTTCCTCCAAACACGACGAGTTGAGTTTATACCAAAAAGTTCTACTTTGGTTTCATCTGACCACATGACATTCTCCCAATCCTCTGCTGTATCATTCATGTGCTCTCTGGCAAACTTCAGACGGGCCTGGACATGCACTGGCTTCAGCAGCGGAACACGTCTGGCACTGCGGGATTTGATTCCCTGCCGTTGTAGTGTGTTACTGATGGTGACCTTTGTTACTTTGGTCCCAGCTCTCTGCAGGTCATTCACCAGGTCCCCCCGTGTGGTTCTGGGATCTTTGCTCACCGTTCTCATGATCATTTTGACCCCACGGGATGAGATCTTGCGTGGAGCCCCAGATCAAGGGAGATTATCAGTGGTCTTGTATGTCTTCCATTTTCTGATGATTGCTCCCACAGTTGATTTTTTCACACCAAGCTGCTTGCCTATTGTAGATTCACTCTTCCCAGTCTGGTGCAGGTCTACAATACTTTTCCTGGTGTCCTTCGAAAGCTCTTTGGTCTTGGCCATGGCGGAGTTTGGAGTCTGACTGTTTGAGGCTGTGGACAGGTGTCTTTTATACAGATGATGAGTTCAAACAGGTGCCATTCATACAGGTAACGAGTGGGGGACAGAAAAGCTTCTTACAGAAGACGTTACAGGTCTGTGAGAGCCAGAGATTTTCCTTGTTTGAGGTGACCAAATACTTATTTTCCACCCTAATTTACAAATAAATTCTTTACAAATCCTACCATGTGAATTCATGGATTTTTTTTTCACATTCTGTCTCTCACAGTTGAAGTGTACCTCTGGTGCAAATTACTGACCTCTGTCATCATTTTAAGTGGGGGAACTTGCACAATCGGTGGCTGACTAAATACTTTTTTGCCCCACTGTATGCCCCTCATTCCTATTCTCTATGGATGCAATCAGAGGAGTCGCCCCCTGCTGGTCATTGATAAGAACTTCATTATTCAGACCAAGAAACTATACTCAATGAGATTAGCTTTATTTGGCTAACCTGGATTTCTGGTACTAGGGTTCAGTCTGAACTGAACTGAACTAGCAACAACTAAACATCACAGCTTTACAACTAAATTTATGTTGTTTTGTGATGACATTTCAGTCATTTAAATATGACAACAGGTTAGACAAATACAGCCTGCCTCTGACTGGATTCTGTGGGATGTAGAAAGAAGAACAAAACAGGATTTTTATTGGTAAATGGTCTAATATAAGCTTGTGTTTTACTGAATTTTCTTCTTAAACTGTTTGTTAAAGCAAGCCAGCCATGCACACACATTGGCGCACACACGTAGGCATACACCCACATGTACTGATATGCATATTTGAGGGTTTTTTTTTCCCTGTAACAGTATTTCCTTTGAAGACTGCTTAAATAAAGCCCTTCACAGCAGACAAGTATGATCTAGACCCTTTGAAATCCAGCTTTTAGACTTCATGACCTTTGAGTTCTACTTTTCAGAAGCCTCCTTTAATGAAGCCGTTAGAAAGCGACAAAGACCGAAGACAGTCTCACTGCTGCTCTGCTCCCTCCGTCAGCTTTAACCTCTCTGTAGCTTTTAACAGGAAGGCCAGAGGACACACAAGCACACAGATAAGATCGTTGTCTGTGCAAACTGCGGCACAATTTTCTTAGGATTCATAAGATCACATTTCTGTGGATCGACGGCTCAAAACTCCATTACAGGGATATAATCATTATGTCCAGAGTAATAAGTCTAAATTACCATTTCCCTTCCTTTCTTTGGTCATACTAGCCGGATTATGTAAAAACTGGCCACGACCTTGTGATCATGGCATACAGCATGTAACATAATAATATTGCTCTGTCCAGTTACTGCACTTATGCAAATGAGTCACATTAAAATGGCAAGCCTAGCTACTCTTGGACAATTGTGTCTAAGCATTTCTGAGTAGCTATTTCTGATGTGTGTAAATTACAATGGAGAGGCCTGGATATTGTTGCTGAAGGCAATTTAGCTGCCACTCTCCCACTGGCTGTAAGAGGGCTTCGATTGGGGCAGGTGTTTTGGAAAGTGTCAGCACATGAGAAAAATGGAAGTGCTCAGCAGAGACCGCTCTGCACAGTCACCCCCCCACACGCACAGCTTCACATTCTCCCGTGCTTTATTAATCGTTTGTTCTTTACTGTCTCCGCCCGCTTCACCGGTTGATTTTCTCGTGTTAATCAGAATATGCCTGCAATAACGTTTCCTTATGTAATCCCTCACCTAGTCTTTCTCCTTCTCCTTGCAGTGCTCTTCAACTCTTTTATCCTCCACTTCCCCCTTCCCTGTCTGTCCTTCCCTCCTAAGCCAGTTTTCCCTGGAAGCCCTGTTTGACTCCTTCGCATTGACCTTCCTATCTAATGTGGCGCACATACCAAGCCTTGCCCGGCTGGTGACATCAGTGCCACTTAATGTGCCGAAGCAGCACCTGTCTTCATTATGATCCAGCACTCACTGCTTACATTGGTCTCTCCCTCTCCTTCCCTGTCTCTCTCTCTCATAGCACAGCCTCTTAGATCCCCGTTCTCATTCTGATGAAACTTGTGGTGATATACGTGGCCTTGGCCACTGCAGGGGTTTGGTGTGCCTACGTGCTTTTTCCTGAGTCTGCACATTTACAGCACCCAGGAAATGTCTATAGAACTAAAGGACCAGCTGCTTTATGCTCTGTAGGAGTGACGCACATATAAAAGGTTTAAAAATATGACCGAATCTGTCAGTATATCTGCTCGCTTGAGTCTCAAAAGCAGAGTTTATATGTTATCATGTATTTTATGTTTACAGTATTGAAGTGTTAATAATTTATTAAGCTGTCGGTGAATGCAGTGAAGAATGACAGAAATACAAAAGTAAAAGTACCTTACAGTTGTAATCAGGCACAAGAAACTGCAAAAAATGATTCTCGTGTGACCATTTGTGAGTGCACTCAGTACCATCGCCACACTGGCACACACTATTAGGAAGAGACAAGAGACCTGGCATTCAAATAAAGCCCTAAGCAGGATGCTCTAATGAATAAAGGCCCTGGGCGGCTGCCTGGATGACAATAAAGATCCATACTGGAACTGGCAACTTTACAAGACACACTAGTCAGGACACACTTCTGGACTGACGCCGTACTTAACATCTTTGATCTTCTATAAAAGACTCCAAGCTTTAGTGATGAAAGTGCTGGAACATGGAGACGGACTCCAGACAAACTACTAAAAGTGTTTGTCTGGAGAGCGGCTGGCGCTAATGTGAGACCCGTCTGACCACCCAGTCAGATAAGCATCATGGGAATAAATACAGTCTTTAAAGTTAATAGGCTGCTTTTCCAGATGGCTCTCGGTGACACAAGTGACTAAACACACAGGGCAGACTGTGGTGACGGTGAAGCATGAGCTGAAGTTGGGTAACCGTTTAATAAAAAGTAAAACAATCATTTTCTAAATTGCTTCTAAGTGCATAATATTATAATTACTATGAACTTCTGACCTCGTTTAAGTGATTAAAAAAGCATCTCTTTTTATAACACATAGAGCTTAAATAATATAGTACACTTGAAACAACATGGTGGAATCAGTTCTTAGTAGTTTAAGTAATACACACTCTCATTTCTGACAAATGCAAGCCGACACTGCTGAGACGGGGGAGTAAGTGATGCGCTTACTGCATTACAAATCCTCGCGTGCACATCTTAAAGACCCTGAACCTGACATGTTTATGGATTTAATGCATTTCCAGCTGCATGTGTGTGTACATACACTATATTTGCATATGTGTATTTGGGCGAATCTATATGAACTTTCACATCCACCAAAGCTTTAACAGCAAAGCAAGCGCAGGAAATGAAACATATTTCACCTGATTAGAGTCTTACCTTTGTCCAGAGAGGCATCTGGAGAATTGAAGTCCATGAGACTGCTGATTTCAGTCTTGTAACAGAGTTCGGTAGCCGGGGGCTTCTGCCTCTGGTGGGGAGAGGGATCTAGGAGAAGAACAAGCAACCACCGGTTTTAACTTGATGAATAACATGTAAAAGGATCAATGAATACAAAGAACAATTCATTTGTATGATATGCAGTTTGCACTATAAGTATTTGGATACAACAAAGTTTTGGTAATCTTGAGTCCGCACACCACCAAGGTAGACTTTAAATCAATAAAGCTGCGATTCAAGTGCAGATTTTCAGCTATAAATCAAAGGGTTTCACAGAAGTACTGCTTTAACTGTTTAGGAATTACAGTCATTTTTAGTCTTCCAGTTTTAGAAGCTCAAAATTAATTCGACAATTAACTGACAGATGAGCCCTGTTCCCCCGTTATTCCTTGGTAAATTGTGCAGATAAAATATCTGAGGTTGGTTCCAAGTGCCAAACTTGCATTTGGTAACTGTTCACTGCAGCTTTCAATATGAGGTCATAAGGTGTCAGTGCAACTGAGTGAGGCTATCATTAAGCTATCAGAGGGACAGCAGCCAAATCTATATTCTGGATCTATAAATTCATGGACCAATAGACCTAAAAGACCACAGATGACGAGTAAAGTGGGACAAATAATTATTCCTTTGGCTAATAAAACCAAAACAAAAGAGGTAGGCATATTGTTATCAAAATCTACAATCAAAAGAATTCTTTGGATAGAGAAACTTACCAAGGCAATGGGAGAAAAAGAAAAGTATGGCAACGTAAAGAAAGAAATCATAATCCAAAGCATTCCCCATTATCTGTCAAGCATGATAGAGACAATGTTACGGCAGGTATGGCTGCCAGTGGACCCAGGTCATGAGTGTTTATTGATGATGTGACTGCTGATAGAAGTAGCTGGAGAAGTTGTGAAATGGGCTATACTCTCTGCTCAGGTTAAGCTAAATCTGCAACACTGGTCACACTGACAGCACTTTGCACTGCAAGTGGATAACAACCCAAAGCAAACTGCAAACATTTCTCAATGCAACTAAGCTGGATATTTTTCAAAGGCCAAGATGACCCGATCTCCACCCAACAGAGCAAGCATTTCAGCTTTGACTACAAGGCTGAAGTCAGCTGCAGCGGTCGGTGACGTTCATGGGTTCTAATGATGGTTTGAATTAAAGCTGAAAGTCACCTCAGTCAATCAAGATGTGACTGAAGTGCAAACTTATTAACATAAACAGACCGACAGGCATTACAGGTTGCAATGTGTGTAGGAACCAGAGGGATTAATGCCGCACACAACACCAACAAGTCCACAAAATCCTTCCCAGTACACACATAATCAACTTTTACTCCTCACTCCTTACACTGTAAGGAAACTGAGAGACTGATGCACACACATAAATATTAGCATTTTTATAACCCGAGTGCATTTGATTTCATGTGAGGTTCAGTGGTTTCTAATATAGTTTTTGGTTCCCACCAGTGGCATGCAGTGAATGCATATTGAATGCATTGCTCCAGGTTAACTCACATAAAAGTGTTTGCTAAAATGACTTTGTCACTTAGACGTGTACAGTCAACTTCTGCTGTCCTCTCAGTCCATCACACTCGTGCATGCATGAAGAGTTTTAGACACCCAACACTCCAAGAATGACAATTGCTACTTCAAGACGAATAATAAAGTTCTCTTAGCAAAAAAAAGTTGAAATATTTGAGATTCTCCTCTGCTCACACATACAATAAAATTCCCATTTCTGCAAACTACATCTTTTCCACTTCACTCTTCAATCTCTGCTCCTCCCTGGCCTCTACCCGTTCCTTCTGCCATCACTCCACCACCCACCTATTAAGATGCTGTTTGCTGGTTGAATTATTTGCAGTAATTGAGCACAGATGTGTCTGGGAGCTGAAGTTCCAGGGGTGGTGCTGTCATTACGGCAAGATTAGTCATCTCACTTTTTAAAATGGGTTTTATAAGGCTACAAATAACAGCCTGGCTCCCTGTCCCCCACCTAAGGTGATTGGTAAAACATGAGGGCTGTTTTTAACTGCGCATAACTCTTTGCCACCTTGCAAACGTATAATTTTTCAAACTCGCCCGAGGTGCAGCCTTTGGCACTGGGAACACAGATGTCAGTTTTTTGAATAATGTATAAATTCAAAGCTCACACTTATCTGCCAAGTTCAAGCCGTTGCTGCCCAGTAGCCTCGTGAAAATGTTTTATCTTCCCTGCATAGTACCTTTGACAGGCCCTCACCGACATTTAAAACCCAGGCAAAGGCTAAGAGTATGGTGGAATAAATGCCAAGGAAGAAGTAAACCATGACAGCTGTTTGATGACGATAGTAAGGTTAAGCCGGTATGGAGGGAAAAAAGCATAGAAATATGATGCAGACTGAGCTCAGGTATGACTTGACAATTTAAAAAATAATAATAATAAAAAAAAAAAAAAAATATATATATATATATATATATATATATATATATATATATATATATATATATATATATATATATTTTTTTTTTTTTTTTTTTTTTTTTTTTTTTTTTTAAACTGTGAATACCATCATGTCGAGCTAAAATAACAATTTCCACAAATACCTTGAACTCATTTACTCCTCATCTCTGGATCTCTTCATCTCTCTCTCAAGTTTCAAGTGTTATCCAAAGGGTATTTTGGTCATTTCAGATTACATTAGATTTTTTTTATAAGATTATGAAATGATCAAAATACTGCTAATGATTGAACAGACTTGAACACCTTTATAAAAAAAACTGGTCTGAATATCCACAAGGAAATGTTTAATAATCGTATTATGTATTATAAGGAGTGTATTAATCAAACAAAATCTGCTTACTACTCCACCATTATCTGTTCAAAAGATGACTCAACCAAGATACTGTTTTCACTGTTCAACTCTTCTTTCAGGTCACCAGATTCTTTACCTGCTCATCTTTACTCAACCTCCTTTTGTGAGTCTTTAATGTTATTTTTCATTGAGTATATTCACAAAATACACCAAGAACTGGTTTCCAATGTTCCATTTAGCTCTTCCTGTGTAATTCATCTCCCATCACACTGTTTTTCTGCTTTCCAGCTCCCCTCGGTTACTGATATTTCAGATTTCATCTGCAAGTCAAAACCTTCTACTTGTCAGCTAGACACCATTCCTACAGTTTTGGTTAAGGCATGTTTACCTTCTTTGCTTCCCCTCATATCTGCCATCATCTGCTCTTCACTTACCACTGGAACTGTTCCTTCTTCCCTCAAAATTCCCGCCATCACCCCAATATTGAAAAAAACTGGTCTAGATCCCAACAATTTTGAGAATTTTTGGCCTATTTCCAATCTACCATTCCTTTCAAAAATTCTTGAGAAAAGAATTCCACTCACAATTAACTAATAATAATAATCTGTATGAACAGTTCCAGTCTGGTTTTCGCCCCTCCCATAGCACGGAAACAGTACTTATAAAAATAACCAATGATCTTCTTATGGCAGCTGACTCCGGTTCACTTTCCATTCTTATTCTCCTCGATCTGAGTGCTGCTTTCGACACTATTTCTCACTCTATACTTCTCAGTAGGCTAGCCTCTATCGGTCTCTCCCATACTCCACTAGCCTGGTTTAAATCATACCTGTCTGATCGCACTCAGGTCATTCAACTCAAATCCTTTACTTCTCAGCCCTTCCCTCTGACCACTGGCGTGCCCCAGGGATCTGTCCTAGGGCCCCTTCTTTTCATTATCTACCTTCTACCGCTTGGACATATTTTCCGTAAATACAATATCCATTTTCAGTGTTATGCCGATGACACGCAGCTTTATCTGTCCACTAAACCTGATTCTGCTCTTCACCCTCTGTTTAGCTGAACAAAATTCATGGTTCTCTTCTAATTTTCTCAAACTCAATAGTAATAAATCCGAGCTCCTCTTGGTCGGCACTAAATCAACATTATCCAGAACCAACAGTTTCTCTATTACTATCGATAACTCACCGGTCTTCATTTCTTCCTCTGTGAAAAGTTTGGGTGTCATCCTCGACAGTACTTTACCTTTCAATTCACACATTAATAATGTTACTCGGTCTGCATATTTTCAATTGCGCAACATTAATCGTCTCCGTCCTTTTCTCACCCCACATGCCACTGCCATTCTTGTCCATAGCCTTGTTATTTCCCGGATTGATTATTGTAATTCACTTCTTTTTGGTCTTACTCAAAAATCCACCCACATGCTCCAACGCGTCCAGAACTCTGCTGCTCGTATCATCACCAGGACCCCTTCTGTCCACCACATCACTCCTGCCTTGCAGCAGCTTCATTGGCTCCAATATAAATATCGCATCAATTTCAAAATACTCTTGTACACATTTATTAAGGCTATTCATCATCTCTCTCCTCCATATCTCTCTGATCTGGTTAAGATCACCGCCCCATCTCATTGTCTCAGATCTTCTTCTTCCCTTTCACTCTCCGTCCCTTCCCCCGTCTTGCAACCATGGGGAGCAGGGCTTTCAGCTGCTCTGCTCCACGACTCTGGAATTCCCTACCTCCTAATCTAAGAAATATCTCTTCCTTCTCACTCTTTAAGTCCAAACTCAAAACCCACTTGTACAAAATAGCTTATCCCACATAACCTCTCCACTCTGCTATTTTATTTGTTTATGTCTTATGCTTTTATGATTCTGTAAACTGCTTGCTTTTATGTTGCTTTTATTCTACTGTGTACAGTGACCTTGAGTATTTTGAAAGGCGCTTTCAAATAAAATGTATTTTTATTATTATTATTATTATTATTATTATTAACACTGGTTCAGTTAGTGCACACTTAAGTCAAAGGTATAGAGAGATTTCTGCTCTAAGGATTTTATAAGAAATGCTTTTCAAATTTACAGGTTTAAGATAAAAAACACATTTAACAGTAGGGGGAGAGATCAGTCAGTCTGCAGCTCTGAAAATATAAAATGTCATTTTTTTAGTCAAATTGATTTATCAGGGAGGTAGATGTGTTTTTTCGGTCACTGTTCATGCCCTTTGAATCAATGCGCTTTTGAAATCGCTGAATATGTGGGTCTAGTGTGGTCCAAGTGCTTCATATTGATCGTTAAATCTTCAGCTCAGCTCACCGAAGTCAAACGTACACTATATCAAAAGGCTGATAATATTGGAGTGCTGAAGAAACAATGAAAAATATCATCTTTTTTGTTGCTCTGCATCGCTGCATTTGCTGCACTGCACCTTGAAAGAGAGTGAAGCTTTCTGTAAACCTTTCCCTGTGCATCTTTTAAATCATGTTTGGTGTGATCTATTAAGGATTTGAGATAAGAGCATCATTTCATCTCTCTGTTTCCAGCTTCCTGTTGCTTTTTCCCCATTTCCTCATGGTCCAACCGGAATATTATCTGAAAAAAAGTATTTTTTTCCTTATTTCTCTCAAAGTGCACATATACACCACACACTGTTAAAGCATATAGGGTTTTTTTTTTTTTTTTCCAATCGGGCATAAAAATGAAGAAAGCTGCACACTTAATGTGATGCATACATTATACACCATCAGAGTGCATGTCATTGCATGCCATTATTGCTCGATTTTGAACCGTCTTTACCTCCTGCACCTTTGGATTTTTTTAGGTTTCCCAACCAAAGGTCAGTCTTTCAGACTTTATTGAAGCATAGGTATGAAAATATATAACATATAAAGGCAAAAACAAAGTCTGCGTAATCCTAACGAGCTTGACAGTCAATATTTGTTATGACAACACAGCCTGAACTTCTTTAGGCATGCTCTTTCATTCCTTAAGGGAAAAAGACTTACCATTCATGTCCTACAGACATAACATGACATAAAAATACTTATTTTCACCTTCACTGTCCAGTTTCCTCAGTTTTCTTAAGGACACACTGCACACCATGTTGACATATGTCACGTTTTCCTCTAATTTCACCTTGTTGGTGAAAAAAGTCTTATAATATTTAATGCCTGTCAAACTGTGTTTAATTTGGCCTTTTTTTTGTAGACTCAACTAAAGAGCTGTGAATCAATGATGTGTTTTAGTAACATTATGGATATGAAAAACGGATAATCAAATTCTTTGTCTCAATGCATGACTAATGATTGTTTTGCCTGTTATGCATATAAGTGAATGAATGAATGGTTGCCACGTTACTGCTAGTTGCCACCTGTCTGTAAGCCCCCTTTCGAGTTAGAAGAAACTGCAAGAAAAGAAAAGCGACCTGTGAGGCTTGCCAGACTAGCCATTAGGTGGCCACCGTGCGAATATGGCCCATGGATAAATAACCGAAGCATTTCATGCAGAAAGCTGTGTTTTCTGTGGGAGAGAATAACATATTTTGGTGTGAAGTTTAGGTTCCTGAATTTCTGCAGACAGAGGACAAAATATCCAAATACTCACAATACTGAGGAAGTTCAGAAATAAATAAGGATAGTATGCAAAGTTTTGTTGTTGTTGTTGTTTTTTACCCATTTCATTTAAATTCCCCCCAAAATGAATTTCAGTACATCACATCAGAATCCAGCTCTAGCCTCATTTTTAAGCTACAAAGAAAGAAGGAGGTTTGGGGATAATAATTTGACATTCACAACACTGACTCATCAGCTCTGTCTTATTAAGTAAGAAGCAGCGTTTGTGTTTGCAGAGAGGTTTATACACAAACATAATAGCTGCAAAGGGGTTGCAATATCTCTCAAAATAAAACGTTCACGAGAAAGCAATAAACTGCGCTGCAGCAAATATGTTTTTGGTTTTTTTGTTGTTTGTTTTGTACAACTGATGAGAATTTATGACACTCTTTGACTTGGTTCCATTTTCCCATCAAACGTCCTCGGTTTGCTTTATGAATAACAAGCAGTTCAACTTAATATTGAGCACACAAGTGAGGAAAAAGGTAATTGTTCTTTGATGAAATAAATATTGATTTGGCAGAGACACTAAAACAACTGTTATACTTCATGCAGTAAATATGTACGTAATTATCAGAATCACTTTGCCGATCCGCTTGTGCCGAAAGCAATCCGACACGCACAGAACGTCACCTACGTGTAATACAGGTCCTCGCAGGCATGTTAATCACTTGTGGGAAATTTCTCACTTTCTGACACACACAGTCTGTGTTACAGAGATTTTATTCAGTTGTATGGCCATTTTTCCTTATTAAAACAATTCTTCCCATGCAATTACACGGGAATAGCAGAAAAGCAAGGAAAAAAGGCAAAGATATGCTCATTTGAAAGACATGCATCATACTCCAAAAACCATAATGTCACAGAAAAAAAGAAACATCAATTCTTCAACTCTGAAAAATAGAAAAAAAGACAGCTCCCGTAGTGAGATCAGTGTAGTGGGGTGTAGCTACAGGAAGACTAGGATGGTGGTTTTTCTGAACATGTAAACACATTTGCTTTCAGGAAGCATGTCTTAAAAGGCCGTTGCATGCCAAGCACACACTACCTGCTATTATGTAAAATTATGTAAAATTAAATTAGCTAATTAATAAACATTTAAAATTTTTAACTAGAAACTAGATATTTTATTGGGTTTATTATATTTAATCTTTCCTACAAGACGTTTGAAAAGAGTTAGGTCATAGGCAACAAAAGACTGAGACAATTAATTAGGTTAACTGGAAGCAGGTCAATGACGTGACAGGGTATAAAAAGAGCATCCAAAGAGGCCGGGTCTTTCACTGTGATTTCACTGTGACAGGCTGCTTTAAAAGAATAAGAATAATGTTTCCTGTTATGAAAACTGAATGGAAACATACGGGGATTTAATCACCTACAGTTGATAATGTAATTAAAAGACTGGAAAAATCTTTGTATGAAAGGGAAAATGCTGACAACCAAAAATGAATGAGTTTAATCATACTCTTAAATAGCAGCTAACACAGCCACTGAATATCTAAACCAGTGCAGAAATTATTTGCAGATTTATCAACCAACTGTTCTGACAAACACGCTAAATATTTGCTGATTTGTCTTCTCAGATGTTAGGATTTTGAATCTGGGGAATTGTTAGTGCCATATTTCTGTTCATTAGTTATTTAAAATCATTCTAATTATCCTAAACTGTAATGTTTGAAGCATATACTTACTAATTTTTACAATGTTTCTCCTTAACCATAAAAAATGCTACAAAACAAACACAAAAAACCCACCCACCTGCCTCTTCAGTAATGCCACCTGACTGCTGATACCCATAGGTGCCTGATTTACCTTCATACATCTGCAGTAAAACTTGCATGGACAACTCAGACAACAAGAACCCCCTGTTGTTCCCCTTCTCAGCAGGGATGAAACAGGTTGCATCTCCCAAAATAAACTGCTCCCTCAAAATACAGACAGCCAAGCTCCCTTTACATCACCGAGGCTGTAGGAAGACTTACTTCAAACTACAGACATTGTGCATTTTTAAAAGACCTCGGATGCTTGCCAGCAGGGAGCCAAGTATTTCACACCAAAAACATAATCTGTGAAGCTGAGAAAAATATTCATAGAGGGCTTCAGTGTTTTATTTTGTTGTTATTATTGCTGCTGCTACCATGAATAGATGATATAGTCTGAACATGGCTGGAAGTATACCATGTTTTTATATATGAGCACATACAGCACTGCAAAAGTCTTAGGCCAGCAGTTGGTTTTTATTTTCTACTTTCTCAAGGTGCCAGCGCTTCTTGTAAATATTTGAAATGGGCTTGAGCAATAGTTCTTTAAGCTTTCTGGAGTCTTTTCAGAGGTTTTTCTTTGAATATTGGTCACTCCAGTCTTTGAACCCGATTGTTTTCAAGGGAATCCTTTTTTTATTTGTTAAGCCACTTAACACTTATGAATCATTCAATGAAAGCCACTTAACAGATAAGATTTCCAAAAACGACTAAAAAACTATCAACAGCAGATGAACAGTATCTGAAAGTCATGTCCTTAAGCAATAGGAAAAAATCTAGCAAAGACTATTGTTCACCAAAGCCTCATCAAAAATGATCTCAGTGAAGGTTGGCTGTCAAGAAGCCATTTTCAAGGAAGGATAACAGAGAGAAAAGGCAATAAAAATCAGTTATCAACAGCTCTTATGTAACAATAAATGCAAATTTAAAAAAGCAAGAACTTAGTTTTTCGACATGGCAAGGATCCCAAACACAATTCCAATAAAAACTCAGTTTTTGCCTTATATACTGTGTTTCCAAGTATATTTCTATGTATATTCAATAAACTGCTGCACCTATTACATATTAGCAAGATAAAAAGAAACGATGGGAGCCTCTAGCCTTTTGCAGTACTGTATGTCCATCACTACAGCATGTATCTATCTATCCTGCTGTAATCAACCAACACATTGATTTTGCCATTTTAACAAATTAATTGATTTTATGGTTCAAAGCTGCCAAAAGAAATGTTGGATCCATTTCACATCCTCTTTTTTCTAGCCAAAAGGCTCCATCAAGTCCACCCAGGATGGCCTCACTCTCAATGAAACACATTAACCTGGCATCATAATAATAAGAAAGAGACTTCATATAGCGGAAGACCTTATTACATTTAGTGACCGAATCGTTTATAGCCAGTCACTGTAATAGAACACAGCGACACTCTACATTTACAAAGCGTTCAAGTTCATAGTTTTATGGAGATTACTGTAGAGGCCAAGTCAGGGAGTCACATTCCAATATGGTGAACTCTGTGAGGTTATGATATTAAATGTTCTATATTCTATCAGTCCTACAGGGGAGACCAAGTGGAAATGCTCATCTCTATGGTTGGACTGTTCCCTCTCTCTGTCACACACATTCCTGTCACTCCCTCTCTACCTTGAGCCCTCTCTTCTTTCTTACTTGGCTGACTTCACCACTCCAACATCACCTCTTTTTCCTCCTGATTTCTGTCCTTTCTCTGTCACTGTTTAATGGGGTTCCCCAAGCTCTTCTTTCTTCTGAGCCTGCCATATTTTATCAGCCGGCACAGTGCAGGGAAAGGCGACGGCTGGAACAAAAGCAGACCCTAATGAGTAGTGGAGGTGATTAAGGAATGAATAGACGGCTGCTGCTGGAACCTTCACCAAGCTGCCCGTGTGCCCCTGCTCAGTCTGCAATCTGCAGATAGACACTGCCTCGCTTTTCCTACGTCTGCCACTCGCCTTTAATTACGCTGACATTCTCTGGTTCCGAGAGTGCTGGACTTGTGATAAAGCTCACGTATTTATGCATTAATCATAAGCAGCCAGGACAGGCCTTTTCCCCCCACTGCTTCACCTGCATCGAGACCCCAATTCAAGGCACCGTATAAATGTTCGGAAGATTAATGGAACTAATGGACCTGGGGTTTGATTGCGGGGAGCCGGTGCTTAATCTGTAGCCGCCCACACTAACTACCCCAGATCTCAACATGCCTCGTTCTCAATTCACATTGTAATGAAAGGCTGCCGAATATGCGAGGCAGGCCATTCAAGGAAGCGTGTAGGCTAGGGATGTTATTAGTTGGTATAAGGACTTAGGAGAAAATGAGCTGCTGCCTGAGAAACCAAACCGAGGAGAAGTGGGCTTTTGTTAACGCGCGAATGTCATTTTCACAGCAGCCATCTGAGGAATGAACACGTCGTCACTGTATGTAAAGTGAAAAATGTCCTTTCTGCTCAGCTCTATTACAGACAAGAGACAGGTGCCTGCCAGCACTACAGTATTTTAAAATGGCCTGAGCACGGCCACTTCCGCACTTTATCAGGAATCAAAGTACTTTGGGAGATGGAGAGCAGCATGACAGCTCATATCAGGAAACTGGATGGGGATGAATCTTGGATCCTCTCATTTGATAGGCTTTAAATAATAAATAACTTATAGCACCAACAGTTCCTCATATTTTTCCACAGTCTGTTGCAGCTGTAAACATATAGATTTCATGTATATGTAATTATAAATAGATACAGTATGTCAACTACAATTGGCTCTTAACCATTACTACACCTAACTACTAAACTATAAGCGTTACTACGACAACCCTGCCAGCTGTTTTACAGGACAATCCACATGTGGTGAAATAGTTCAATGTTCATAGCTATAGTAAGTCAAATTTTTGGAAAGACCGGGATAAATGCATACTTCAAACTGTATTAAAGAAATAAATAATTTGATGTCTTCGGGAATCCTGGAATAACGTTTTCCAAAGGCTTGCCGAAGGTTGGAGGAAAGGACTGACATCACAATCACATCTGTCCCATTATGCCAATAAGCGTTTACAAAAAAAAGAAAAAAGGTACAGAAATATTAGCAACCAGCTCCCCAAGTCCAGGCATTATAACCATATTACATTAACCAACTATATTTGAATAAAAAACAGAATCTGCGGATACTTAATAAACTAATTTGAAATTTGCCTCGAGAATGAATATGAAGATATTTGAATAATTATATTCCCGATGCAATTATGCAAAAAAAAAAAAACCTAGAAGGTAAAATTGAATGTAAATCCTCTTCAGCACCCCTCGATTTGTTCAGAATCAATTTAATAAATACCATCTATGCCAAATGTGTATTATGAACAGCTTTTAACACCAATTATGACTCAAAGAAACAGCAAAATGACTAAAGTGTAGTATTCTCTAAAGGACTTTGAAGGCTGTTGTTTCTTTTTCTTCCCATCTCCTTTTAGACTGGCAAGGCACAGTAAAAGACAATATGATGAACACTGTTGCAGTCTTTTAGTGCCACACAATGCATTATTGTATAATGCTATAATTTGCAATCCTTTCATAACATTTTATGCCAAAAGCTGCTTCAAAATAAGGCATTTCAAGTGAAGTTTTAATATACTACTGGTGTCAGTTTTATGGGTTTCTAATGGAGCATGCTACTTAGAGAGACAGATATGACAGGAAACAGCTAAGTAACTGAAATTAAATTGTTATGAACTTTTCTGCTCTCTAAATGAAAAGGAAGGTGTTTGTCAAGATTATGGAGGGATGAATATGCTTTATCTACTAGGCAAAAAGGTAAAATGATATGACTCTTGAGAAAGTATGAGCGATGCTTGCAGGGTTTAGTGCTGATTCAAAGCTATGAGGTAGTGAAAGAAAGAGGTTGACAGTCCGTAAGTGTGGGTGGCTGGCCAAGATGTGTGAAAGCTTTGGATGGCATGAGTTAGTTCAGCAAGACCACCATCACCAACATAAAAAAATCATAACGAAAGCAATTAAAGTGGTTGTTTATAGAATTAATCAACAGTTAAAACTTACTGAGAAATCAACACGGTAATCAGGACTAAGACAAATAATATTGGTGAAGAGTAGGGTCATACTAAAATTAATACTGGATTTGATATTAAATTGCAACAGTACTGAAATCACCAATGGCTGTCTTTATCTTCTCCAGTTGACACACGTATCAAAAGGGCAGTAAAGCTTCTGTTTGAACAACACTGAAGTGTTCAGCAGTTGTCATGAATGTTAACCTGCTCGGTGCGCATGTTAACGTTAGCTGTTCGACCATTAGCAATTACCCAACAGTCACATTAGCCGTCTGTTATCACTAAGGTAGTGGCTAGCCGCAATGGCTCATAATAAAATGATGACGTTAATGTGAGACCTACGCAGCCAACCTCATACAGACAGTGATAATTTAAAAGAAAAACACATCTAGAGTATGCAATTTCTGAAAAAACCACAGTGGGATTCTTGCTACTGGCAGACTTGGTCTGTAGATTGCCTCTGGTGAGAGTAAAACGAGGAAGGTAAAGAGGTTGGCTAACAAAGCTGTAGGGCTCATAAACACATGTACACATAAGTGTGATGTATCTGAGACAGCAGCTACTCTGTACCTAATGCAGTATGGAATTCTTTTGTACACTGGAAAGTGTTTACAGTTTTCTTTTCTTATGACCTTAAACATACAAAGGAGAGGGGGTTACTCTGCCAGTAAGCCACAGGTAAAAGAGAAGGCTAGCTGTTCATTCAAAATAAATGGGACTTTATCAAAGGAAATATTGGAACATTTCAGAAATAGTATGAAATGTTGAAAATCTGAATAGAAACACGTAGTGCAGAATCGAGAGGGTCGTTTTAAAGTATGACCAGTCTGTCGGTGTGAGACTAGCTAGCCAGAGAAGAAGAAGAAAAATGGCAGATGACAATAACACGTGTATAATAATTCTGCTGGAATTATTATTTTTGTCTTAAAAATGTTTCTCAGAAAATCCCAAATTGAAGCTGAGGAAAGTCTCCCAGCAACCTTATGAACTGTTTAATTAGCAATGAAAACGCCAAGTCACCAGAAACACATCACTACATCAGAACCTAAAAATATTGTTGCTTTTTTACAACATAAAATAATTGCAACATATTTTTTTATATATTCGTCTCACATTTTATTTTTGTACTATTTAAAGATAGTGATGCAACTAATATTAATTTTTTAAAAAGAGCATAAGTCATATCAATAAAATACACTAAATGAGAAGAAGACGAGAGACAAGATATAATAAGAGCTACTTTATATCTTAATATATCTTGCTGCATATCTAGTCAAGATATATCTAGTTATATCCTATTCTCTTTTTTTTTTTCATCTTTGTTGCCAATCACCATTATTTTTTATGTTACTAGCGGAGCTACAGTATTACTCACTACAACTCATCACAGTCCTCTGTCTTATTAGAATTTGCCTTTGAATGTGATGTACTGAGCATTTATCATTGCATTAAATGCCTGAATAAAAATTACTACATAAAAGAATTTATTTTGTATTTTGTATGAAAAACAGACAGAATTTGCCTTGTATTTCCTCATAACAAAAATCCTCCCCAAACTCATCACAGGCAGCACAGGCTCTCCAAACCTTGTCAGATCAGAGGCTCTTTTCTGGTCCACTGTCTCACTTCACTTTAAAATACCTGACAAATACCCATCTCTGTTTCACACTTTTGCTTTTATCTGCTGACTGTGGATCATTTCGCTCACACTAAGTCCTCTCCCCCCAAAGTATCCTTACTCCTGCCTCCAGCTTTCCCCTCATTCCTGATCTCCCTCAGTGCTTTTCATTATGCTAACTTATGCTGCCTCATGTCCGATCTGCTGCCGTGACCCGGAAATCTCATCCCCTCCGCTATCATGAAGGATCTTCCAATCCCTTAATCACGCATGGAGGAGTGAGGAGAGAGGGGGCTTCTGGAGTAGGTAAAACCAAGCAAACAAAGGTGTATCCTATGCACTGTGATGGATAAATATAACGCATCCACACATGACCCTTGTCTACATGCACTTAACACAGTTTATTCTAGTAGCTCTAGTAGTTTTAAAGTGTCACGCATAAGGATAAATGGGAGCAGTATGTCACAACTAACTGACATCATTCAAGAATGACATTACAGAGGGAAGATATCATTCATCGGAAGCTTTTGCTCCTGCGTCTGCATTTTTTTCCCTCTCATCTCTCTCTCGCGTCCTCGCTGGGAGGAGTTGAGACGTGAGGAACAGTGAAGAAAGAGCATAGAAACATTAGCCTAATGAAAGGCACCCTTCATCTGTCTTTCCAACCTTTTTTTTTGCACATTCCTGCCCTCATCCACTTTCTCCTTATGCTCCCTGAATGCTCCCTCTCATTTCTGCCATCATCTCAATCGAACTCTATAAACGACTCATTAAAATGTGCGATAAAATAATGAGGAAAATATACTTTGATTCAACTTGGGACGGGGCCATGCACTAGCCTTCCCTCCCCTTCTTCCATAACACAAGCACGAACAAGCGCAGGTATCAAAGGGCAATATTAAAGTGATGACAACTCACATCCAGGCGAGAGAAAGAAACTCAAGATCAGAAATACTGGCCATCTGATGAATTCCGTACTGTGTGAGCCATTTGTTCAGTGTTCATAGTTACCTGCTCCTTGTGGTGTGCACGAACGCTGAATTTGTGAACCCCGGAGAATCTTTTATGCCCCGAAACTGTTGCTACTGACAACCACATCTGTATTCAACATAGTGTTATTAACTGTCCTTAATCGCTGAACTGATTGAAGAAACTATGCACATTGTTACATAAAAAGCCACTAAACTGAGGCAAAGTTGAGCCGAATGCTGATTTAGCATTAGTTTCCACAATGCAGTTTTTAAATCCACATCACTCAAATTAAGTGGTTTAGATTATCATCATGTCTAAAATTGAAATTACATCTCATACATTTTATTTTCACCATCACAATTAAATAAACAGTTAGTTTGAATTCTATTTTCTCTTTTACAACCAGCTGTGATATTGCAGCTGGAATTATTTTCACCTTTATAATCGCATCGTAGCTGTGACAGACACAGACACAAAACTCGTGTGCAGCTTGTGTGATCAACATGAAGTGATGATGGATGAGTAATGGGTATGTATGTGATCATTTATTAATGTAAAAACTACTCACTACTTATGGTCCTGAAAGTCAGCCTGTTGTCAGATACGGAGGCTGCTGTGATCCTATTGCATGACGGGCTCACAAGGTTTTAATATGCAACAGTTTTTGATTTAATGAAGTATATTCCAAGGTCCACTTTGTAAAAGCAACCTGGTGCTGATGTCCTTAGATGCTCTGTTTTAACAGCTCGGTGAATGTTTTTTAGACTGCGATGAAAATGCTGTGTAGTCTTAGAAAAACAAGCCAGTGTGATGTGGCAGAAAGATTTGATGCCATATTAAAGACGCTGACTCCTGTGCAGTGGCTCTGAAAGTTCATGCACATTACATGGATATTAGTTATTTAGAAATTCTGTTAATGCAAATCGTAGCTTCGCTTATTGTTAATTTAAGTGAGTTAATGCTTTTCTAAAACTGTTATTTTAGTGTACTGGGTATATAGCTTATCATTATTGTACTATATGTACTATATACTCAATCCTTAAAGGTGAGACGTCACAGACAGACTAGTTAAGTTACCATCTCCACAAATTGCCTTAGTGAGGTATCAGCTCATAATCCAAAACAGAAAGAATAAAAGAAGCCAAACATTTAAAGCAAACCAACAAACAATAATAAAAAAAACCCCACATGCTGGTAACTGTATTAACTCTCACTTTTGCTAGTTGTTCAAATCACCACGCTGCACATAGCCAATTCAAAATGCCTCAATGTTAAAAGATTTTTATGAACGAAACGATGCAGAGGTGAATTTGACTCAATATTTTTCTCCCTGAAAATATGTAGTAAAAATGTGATATCATGTCAGAAAGGGAGACTCAAATAGCTGCCAAAAACTCCAGCCCATGTGTCTGCTCCTGCTTTAGCTCCAGGGCCACATTTCGCTCAAGTGACACACACACACACTGGCACAGGACCGTGTCAGTGTATAGCAGTGATTTAACCGCTGTTATACACAGCGCCATCCTTTGGCAGTGCAGCTGTGGAAGCAGTCTGGTGAGACTTCTTTATCAGGTTTTCTTCACTTGATTTGAAACAAACATGCATAGAGATGCACAAAGAGAGACAAAATCTACAAGTAAAATCTACGGCCTAACAGCTACAAACCCCCAAAAGGCGTGGCTCACAATGAAAAATGACCATGTGAAGTTTGGGTAAATGCATCTTTGCTTTGAGTGATGCATTTTGTCAATATTCACATTGCTGGATTGCACTTGTGAATTGGATTTTTTTTCTTGCCAATTAAAGCTGTTGAAGGCAACACAAGAGTGTGCTCACTGATGGATTATTGTGCCTGAGCATGTGTGTGTGTGTGTGTGTGTGTGTGTGTGTGTGTGTGTGTGTGTGTGTGTGTGTGTGTGTGTGTGTGTGTGTGTGTGCACGTGCATGCACTGATGTGTCTGGCACATGTGTAGTGTGATAAATGTGCAACAGCATTGCCCGGAAGCAGTTACAAATGTTCCTAATTGCAAGACAACGTGCCAAAACTGACAAGTAATGGATGAAAACCAAGAAAGATAGAACAAGAGGTGTGTGTGTGTGTGTGTGTGTGTGTGTGTGTGTGTGTGTGTGTGTGTGTGTGTGTGTGTGTGTTTTCTTTATGTTTTTGCCCTATATTTTGATTCCAGTAGTATTACCTTACTGAATGTGTATTTTAAGGTGTTATTTCAAACTAGTCTGCTCACCTGAGAACTGCTGTGCAACAGAGTGATGATCTGTGTTTATACTGCATGTGGTTTCCTTTGGTGATGAGCGACTGGCTTAATGAGTGGGACACAAACAGTAAAAACACCTTAAACTACCCATGCTTCTGTTCATCTGATAGCTGAATGAAACCGAGGTGTCTGTGGCAGCTTAACAGACTAAAAAAGTATGGAACATTTCTTTCTCAGATGCCTCGCTGTGCTGTCATAAAACAGAATCAATGACATGCCACAGAGATCTCTCTGTTACCTTCTGTCCCAATGTGTGTCTGTTTATTGGTAAATAGTAAAAGAAGAAGAAGAAGAAAAGTCATTTACCTGACTTGGAATCATGCTGAATGGATAAAATCAATTAAACAATTTCACACAGCATAAATCACAGTAGACCAATTGAAATGTTTAAAATGATTAACTTAACTTTCTTCTTTTATGTATATATTTTTTAAATAAATGACAAATATTTAGTTATTGGGGTTATTGTTTTAGTGCTTGGTTGTCAACAGTTTATGGTGGCAAGTCCTTGAAAAAATAATAAAAATTAAAAGTTGATCCAGTGTTGAAATAATGGTGCACGATGTAAACTGGCTGTGGTAAGAGTAAACCTTTGTGCTGGCGCCACAGTTTACTCTACTCATGTTTTTGTAAATGATGCGCAACATACACAGCATTAAGCTTATGGCCAAGTAGACACTGAAAAGTCCGTTTGTAGGAAATAATACGTTCTCTCAGACGGTCTATTAGCTCATATCTACCTTTGTTCCAACTTCTCTCTGACAATTCCTGATAAATAATCATCATTCTTCATTCCTTTGAACCTGCTTAGACTCCTGCAGCTATAATATCATTATTATTCATATAAATAATATTTAAAAAAACAGGTTTAAGTTTGTTTCTTTCTTTATTTTATATAATGAGGTTAAAGTGATATATGCTGTAAAATTCTAGCACTAAAACGCTCTGCACTACACAGACATGGCACAGCTCAAATCCAATCCAAATCTATTTGGAACTGTTAGCTAAAAGATCTACCTTGGGTACATAGATAGAACCTGTGCCGAGATGCACATCAAATTGGTCACAGAAGGAAAGAAGCACACTCCACCCCCAGAGAGAGCAAGCAGCGCAGATACAACAAATCAAACAGGTTGCCAATGTTCCACGGAGCCCACAGAGCATGACAGCGCCCAGTGCTACACTACTTATTCAATATCTCTCTCCGCAAAACAAATTGCTAGAAAAGCAGCGCTTACCCCCACTTCAAGGCCAACCAAGTGTCGGACATAAAACTTTGGTGGGATGTTACACATTAAGCTAAATCTTTCACAACTCAGCGGCTTCAGTCATCAACTGGGGAAAATTCTGCATCATGAATACTAAATGATGATCCTGAGTTGTGGCGGACATGAGATATGGATAATGGAACAAACTGCTCTGCTCAGTCTTTCGCCAGCTAGGCAATACATTTTTCATACAGCTTGTGTGTAAAAACAGTGCAGCCTACACGTTATCGCAGTCAAAGCTCTATAGCAGAATTTCGTTGGTCTTTTGAAGGCAAGCTAAACAGTACGTGCCAACAAACATGTTTTTTTTTATTAAAAAATACTTATGTGATTTGAAGAATATCTAAGCATTTGCTCATTTGTTAAGTTGGTTAAAGTAACATACTACCCAGCTGCAACATTTAAATGAAAAGGGAAAAAAGAGCAACACCGACAGATACAGGAACATGTCTCTGACCTCGCTCAAATGCCAGATTTTATGCAGTGAGATGAAATGCCCTTGAAAAAGAGTGAAATTGCCAGCAGGCCCACACAGGAGTAGAAGAGAGCGGATGACGGGGATCTGGGTACCATGTTTAGGAAATGTGGGTGGGAAAGGTTCCTCCTCCATCAACAGCTACAACTTAGGTGGTATTCAACAAGCCACTTAACCTCCCGCCGCTCCAGTAGAGGTTCAACAACTGCAGCTAGTTGAGGAAACGCTGGACAACTCCCAGGCACAAAGTAGCAGTGGGTATGTGAGTGGGGAAAGCAGGAAAGCACAAGAGTGCTTATCATATTTACCCAGGTAAAAGAAAAAGACATCAAAACAGGCATACCATGAAAAATAGAGTCACACCTGCCATATTTATAATTTATTTTTTGGATTATCTTAATTGATTCTATTATTTTTCTTAGCATTTTTATCTTATCTCGTCTCTTATCTTCTTTAAATTCATTTTACATAGATTCACTGAGTGCTGCTCGTGCGCCAAATATTCAGTTTTGCCAGAAAAGGATAAATCCTCAAATTCCATTAACTCCCCCCAAATACACAGACTCAGAAGGTCAGTGTGTCTCATAGGTCATCTCTCACTAGCCATGCTATAAATGATTATGTGTGTGGACTGACTTGATGTGAAAACCATTAAAAAGACCATTAGGAATGATTTGGCCCATGGATATGGAAACTGTCCGGTTGGATTTAAACAGTCAGTAACTCGGCTGCCTCATTGAGGGCTTCTAGCTCGCTTTAATATACACGCAAATAATGACCCGAAAGCCTCTTTAAGTTTGGCCATAACCTTGCGGCATCTCCAGATGCTTGCGTGACAGCTATTAGGTTTTATAAAGCCTTTTCATCACTCCACCAAAGCACTCAACAGCAGCACTGGGGTAGAAAACCATTCAGGTGTGTTTCAGAGATTTATCGATCTGCTAATGAGGAAAAAGTGAGCGGTGAGGTCGCTCTGTGAAAATCTCTGTGGGGGGTAGTGGGCTAGGACGAGCAACAGTCAGCACAAATCAGCATCTAAGCTTAAGCAGCGTTCTGAGCTATGGTGGATGCAGCGTGCCTACCCCTTTTGCTAAAATGTTATATTTTCTGCATCTGCTGACATATCTGTATTTTGAGCTACATGACTAAAAATAATTGCTGCTCGGAGAATAAGTAAAGACATATTTTAATTTTTTCAGTAACTAGAAATAAATGCCGGCTGTTTATATACATCATGGATATCAAGGTGTCTATTTGCATGTGTGAGAAAGAATGGTTTCCTTCACACGGATTCTTGTCTTCCACCTAGAAAACGCAGTTTAAGGAAAAGAGAGAGGGAGAGAGAAAGTTGCTAACTTTTTCAGCTTTCAGGGAAAAGGCGAGGGTGTCTAGGTCAGTGCAGGTCGGTGGCTAACAAGCTCCTAAGAGACATATTGGTTGGGGGTTGGCGCTGAAGTGGTCACATTAGTCAATGTGCCATGAGAGAACAGAGTGGAAAACTCAGTGGCTGTAAAACTTTTCCTTCCAGCAGGACGAATGTACAACAAGACTGGGCATTAACCCTAAACTCTGGAACATCTAGTGTCCCCATATAACCCTTAAACATTGCCCTGTGCTAAGAATGACACAGTATAAATACCCAGAGGGAGAAATATATGCAAAATATACCGAACTCTATTATACATGTACCGTTTATGTAATAGCTGAAATTGGCTGTACAGCTCAGCGGTCTCATTTTTAAAAGAGTGCGTAGGATCCGTATTAAATCACAGGTGAACAGAAGAGCCAAAAATAGCACGCCTCTACCACAAAGGGAGCATTGCACGGCCCTTTCTAAATGACACTCTACCTCTCAATGTGTACATGTGGAGAAGCTTTGAAGCCAATCTCCTAACCATAAACGCTCAATACAAAGCACCTAAAGGATGTTGGTGCATAGAAATGAGGCTGCTGATCAAGGACACGTCCAATCATGCGGTCCTCTTCTACTGACAATGCAGCAGCTATCCTGCAGCATTACGCACGAGTGGCACCGTGGTATTTATATGATCCGTAACTTTCCCAAAGGATCGTGATAAACTGATAACCCTCAGATACCATTTAGAAACGAAATACTGCTGAATGCATTTATTTATTTATTTATTTTTTATAATAAATTGGGTCTAGATTATTATGAGCACACATAGAAAGATAATAATTCTGGCAGAGCATCAAGACTGTAAATTCACGTGATCAATACGTGCTGGTGGTGAAACTGTTACAGTAAATGTAGATTTCACATACAGAATCTAAATCTAAGTTAACATTTATCTTGTTTTTATGCAAAAAAATACAAGATAAATGTTAAAAGAATTGCTCTGTTCTGCAGCTGAATGCCTGAATAGTTGATTATAAATATGATTATGATTTTAACATGAGGTCAAAACCATTTGCTTAATATTGGGGAAAAGCTAGATACTTTCCTGAATCTTGGCACCTTCAACATCATAGCATCATCTTGCACTTCAGCAGCTGAGCTGACTCTTAGCCTCCTAAGACCCGAACTCTTCCACGGCATGCATTTTTAATTTCTCTTTGATATTTGGGCATATTGGTGCCCGATGAATGTAAAAACAAAGAATTACCAGATTTTTTTTTTTTACCTCATTTTTGTTTTTAAGAAAAATAAGAGCCACATCTGATATTCACTTAAAAATTTTGATAGAACAGTAGCAGTATAATGTCCTTGTAAGTGGATATCAGGCCCTTGCAGAGCAAAATTGAGTATTTTGGTCTAAATACCCCAAAATGTGATGTCCACATATGTGAATGCCAGGTCCTAGGAGGTTAATGTTGGCAGCATACAGAGCAGCCATCTCTTCTGTGCTCCCAGGTTTAGGAACGCAATGGATAGACGGTGAGCGGAATTTACTGTCAGATTTAATTTGGCTTATAACTATAGAGTCATGACTCACTGGCACAAATAATGTGAGGTGAAATGAAATGTGTGAGTTGGGCAGTTGTGATCCCTAGAATTTATGTTTACACTCTGGCTTCAATTCACTACCTCGCCATCTATGGCACTGGTTTCCTTTGTCTCAAAAATGTTCCTACGCCTCTTTCACGCTTCTTTTTGTGCATTCGACACATTTAGAAATGAGATCTCATGCCCTTTAAGTATATCAAAATTACTAGAGGACATTCTCAACCTAATCCTGCACGCTTCTTATTCACACATCCGCTAACAGTCATTCATGTCAAATTTTACAAAGCAAATGCTTTCCTCTGACAGTGACATCACCAATTTAAAAGAGTTTGTGAAGGCTAAAAGTCTAAACAACCAAAAAGGGTTTACCACATGATTGCAGTACAAACACTTCTATTTGTTACTACAAAAACTGAGTACATGGAGTCGTGAACTGAAACTCAAAATTAAAATCTTGTGACAATTTCTATTTCACAAATATAGCAGAGTGAGTAGGAGAAAATGAAGAAACCCTTTCGGGGAAGTTTGTTGTTTCTGTAAAATTATGTGGCCACAAGCTGACAGTTAATATTGGAAATTATATTGAGCAGACAGACAATCACAGGTTACAATTTAATTCTAAGTAACAATAGAGCACACGCAAACACCAAGACCATACCTCCAAGCCAGGCTCCAAGTTACTAACAATGCTCAGAAATTTACTCGTGGTGCAACATGTCTTGTTCCACAGCAGCTGGGAACATCGTAACGGTAGTGACTAATGAACGTGTACCACATGCTGGTGTATGGAACATGCTTACACTTGTGTTCGCAAACACGGTGTCACTGAAATCTAGCATTTTTAATTTGGCTTTTCATGCATCTCAATGTCTGTAACAACTATTCCACAGCACATCTGAACTGCACACACTGAAATCCAAACACAATGTAACTATATTGCTCCAGGTGCACATTTTGTGCCTTATGGCATTGGTGAGTCTCTGTATAGTCTGAGTCTCCGTATAAGCAGTATAAGATTATTAAATTGCTTCATACAGTAACATTTTAACCATTCGTATCATCAGGGGGCTCAGAAAGAGGGCGGGGTGGTACAAATTAAAGTCATTCTGTAATATTAACCATAACACAGTTGTTTGGGTAATGATCATGTTAACTGCTACAATAATATTTTCACCCTTTTGTTGTGATGGCAGATGTAATATATTCATAATTAAAAGCAAATTAAGTGGTTTTGTTAATCCTTGAAGGATAATTATGCTCTCTATTGTCCTAATGTAATAAATGACACAAAGCTAACTTCCAGTCGTAGCCTTGATACAAATTTCACATTGTCTTATGAGTTGAGGATTAATCAATTTTTTTTTAAATTATTAATCCTTTATTTATCCAGGTAAAAAATCTCATTGAGATTAAAAATCGCATTTCCAAGAGAGACCTGGCATCAGGTAATGAGAGGTGTCTTTTACAAATGACCACAGTTAGATTCATGCCTGCACAGGGATGAAGTGTACATCTACCCTCACATCTAAGTCAAAACTTGAAGAAGAATTTTTTTCCCCTTTCTTCTTCTAAACATAACTTCAGGCAATAACGTCCTTAACTTACACGAATTCATGTCTGGTTTCCCACTGACAAAACAATATCAAAAAATTAGCTTAATTGCTTTCAGCGGGAGACTGTTCCAGCATTTCCTGTCGTAATCCTTCGTATTCTACGTTTTTTCCGTTTCCCGTTTAGAGATAGCCAATGAGAAGCTTCCAGTAGTCGACTATGAGAGCAAGCTTGGTGATGTAAGCTGTCACAGCAATGTGTTACTAGGCAAAGAAGTGGAGGGAGTTTCTAAGTGCTGCGGTTACTGGGTGTTGACATTTCTGTCTGCCTGCCACCGACAAGATGGGCTGTTCTGAGTAAACACTGCCAACAACAGCAGAAGATTGATATGCAGGGGCTGCTGCTCTTTGAACCTTGGCACAGTCTGGCTTTTGACCCTGCCAAGTTGCTCTATTTCTCCATATGTCTCCATGCTATTCTGCAACTATTATTGTCAAGCTAGTGTCTTACCTTGTCAATTATTTGGCAGGGCACAGCTGATAACTGACATAGAAGCAGCTTCACAGAAAGAAAAAAATCTCAGCTGTCTGCAGATATTATGTGACATATTCTGCAACTTGTGACACAGAACTCAGTATACGGGGAAGACCAGAATGAGAGATCCCCACCACTGAAACAATCTGTTGAAAATCAAAGAAATGAAGAGTTGAAAGTGACCAAAACGTAATTAATTTACAACATTACACATCTTGTTCTTTGACTCAGTAAGGCCCCAATCAGACAGGTTCCTGACCATCTGGCAACCACCGGACATTTGGGCGAAAAATGAATATTTTCTGATGAGTTTCTGGATGTTGCTGGCAGCCTGTCTAATGCCCATTTATGTAAGCCAAGATACCAGTCAGTATCATTACCCTGGTATTCACAGGTCTGTAGGGAAAAGTGGATATTCTGCAGCTTGTTGGCAAATTATTGCTGAAGGTTGCTTTCTGTTGCTAGAATGAAACTGGTCAGAGTGCAGTGTTGCACTGAAAAGCTCCTTGCAGTTTCTTTGAAATTAACAGGTCATTGTGGTCACCTGTAGGTTGTTTGGAAGATGTTGACTTGTCCTTAAAGAGTTTGTTGTATCAAAGCAATCTGAATGGAACCAAAGCAACACAGGGGCATTTTTGATCCAGCGCCCTCTTTGCAAATGATTTCACCCAGAAATAGCCAATAAATTCCAATAAACACTCATCAAAGTACACATTTTTTTCCTCTAACAACCACCTGGAGGTTGCCAGGTAGTCACTGACCATTCTCTAGGCCTATGTGTCTGGGGCCTAAAATAAACTGTCATGACAATGTCAAAATTTGTGCAGGTTAGAGCAGGTTATCCCCCCCCTGTGTTTTACTGTATTATCCTTGCCCCAGTAAATATCTTCCTCGCTGCTCCCGAGTTTCACCTCCAATCCGCAATGCTGTCACCATGATGCGTTGGTTATTAGTCAGCAGTGTCTGATGTTTTGATTACTTTGAAACAAAAATGAGATCTGTGGCGTTCTAAACTATACGTCCAATTAATTTACAGTTATAATTGACTCAAGTTCGACAATCTGCACATCTCAGGGATTATTAAAATAAAAAGGAGCCACTTGAGAGGTACGGGAAACATTTGCAAATCACATATTTTTATTTAGGATGTTATATCATCTTATGTCACCTTGTCTTTCTGAGTTACTGAGTGTAGTTTAATGAGTGAAATGGTTATTCATATCCATTAAAATGTAATCTAAGACACAATGAAATCTAAAAAGGTGCATACGTCTAACTACAATGACTCAACTGGAAAACTTTGCACATTTTATTGTGGCTGGAATATGTCTGTATTAAAGATGTTTGCAGGACGTAGGGAGAACGGGAAGCATGGAAAAACAAACAGGGGAAAAAACACAAAATAAAACCAACACAACCAATAACTGCCCGAGGAGACAGAAATATGGCATCGCGGAGCTGAGTGAGCAAATCTGATCTGTGTCCTATATTTGAAATAGCGTAGTGGGGCAGTCAATCCGGCGGTCCGGTCACAGGTCACCAATGGTAGTGTCTCGGCTAAATAAAGTAGGCCCTCTTAGCTAAAAACAGTTTCTTGTAACGGATACTCAAGCAGCTCGGGTCAGTGTCATTAATACACACTATGTGGTGCAGTGTGTCTGTTTTAATAACACATTTTCACAAAGAAACAAGGCATCCCCCTCCCTACAGCCTCAAATTTCTGAGCAGGACATGTGTGGTTAAGGTTACACACAGAGCACATCACCCTCTGGGTAAACCCAGGCTCTGTGGTGTGCATTTAGTAACACAAGCCTGTTCTCTACATGCAGTACACCTGTGTCCTAGTTGGTAGCCCCAAATGTGTCGAGCAAATAAGTTCGCAGTATGGAATGCAGAGGCAGTTTGCCTCAAGAGCCACAGGAGACCCCACCCCTCATCTCCCAACAGGCCATCTTTCCTCCCATTTTTTATTTATTTGCTCATTTATAATCTCTGAGCGAAAGACTGTTAACCTGTTCCAAAGGTGAATTCTTAATGTAATCTTACTTAAAGTTTGAAATTTTAAAAGCCATCTGTCTTTGAGTGCATCTTTCTTGTTGCATGTTAAGTACTGCAGTGTTTAGGCACGCCAGGATGGCAAAGGGAACCAGAAGTAATAAAACAGCTGTGTGTCTTTGTAAACAAGCTTAGGGCCCGACCCGGCATCATTAATCCCTCTGCTGTAGGTTTGCGGGCCCTGAGGCAAGCCTGCCCCACAAACACACTCTTTTCAGGTTTGTCGTAGTCTCCGATACGGTGCCACTTTGCCTTTCTTACCTCTCAGATCTATCACTCTTTTACTCTGTCTCTGGATGTCTCTCTGGGCTCTCCTTCACTTCAAGGATACTCATCCACCAAGTCAGCATATTGTGGCAGACAAAGGTTTCTTGTGTGAGTGTTTGTTTTCTGCCAGTTTACCTCGACAGCGGAGAAGCTGTCATTCTCTGTCCCTTCAACCTCCCCCTGCATGTTCATCTGTTTCTGTTGGCACGAGGTACCAGTGCAGGCCACCCGCCTCCCAAGCAGTCAGTCTAAGGGAAAACTGATACGCTTTCACTTTACAGTTGTGAATTAATGAAGAGCTTTGATAGCAATTCGATAGGTGATTCAGAGCAGACGTAAACCATTTTTGCCTCTTTTTTATTTTTTTTAACCGCTTCTCATCTTCATACAAAAAACGAATACCCCAAGCTTTTCATTAAAGATACCATGTTACTTTCATGCTGTACATAAACGTTTCTCATGGGAATAAATTTACACAGTTCAACATTTACATTCCACAAAGTAGTATTTTAGAGGGCATTAACTTTAACTTTTTTTCAGCACCTTGGTTATATTCATTATTACACAAAAGCAAGGAGGTAGTTCAGCCAAAATAATAATAAAAAGAAATACATACAATGATTAACTACAAATAAAACAGTTCAAAACATGCTGATTACAGCTCATTTGGGACATATAAGGTTATCCAGGTAAATCTAAAATATTCTACTTCAATTCAAAACAGCACATTTAAATAAAATAGTTCCCTCCGTGCTTGTGCTTACGACACATAAATCCTTTTTTGACATTATATCCTCTCATGTAGGACAGGCAGTGTCTAAAGGTAATGTTTATCTACTGATCAGAGGATTATTTAGCTCTGGTCTGTCAAACACCAACAAAAACAACACAAATTTAGCTCTTCCAGCTGTCCACACCTCAGATAATACACTTCTACTGTCATATTTGAAAAGCAGAAACATCCGAGACATTTCAGAATAGTAAAAGTGTTCTTTTTTTGTGTGGGTCTGTTTTTGAAAATCGGTGATCTGCACTGTCACAATCCTGCGCCACTTGATGATCCTTCTATCAACTATTTCAATAACACAAACACCAGATCAATCATCAGATGCGATCTAAGCGCCCTGACGCTGAATTAAGTGTAGCATGTGGTGAGATTTACAGACAAAATCGACTTCGAGGCTCCTGAGCTTTGTTATCTCGGTGTTTGACAGATCACTTCTTTTGTGAATGCTTAAAATGAAAACCTGGCTGAGTCTGTCAAAACGCAATCTGATGCGTTGTGTATAGACTCTAATTTTGTTCATGCCAGCTGACAACTTCTAAGAAGAGCAGGGAGAAGCAGATAGGTGGGTAGATGATTTGCTGAATAAAGCTCTGTTTCTCAGCTCAATATCCTGTATGTAGACTTTAAAGGGATAGCATGAGAGGGAATAAGGGTCTAATTCTTTAAGCCTCAAGTTCCAAAATCACAATCGAGATATCTCTTGTTGTCTCAGGCAGTAAAATCTCAAAGTTAACAAAGAATTTGTTTAATAAAAATTGCATACACAACTAATAAATGTCGACCAAAGGGCTCAATCCTGAGCATTAAGACCTCTGATTACCGCTTTTACCAAATAAAACTTTAAAAACCGTAATATTACACTTTTGATTATTGAAAGCCTTCATTCTTTTCATGCTTCTACTTTGCTTGTAATTGGGAGATTTGGTATTTGGTAGAGTTCTTTGAAGACATTCAGAGTACTGATGAGGGTAAAAGGACACTTTGCTCTGGAATAAGGACAAAAGGCTGAACATTTGTCACGTACACACAAACAAGATTAATATTCTAAAGCCATACAAGCTCAGTGAGGCTGTATTTGGCACAGTAGTGCTGTGATTTAATGCTAATGTCAGCATGCTATCATGCTTAGTAATAGGCTGATTTTTAGCCTGTGAAATATTTACTATATTCACCATCTTCATCTATAATTTTAACATGTGTAAGTGACTTTAACAGTGTTTTATTTTATTAAGTAAGTTAAGTTTTAGTAAGTAAGTAAAGTATACACATCAGGGGATTACAAACAATCAGCGACAACATTAAAATACTGCCCGGGTCCCCGTTGTGCTGCCAAAACAGCTTTCAATTTTTGGGCCAGAACCTGTGGAATCCATCACCAGGATGTTATAAATGGTTACTTGGGGTTCTGTCCTGTGGGTTGCAAACAGGACCTGTGTGGATTGGGCTAGATTGGCTTGGGATCTGGGGAGTTTGGAGGCCATGTTAATGCATTTGGCTCGATGTCGAATTTCTTGAGCTATTCTCTGCAGTTTTCTCATGGTGTGGTTGTGTTCACCGTCTCACGAACAGAGCCCACTACTGTTAGGGAGAGCCTCGTGCCATAGGGCAGGGGGGTGGCAGATGCCAAAGTAAAAGACACAAGAACCCAAGGGCTTCCCACACAATGATCAATATTATTAACTTCCCTTGTAAGTGGTTTAATATTGATGACTGACAGTGTACACATCTAAAAGCTGTCAAGATATTTCACTCAGATAACAAAAGTGGAAAACTCATAAACTCAGAAAAGCAAATACGCCCAGTCTGTAGGAAAACATAAACTGAGACCATCTATACAGCGCATGTTAAATATGTTTCACTGGATATAAACATCAAGTACTCCAACATCATCTGTACCAAAGTTGGCAGAGATATTTCAGGACAAAAGAGTCTGACAAACGCCATTGTACTATAAACCCACGGCACCAGTGAGAAGCATCTATTTAACATAGTACAAACCAAATTCTTAAAAAAGCTGGGATGAAGTGTAAAATGATAATTAAAACAGGACGGAATGATTTTCAAATCTCTCAAACACGTATCTTACTGACAATAATACACAAAAAACATATCAGATGTTTAAGAAAAATATGGGCAAAGAATATAATGGATCTCATTTAGGTTAACTGGCAATATGTCAGTTGCATGACTGGGTTTAAAAAAGTGAAAGTGAAAAACTGCTCAGACAAACTGACAAAATTTGAAATTGTTTTGGGAAAAAATGGACACCATATCCTCTGGACTAGAGAGAAGAGAGGGAGCGGACAGTTCTTAAATGAAAAGGGGGAGGCTGCGCAGCTTTGAGACAGGCTGCTGCTATCAAATTCAGAGTAAGCATACTCTCTCAATCTAAACGAACACGTTAATATCCAAAGAACAGAAGACAAATATGTGCCTTTTCTTTTTTTAAACCATAACAGAGTAATTCACTCGACATTCAAAGTACTAGATTTAAGGCTGAATTGATTTTGCCGTCAAGCATCAGCAGGTAACCAGGATATCTGGAGTCAGTGAGTTTAATGCCCACCTTTGTTGTGACAGCCTGCCATTTTAGTCAATCACTTATCAGAGCGTGACTAAAGGCTAAGGCTCTGAGGTAAAGTCAAGATGGCTTAGCCAAGCGAGTGTGCCATTTTCAGGATAAGAGGCAAAGAGGAGTAGAGGTTAAAGCTCCATGTGTGACCTGGAACAATCCTGTCGTCTCCTGAGCTCCTGCCACAAATTGCAAAGTTGGGAATAAGGTCCACTTTCGGCAGTGCAGACAGAGCCACTTGGGAACAAATTGGGAGACAGAGAGAGAGTTGATAAGAAAAGGCATGACTCCAAATTGTGAGATTTTGTTGCCATGCTACAGATGAGAATATAACATGAGCTTGTTACATATACTAATGAGAATGTTGCAACGCATACAAGAGGATAAGGAAATGTAGTTCACTTATGCTGCCTACACATAAGACAAAATACATTCTTACATTTGTCTAAAAACAAGCTGAAGTGTGTAAGACACAATTACACAAACATGAATTTTAATTAAGGGAATTCAGAAAACACGACAGCAAACGCAGAAAGAAATGCCTTGAGTTGACATTTGGAGAGGAGGAAGAAGAGAATAAAAAGCACATTTCTATTGGACAGAAATCCCTCAGGGATAGAGGTGGGGGTTGGAGAAGCAAAAGGCAGAAAAAAGTCACTCAAAAGCCTCCTTTTCTTTAAAAAGGAAGTGAAAGTGAATCTTTTCCTATCACGTACTATATGACAGGTAAGATAAAAGCTGAAGACAGTGACTTAGTACTTCTTTTAATACCTTCAGGTATTACGTTTGACCTGGCAGAGGAGAAGTGAAAGGTGAATATGCTTAACATTTTTTAAAAACAGAAAGGTATCACGGGTAAAGAAACAAATGTCAAAAGACAGGATTAGGCGGACATTATTTAAAAAATGACTTTTCCAAAGCAGGAATTTTCCTTCATCGACTTCTTGACTTTCAGAGCCTGAGGATTATACATTATTGCCCTTCTGTGAATGGAAACTGTTTTGGGGGTTTTGTCATGAAACTGTATGTTCCACAGCAAATTTACTTTAAATTTTCTGGTTATTCCAGGAACATTAAAAATTTTTTTACCGAAACCCAAACCTTTCTCTAACTACATATTCGATTTGTTGTATATCAGTGATCTGTTCTTCCCTGGCAATCAAAGAGCAATTATAAAACATTACCTTAGGAACCAAGTACGTTCAGCAAATTGCGATTGGCAACATCAACAAAGACTGCCATCGTGGATTAGATCTTCAATACTGACAGAAAGCAAAGAAGCATAAATAAAATAAAGTTACGTTGAAGCACACCATTGTTTTTCTTGTGACATTACCAATAAGTTTGATGTGTCACATGGCCCTCTTCCTATTGAAAAAACAAAAGTTGTATCCAAGATGGCCGACTTCTAAATGGCCACCATGGTCACCACCCATCTTGAGGAGTTTGCCCCCTCACATATACTAATGTGCCACAAACAGGACTTTAATATCACCAACCATTCCCATGTTATTACGGTGTATCCATATAAGTGGCCCACCCTGTAGATGCTTTTAATCATTTGCAGTATGCAGGTTTGCTTGTTAAGATTAATATGAAAAATGCAATAACAGTTACTTAGATGACCTCTGTTTGCTTCAGTTTGCTTGCTTAACTCTTTACCCATTATAGCAACATTTGATAACCTCCTCTGTACCTTTAATTATGAGTTTTGAAACCGCGATATATATGAATAAAGATTTGATTTGGCAAGGTTGAGGGTTTTTCCAACATTAGCCCGAGTAAGCTTTATAGGCCAAGATAATGTTAAATAATTTTATTCATTCATTTCATTCACTTCTGCTCCTTTAGCAGCACATTACTGATCAATACCATCAAGAGCAAGCCGAGCCACAAGAGATTCATAGGCCCAGTTCGCCTGAAGAGTCTAAACAGTTGGAATTACATGTGACAACTTTAGCAGTCTGGAGAGCTCAGTGCATGTACAGCTTAGCAAACTGGACCTGTTACAAGTTTAGCTGCTTGGCTCATCCTGCAACAAATATTAATGAGTGTTACGCCTACAGAGGAGCAACAACAGGGTGTCAGTATCCAGCACGGTGTCTGAAGCTATGCATCTGTATTTATACAGTACTATACCCATTAATGACACTATAAAAAGCTGAACGTGTTTACTCTGTGAAATAAAAAATTGGTAATACTTTGTATAAAAAAAAAATTACATTATTAACTTTCTTCTTATCCTTCCACACATGGATGTGAACAGACCCTTCTTTCAGATATGCTGGGATTTCTGATCGCACTGCTGCTGTTCTCTTGCTTACTCTATTATTAGAGTTTTAACATGGGTGGGGCTCAGAGAGCTCCCACACACACACACACACACACACACACACACACACACACACACACGATAAAGGATTAGGACATTTGAATTTTTTTTTCCACAATCCAATTTCAATGTCTGAATAATCTTAAGGCTCAAGAGTTCATTGCTCTTTGAGAGTGGGTACATGCGTTATTATGCTATTATAATATCATTACATCAGTAGCAAAAAATGTTTTTAAAATGACACACATTTGTACTAAAACATTAATTAATCTTTTTTTGCCCCTGGGACAGTATATTGTCAAAAACATGTTATCGTGATAAACCTGCTATTGTGAGCCATCAGTTCATTTTTTTTACTCTATAATGCATCTGTCCTATGCAAAGTAAGAATTTTTTATGTCTTCTCATGATGTGTTTGTCTGAGCAAAACAAGCTTAGTAACAACTCGTGCAATTTTATACATATATAAAATCATACACATATATGTATAAATGTCAAGTATATGGTGATAAATGGATGAAGAGATAAGGCAGCGCTAATCAAAACAGGTCAAACTGCAAAACTTTACATCATGGATCATCATCAAATGGTGAATGACAGCAAATGCTATTAGTGGTCATGTCACATTTAGATGCATGGCTTTCCTCTCTCGTGCACCTTACAGCTGTTAATTTGAGCAGTCATCTATTTCAATAAGGCAGCCAGAATCCCCTGTGGTGGGGGAGATAATGTTTGCAGACAAGACCCAGCTGCAGGCCAAATCAGAGTCATTGATTTGGCCCTCAGCTCTACGGGACAGTCGGGGTCCCAGAGGAAACAACACAAGGGCAATTGGAAGACTCAGCTGGTCTTTTGGCCTCCCGCATTAATAATCATTCCAATTAGAAAGGAAAGGTCCACATGCTCCTCTGGTCACATAATGTCCCTTTCTTTTTCACTCTTTAAATTGCAACTTGTTTTCTATTTAATAATTTCCAGCAGCAAAGCCTCAGAAGCTTAAATGGTCAAAATTTGTAATGTTCTGTGTTAATTAAAGGGAGCATGCCCTTCCAAGTTTGAATTTTAATCTGTGATTCATTACAAAGTGAAACTGTTTTGCTGACCTGCACTCTTTCAGAACTTTTACCTTATTACTTCCTTGTAATGAGATAAATTCATGAGTCTAGTTGACTCAGCGTCTAACAGATCATTTACTTTCCATCACATTTTCATATACAGTGAGAAAAATAAGATCAAACTGATGCTCATCATACAGCAAAAAGCAGTATTTTAAATTTATTTAGAAAAAGCATTGAACATTTTTATATAATCTTTGCTCTGATCCTTCTTCTATGTAGATATAGGCAAGAAAAAGTGAAGTAACCGTAAATATCTGAAATTTTTTAATAGACTTCCATGACTTTTTCTGTTTTCCATCTTTCTCTGTGATCATCTATTTAATTCTAATCATCTTTTCCTGCTCAAGATGTACTCCTTCAGCACCTCCGGTTTACTTTTGGGATTGCATCACCTTCTTCCTTCTTACCACTTTCACAAGAGACATAAACTCATTGAACTTTTAGTCTCTCAAATATCTACTAAGTTAAACCAATGTCAAAATTTGGAAAACAACTTCTACCTGTTGGCGGATCTTCAAGAATGTGGAATGTGGATGTTTATGCCTGCACCTGCAGAAGTCAAGCTTCCCCTCTGACTTCAGATGCATTTTTTTTTTTTGAGTAGGACTGGTCTTGAGTTGGGAGGTCTCGTCATTATCAGGTCTTTTTCATACCTCTTTTATGGTTCTTTTCTCACACTATACCACATGAAAAAGCATTTAGTTGGTTTTCATGCTTCAGAAAACCAGGGGGAAAAGCTTGTCTGATAATGTGCACCACTACATAATAGTGTGTTTATTATGTGTCTTACAGCATGCTCAGTTAGTGCATTTAATATTGGTGCAGATCCATTTGCTCTTCGCTGTCTAGTCATGTCTCAGCTCTATACAACAGTGTAATCTACATTGATATGCACACTATTGGAGTTTCTACAATTAGCCATCAAGTTAATCTCTGAATTTGTTTTGCATATATTTACCCTGAGCATCAATATTTTGAGACAATCCCAATTTTAAAGCTGTATTACTGTAGTGCAGAAATGATTACTTGAACAATCAGTTTGTCACGGTGAAATAAGTGTCAACAAGAATCCCTTTGTCACTTTTCTTGTCTTTGGAAATCAAATATTTAAATCTTTAGACTGCTGCGATAAAAAGATCTTTTAAGATTCTTTTAAAACTGTGGTGGGCATTTTACACCAATTTTATGGCATTTTGTAAATGAAGTCGATGTTTAAACAAAAAAAGAATATTTGAAGGTTCAAAACAAATTCAGAACCACTTCAGTTTTTCCACAGTTTATTGTGCAGTAGATTTTTATTTGTCCACAATTCATGAGACAAAGAGAAAGATAAAAGTTCAGTAAAAGTTCCCTAAAAATAAATAACTGATTTTTTTTATTTCCAAGTAATTGGACCATTTAAAACAGCACTCTATAGAAAGCCCTTTGGCACCAATTACAGCCTCCGATTTTTCGAGTACTTCTTTAACAGCTTTACAGTTCTGGGTTTAGCCACTTTCTGCTATTCACATTTGCATTTGTTAACTGATATCTTCATGTCTGACTTAGGACTTTGACTGAGCCTTTCAAGGACCTTCTGGGACTTCTCCTGAGTCCACTCTGACATCATCTGGACTGTATGTTTTGCCTCTTTGTCATGCTAAAAGGTGAACATTTGCCTGTCTCAGATTACATGCACTCTGAAGCGTGTGTTTTTAAAGGGCCTCCTGTTATTGGTTGCATTGATTCTACCTTCCCTGACTGGTCTAGTCTTCCCTATAGCTGAGTGCACTCCCAAAGCAGGCTACAACCACAATGTTTCACCACAAGGTTGGTATTAGCCAAATAATAAGTAGTGGTTGGTGTCTGCCAGACATTTGATTCTAGTGACTTTTGGGTATCCACTCACACCTCCCAAATATAAGAAGTTCTTGCTTTGTTAAACTTCTTTTCCAAAAAGCTATAGGAAGAAACCTTGTAGTTCAAAAGTTGCCAAAATTGCCAATTACCATGCCAAAATTGACTGTTTGAGAAATAGATTGCGATCAAACGAAGGAAACTAAGGAAAGCATAGAGCAGAGATTTACAGAGTTTGTGTAGTGTAGTTTCCATAGTATTCAATAGAGAAATCTCTCTCTCACACAGATGCACACAGAGCAGTGCTCACAAAGCCCAGCATATTCTCAAACACTCACCGTGCTGTCTACATCTTGTCACAGATCATACTATAGCCTTGATATGTTTAACTTTTTGATAATAAAGCTTGTTATTTCTGCAATGTTGTGTATGTGTTCCCTGGTGTATCATAAACTGCTTTTTGAAATATTTTCAAATGTATTCTATCAAAATCAAAGACTATCAGGACAACACAAGTCCCCTTGTGCGGGACAGTAGATATACATACACAATATTAATAACCATTGATTAAATTTGCAAAGCACTTCCCTCAAGTGCAATTTCTAGCTAATGTTTACAAAAAAAACCACCTGTTTTCTAAAAGGGAAACTTGAAGCCAGAAATATGAATGTGCACCTTTGATATAAGATGTTTGTTTTTGGTAGTGGGGCATAAAAAAGCCCCAACTTCACTTCAGGCCAAGTTCACGCATTTTGTTTTGTCCTTCGAATAATCATTCCAGACTAAGAGAGATAAAATGCCTACAGCTGATCGTCTATCAGCTGTAACGCCTGATAAATACAGTGAATATGACAAACAGATGATACTGATGGTGCTTCAGAGGCAACGTAAAATAAATCTTAGACTAAATGTAAAGCTATAAATCTAGGAAACGTCCTTTTTCATGCAACATTTCAGTTTGTTTTATATCTAAAATTAAATTTGGTCTTATGGCACTACTTCTCCAGCTAACACTTACAGAAAAACTCCACACAATCAAAACAACCACCAAGTCCAAAATGAATCAATGTCGTGGAAAACACTATCAAATTAAACAAACTGTTTACACTCCACTTTGGAGACAAGCTGTAAAAAAAAAAGGCCTATTCAGGAATATTTGGCTTCATTACCATCTTGCCACCTCGTATCCTGCATGTGGCAGCGATTCATGTGAAGCATCTTTTGACAGCTTGTGCATAAAATCCAAGAACTTGGCTTTTTGCTAAGTGTTATGAAAAAGCAGCCGCTTTTCAGCACTGAACATATTTTAGTGGAAGCTACCACGGGGAGCCAAAAAAGAACGAGGACTGACAGCACCATTGGTACATCCCAAGTGAATGGCATCACTAATGCTTGGCTGGCGCATTAGTAGTCGGGTATTGATGCATGTGAATGGGGAGAGTAAGGGGACAGGGAGGTGGGGGTGCTGCTGTCCTAATGTGATTCAAACAACCTTTTTATAAAAAGGGCTTGTCCCTATGCCAAGGGAAGCGGGTGGCATAAAGTAGTTGGTGATTACCTTAAACAAATGACTGTCTCATTAGACCCCCAGAGTGTCGTGTGCGTAGATGCAAACAGATACGCATACACACACACACACACACACACACACTCCCCTGTCCTATGAGTTTGCTCTTCCTTACACAAAAACAAACACACATATATGTTTTTGTAAAACAATTTTTATAGAGCTCCATGGTTGATCTTAGCCTTACGATCAAAACCCAAACGTAAACCAAACCCTGACCCAAAAAATCCAGTGTTTAAACTTGTGGAGTTGGACCCCACGAGTGTGCTCTTGGATCCTGGACCCCCACAAATACAGTGAAACAAGTACACACACACACAATCAGACATTTACACTGACATAAGCATTAGGTTGGCTTTGTACACAGAAAGGGCAGTGCACAAAGGCAATACACAGGAGGGTACAAGCCTCCAATAGACTAATTAACATCTCCCAATTACACCAGCCAACATTCTATGGTGCTCCAGTTAGCTTTGGATGATACCACACAACACAACAGAATGTGTCACCATGAACGTTTATGTCCAAACAACATCTGAGCTGCTCCCCAAAAGCCAAGCTAATGACTGCAATTAGTGTCAATAGACTCCAAGCTCGGGCCTCAGCTGGCCTAAAGATGAACAGACACTGCACGCTGCTGCCGCGCAGCTCAGTGTATGAACATTCGGAAGAAAAGATTTTACTTAAGAGAAAGAGAATAGATTGATATCTCATTTCCTTAATTACTTTGATCTGTCTCAAATCGTCTAACCCATGTTGCTTCAGATAAATTAGGCCCGGCATAATCACAGCTAAGCACTCAGAGGTGTACCGCAAGGCAAAAACAGTGCGAAGTCAAGCAAGAGTACGATTAGCTATTATTTACTAATGATTTTATTTAAAATGTCAGCAATTGTAAGACGTTAAAACTAAGACTCCCTGTATCATCTAATGTTTATATAGATAAAATTAAATGTATGATTTAACCCAACATATGGAAACAAAATGAAACCAGGAAAAGTACTGATTTGCTTTGTTGTCCTGGTGTGGGTAGACCAATTTGGTGCTTTGATCATGTAAATGCGATGGCTATTTCTGTACTCTGAGTGCAGTGTATTAGCCATTAAATTGTAGGTGACTTCAAGCTTTTAAACATAAGCCTCTGGGAGGCTGCATTAACTGCTGGGAGGATACCCAAAAAAATCATTGTGAACATCACTGATCTTACTCAGGAAGAAATGAGGTGATTGAAGAGGGTAGTCTTTGCTCACTGGGATATTGGTCTCAGCACGAGCACTAAAGCATCTGCCACCTGACCATTAGTTAAATAATGCATGGAGATTGTGCGACGCCCATCACACCGGGTCTCATGCTCGTTACTGCTGCTGAGTGAGGTCAAAACTCAAGCCAGCAAATGCACCAGAGCTCGAGAGGCGCGGTAATGCATGCGGCAAACTGCATACACACAAACACACATGCAAAGTGTGGCTTTCCAAAAGCTTACTGCAAAAAAGCTTGCAGACATCTGGGGGATTAACAAAGGTTCTTGAGATTATATGCAAAAGGCTGAGTGTGGGCTGATTAAACACACTACCAAGAATGCGACCAAAGTTTAGGGCATGAGCAGTTCAGCTGTCAATCTCCATCATGTAGATAAAAAAAAAAACAGCAAAACAAGTCAGATAGTGTGAAACTTGGAATTTGCTGTGCATGTGTGGTTTCTTGAGTGTCAAACACTGAACAGTAGGAAAGATGCGCACTCTGTCCAAATATCTGCTGTCCCAAAAGTCACACTGACCCAAGGCTTCAGGAGCATTTCCCATCAGAAGCCTGTTACACCGCAAAGGCCATTTTACTCCCAGAATAGCAAGTATTGGGAAATGTAATCTTTGAAGCCTCAGCTGAGCTAGCCCGACGAAGCCGTTTTCTGGCAGAGCAACAGAAGGAAGGCTCAGGCACTGGAGCTAAATTTCAAACGACTCACATTATAGGGCAAAAGGGAAAGAAAAACTTTTACCTTGTTGGTTTGAAGCTTGGCAGTGCTGTAAAAAAGCTTAATTTTTCTTCTTTTTTTGGACTGAACAGCTTTAGAACAAATTTAAATCATGCTGATTGTAAAACTGAACCTTTGAGAAGCTGACAAAAGAGAATTCACATAACCACAGAGCACTCTACCACAGGATACTATCAAAGTGCCCAAAATCCCCCTGCCACCTTCTTACTGCCCCTTGCTTTCATCAGCTCTCTCCTGTTGTGGATAATTAACAATTTGGTAAGGCCTAATCATGTAGACATGGGAGCTGATTTGATTTAACCTCAATTTAAAAAGGGAGAACCCCTGAGACATCAGCAGGAGGTTGGTACACCAGACATGAATGGCAAAGAGATGGACGGAGAACCAGTGGGAATTTGATAACCGGCATCAGCTGCTCTCCTGGCAAGGTGACAGCAGGAGGTACCAGGACTGCTGCTGCCACAGGAAGAGGAAGTTCTGTTGTTTGGTCAAAATGATAGAGACAAAATAAAAGAACATACACGTATGCAAACTTCTGTTAAACTATATGTTGCAGTAATTATATGCTATATAATCCAGTGAGATTACTAAAGGAAGACAGCATTTAGTCATTTCAATGAGTGAGACACGTTTCTGAGAAAGGTTGGAGATACTGTGTTATATATGTACAGTACTAGGTTACAATGATGGTTTTTCTGTTAATCATATCCAAATAATAAAGACATAGATTTTAGTTTGGGATCCAGTAAACACAAGCAGAATGCAAAACCATCGAGCTCACTGGACAAATATTTTACCGACCCAACAGACCACCCAAACCAGCTACGTGGTATTCTGTCCCAGCATCAGAGTATAAAACCACCAGCATGCAAGGAAACATCCATCAGCTTGTTCAAAAGCAGATCCCAAGTGCCTTGCCTAATAGACTGTGCAGCTGTGCTGTGTCTTGATGCAGCAGGAGGAGGATCTAACAAGCACCTTTTCTCAAACCCAAACTACTGTTTTTAGACATCAAATCTTTTCGGACAAAAAAAAGGGAACAATTGCTGAGAACCAGACGAAACAAAAGCCCTTTGTATGTCAAAATCTAAACAAAGAAGCGTGATTGTGATGTTTCAAGACGATCTAGTCGATATTTGTTTCGAGCATCATTGCTGAGCAGGTATTCTTTTGACAGTTTTTTTTGTGTTTTGTTTTTTTTCTCCTGTCCGTACAGTTTTGCACAGCATGTTCAGCGACAACAAGTCCATCCCAGAAATGTCAGTGTGCCAAAGTGAGGCTGCGGGATCACAGTTCATTTTTCGCCTGGTAATTCCAAAAGTCTGCAGCTTGACACTGAAGCGCGAGGATATTAAGTTGGGCAACGAAATGCGTTCAGTAGATGACAACCTTAAAAAACTGCGAGATGAATCATGATTTTAAGTGTCTCAATTCAGTTTGCAACTTAAACTGCACTAAGCCCCACCTACTTTTGACTTTTCTACACAGATACATGACAGACAGGTTAATGTGTTTTGCACTACAGTAGAGCTGAATAAAGTGCAACTCATAGCCAGTCATCCCTACCTATCAGGGCTTCCTTTAAAAGCACTGTGGTGCATTCACTCCAAACCTGAAATTCAAGAACAAACCTGGCATCAAAAAGTAGCAGAATTTGGTTAAGACTGTTTTAACAGTTACTGTCATTTTCATTTGTATGCAATGGAGAAAAGGATTAAGGTGGCAGGTTACTGTTTTTCAACCCAGAGACGGCAGTTTCATCGGTTTATAACTGATCGACATCAAGCCATCTGCCCTCGTAACGTACTGTGCAACAAAGGGTACGTGTCTCGGCATAATATCCTTGTTCGTGTGTCATTAAAAACATCCCTCCTCTCACTTAACCACTGTGCCACATCTGGTGCTGCGCGTGTCATGTCACCTTAAAGGAGAGCGTGTTCCCAAAATTTAGATTAGAAATGTCAGGGCTTTTTTATGTGACAAAAAAAAGAAGAAATCTTTTCTAATCGTCACTCTTTTCTAATACTAACAGCAGTGACATGATGCTATCACTTTTCTACTTTTTTCTTTTTTTTAATAAAGAGATTAAAGTAAACTGACTTAAAAAAAAAAAATCAGAACAGACCTGACATTTTACCTTCTTTCATATTAGAAATAAAAAGTGAAAAAAAAAATCCAACCAGTCAGTTTGTCCCTGCGATTCCCAATCTCACTCCTGTTAGCCACAGAGTATAGTATATTTTTTTTTATCAGCCATTACCTCCACCGGTTCCCATTCTTCCAGGTTGAGGGCTGATGCATATCCAACGCGGCAGCCGGTCACCAACACTACGCTGGGATGAATAGTCCGTCATCCCTGCTTCCCCCTCTCCCTCTTCACTCTGCTCTCTGCCTCTTGCCGGAGCTGTTTGCTCAGCTGTTCCCTCTCTGACCGCATTTATCCCAGATGAGCGGCACAGCTTACCCGCTTAATCTGTGTGTGAGTGCGCCTGAGTGTGTCTGTGTGCATATTCCAGGCATCCTCTCATTGCCCCCCTGATGACCATCTAAAGACACGCCCTGACCAAGGGAACCACACACACATGCAGACACACAGAATGTCACTAAGTTAAGAAATTGCACTCATGGGCCAAACACTTAAGTGGAGTTCATTTAAAGCATATCTGAGGTCCATAAAATTCCTATGAAAATAAGACAACATGATTTTGTCTGTGTGTGTGTGTGTGCGTGTTGTGTGGGTGTTGTGGCCTGTTTAAATGGATTTCAATAAACTGCGGTGTTAGCATTGTATTTTATTTCCCAGCCTCTTCCTCCTCGTAAAGCTGACGCCATAAAACAAAGATAAAGTAAAATTTGTCACCTGATTTTTTTTGGTTTAAGAAAGAAGAATAGAAATGGTCAAATTAAAAAGGGGGCTGCTTTTTTAAAATCCCACTTAGAGCTTTCTGAAAGTTACATTTTTACCCTAAATGTTAGCAATGCAATCGGATACTTTTAGTAGGATAATGGCACACAGTGTGTAGTAACAAGAACGTTATTTAATCTGATTCAAGTGAAAATATTGAACTGAAAAACCTCCATCCACTTCTGGCATCTGTGAACATACTTAGTTTGTGCCCACAAATCTATATCTGTTTGCCTCTGCAAGTTTCCCTTGACTTTGCATTTGTGTCACCATTAATTACCTTTTTGCGATATATATATATATATATATACTACAGCTTAGTGAAGTTGGAGTGTGTTAGTCCTGCTAAGTCTGGACATTTGCGGTATCTGTAGGGACAGAGCTCACAGTTTCCCTTTGTCTCTCGGGGGATGATGGGGATTAAGTGTGAAGACAGTACCCTAATGACTGCATTTTAATACACACTGTATTCCTGAGTTTCATGGAGTTTATTTTGTCATGAAGAAAGAGGTTATACTCTATGTATTCCACAGTACAGCACATTTTACAGGCTGAGCAGAAACAAGCAAAAACCCTTTCAACTCCCACAAATGAAACAAATGTATAATCAGGCCATTTAATATGTCTGTGCCACAAACCTGCTGACACCCCCGATGCAGTACATTATAACTACAACATAACCCCCACAGAGCCCCGTGTTATGTAATGTAAGAGTAATGTTTTGTGTGTCTGGTACAAACTAATCACATGCTTTCAGAGACTGCCAATAAACTGCCTCTTCCGGTGCAGACTGAACGGATGGCTGCTGGCTAACACGGCAGTGGTCAGACACGAGCAGCTGTTGTTGCAGTTGAACCAATCCCTAGCTACCTTTTTATCTGCTAATATGTGTGTGAGAGAGAGAGAGTGCACGCCTGCTCCTGGGGAAAAACGCGATGCGATGTCAGTGATGTGAAGCATTTTAGTGTATTTTGCACAGAAATATGATGTATTGCAAATAAAGTGATCTGTCCTTTGATGTAAGGACAGCAAATAATTACAACCCCCTAGTAGCCCTTTAAGTCTTTCATTCTGTCAGCATTTGAATAAGCCATTGCACGGCACATCCGTATCTGTTTGGGGTCTTTCTGCTTTTCTAACTCTTCCATCAGGCTCTAAAGTCTTCCATAAAGACAAGGTGAAATCTCCTCTGCTCACCCCCCGCAGACTCCCTGCAAAGTGAAACAAATAACCCCTCTCACCCCTCTTAGAGGAAACCGTGTGTGTGCCCTGACTGAGATTTATGCCACGGACAACCGAAAAGAACAGTGGGCAGCTAGGAGCTTAAATGCTGGCTTTGTTTTTCTAGACAAGGGCTGTCCTGCGATCCATCATGTTATTGAGAAAGAGGGGTGACTGGGCTGCCTCTGAATCGCAAAGGCCTACTCGGTCGATGGTGAGGAATGTGCTGCTGTGATGTACGCATGTTGCTTTAGTTCAACATGATCTGATTAGTTTACACATACTACACAGAAAAACTGCTACAGGAAGAACATGTATAGAGGGAATAACTCAAAGGAAAAGAGCATGCAGAGTGCTTTGTAACACTTTCTTAAAAAAAGAATGTGAGAGCTTTTAGGATGTTCATAGTTTAAAGTTTCTGAAAATCAAACTGTTATTCTTTATGTAATAAATAGGTCAACAAACTCCATAGAGAAACATGGTCCTATCTCTCCCTACATATATATATATATATATATATATATATATATATATATATATATATATATATATACAGTTCATGTATTTATCTTTCAAAATCTGTTGAGCTCAAAAATAGCTGCATATATTAGCAATGCAGAAAGGCATTTCTACAAAAACTTCTCTTAGAGAGCTCTTTCCAAAACTAATATTGGATATATATGAATACAACATAGTGGAATTAATTTCTCCCATATCCTTTTCTATTATGCAACATATGTTATGATCTAGAATCAGTCTTCAGGTACAAAAAAATGAAATAAAGAAATGAAACCAGCGAAGAAATGCCAGAAACTGCAGTTCTTCAAACTGCCACTTGAGGCTGGCTGCAAACCGAATATGTCATTAATATGTTTCCTAATTCACAGATACCTGCGAGCTGCTATGAACAAGTTCAGTTTATGTATGAGCACTGGCTCCTTAAAGGCTAAGGCCCTTAAGTTGGTGTTGAGCAAAAAAAAAGAAAGAAAGACAGAAAAAAAATTCAAACCAAAGCAGCAGAACCGTCTTTATTTTTCTATGCATTTTTCTTCTGGATCAAAACCTGACACTTGCATGACCCTCAATTCAACTAGACAGCTGGCGGTAAGAGATGGAGACATTCAGTTATGCAGGGTGCCGCTTTTGTAGCCTCGAGCTTCTAGCCTCAAGCAGCGATGAGGAGCAGACAATAAAGGTCTGTAAGTTCACTTCTATCTTACTCCACACCACCAGATTTCTTCATTTTTATAACTTTTAGAAGGCAGATATGAAACAGGGCTGCCTCACACTTCAGGTTTCACACAGCTCCCTCTGAAACCACACAAGATCTGATTCGGATTATTTTTAACATACATAGACTTATTCATTTCCATGAAATGCGCACAATGAAAATGCCATACCTGCACAGAAACTTTGGATAAACCAGTGGGTCAACTACTCTTTTTTTTTTTAATGTGACAGTGCCTCCTTCGGTGTGATCTCCCCCCACCAGCACACCACACACTGGTGTTTTGCCTCAACATGTCTCTCCAGCTTACTCTGGACCACTGCTGCATTTAATAGCTTTTCCCTGCAGAGCATTCACAGTCGATCTCCTTCAAATTGTACAATACACTGTATACCACAATTTTCTTGGTTTGTGCTACATTTTGACATCACAGCTTCAGCTCCCGAGTATTACAATGGAAATAACACATAAGCGTGGTGCCTCTGGAAATGGTGAAAAGAAGACTGGGCAGAGGCTGTCAAACACAGAAGCATTCATCAACTGTCTGCATGAAAGGGAGAAGAGAACGAGCATCATCCTGCGCAGTGAACTGAGATTTGTGGGCTGCTGTGTGGGCTGCATGTATGAGTCAAGGGGAACATTATTGTTTTGGTTCATCAGAAAAAAAGGCCATTCTGAAAGTCTCTTTGGGAAAAAAAACCCCAAAAAACAGCACAACTGTGTTAAAAATAAACCGTGAATTTCATGTTGTATCCTGAGAGTCTTGTTTTGCATGTGGAAATTACAAGCACAGCGAGCCTCAGAGCAAAATGATGTGCCACTGAAGGATCCTGCCGGTTTTAAATATCACAGAATACAATGTGAATCTTAGAAGACGGCACTCAGCTTATGGCAACAGACTGCAGCAAAAGTTACAGCGCCTACAGCTGCCCTTTCTTAAGCTAAGATCCACTCATCAGTCTGAGTAAACCCACACATTAATCACAGTTGATGATCATTCAAAGAGTTTACAGTGGAGTGGGTGTTTATTCTCAGGATGACACTGAGGCTTTGTGTCGCGTTTAGCATGCAGGGCAATCTATCTGCCTGAGAAACTCGGCTGCTAATAATGCTATATTGAGATGCAATGGCCAGCTCTCAGTTTTAATGGTGACTGATGGGGGGCGCAGATGCATTATTGCTCACAGTTCATCAAGTTAACTTTGCACATTAGGAAGTTGAATGAGTTTCTAGGAGATCCTATCAGTGGCAATTACAGGATGAGCAGACATTTAAAGGGGGTGTGTGGGGGGGTGATGAAGAGTGGGTTAAGCCTTCGACTTGATTTGAGTGCCAGTGTCCAGCATGTAAATAGGATGCATAGGAAGTGTGTGGTCTGCTTCATCTTAGATTAAGCTTAAATTAGCTTAAATTCATCAGATAGAGTGAAAAAAGGGTATCTTTATGTCATACAGGTAGGACAGAAGTGCTAGAAAATAATGACCAATCACTAGGAAAAAGAAAAAAGGGGTTTATATGCTCTTTCTGTGTTTATGATTTATGTAATATATTTCTGTCTTTCACAGTCCTTCCAATTCTCTGTACATCCCTGGCTTCAGTCTTTTCGCTGAATGTTTGTAACTTTCTTTGTCAGCTCTCTCCGCCTTCCATCTCCCCTATTTCTCTTTTCCAATTTCCTTTCTCCTCATCTCTCCTCTCCACCATTAGCTGCACTGCAGATTGCAGTAAACCCAGAAAATCCTCTTCATCACACAGTGCAAATACCATCTGCAGTGGGTTCACCCTCAGCCCCAATTAAGGTCTAGATACATGCTCTGTGGCATCTGGGATAGCATCGGACATTCTGACAGGCTGGCTGTACAATTTATACATAAACATGGCATCGGAGGGCAAAATGTCAGGTAACTGCAAAGATTCTGCTAAATGCTGTGGTTACACAGCTTGTGAAAAATACATAACTGTATGTTATTCAGTCTGTAATATGGGTCTAAAATTGGCCGTAGCATAAAGGTTAGGAGAAGGAAAAACAAGCATTAATCTTACCATTCTGTCTGATCTAAACAGACTACTCTTACATCTAGTTGGCAAAGCATGATACCGTAGGAAAAAAATTATATTATAAAGTCTATTTCTTAGCACCTGTAAAAATGCAATGTAACAAAGTCTTAAATGTATAAAAACTTTCTTTTCCTGTAAAGAGTTTTTTTTATGGATTTCACTGGGATGAATTAAGATGAAGTCAAATTCATGGAGTATAGGCTTATAGATGAATATTTCTCCACAGCTGATATTTACTGTTTGATCGGCAGCCCAGTAATCATACTAATGTTATCTATAGGCTTCAAAACATAAAGCCTCATCTATTATAAGTGAGCTAACTGTGGTTTAAAAGTTTACTGCAGACTTGCACAGTAGGTAGTTTTCTTTAAAATGTATTCAACTGTATGCTTCCAGCGTATACAGTGCAACTAAAAAATATCCAAACCTCCTCATCTTAAAAGGTATATCAACAATATCCTCTTGCCCATGCTGGAGCCCTTTCAGTAAGTGTTAACAAGCTTCTGACACTTGGATCTTTGCCTATTCTTCTCATGCTTCTTTTTTTTTTACTGAGGTTTGATAACATTTGTGCTGGTGCTGCTTTTTTCTGTGTCCATTACTAATACTTTTAATGGCATTTTAAATCTGGACACCAAATACCAGGATATCCCTGGATTAGATACTCAATTGCAACATTATCACTACTAACAGTGCTGTTTTTGCCTTCTCCAGCTAACACACAACCATACACATAGACTCGCTAGTTCTATTGTTCACGACGCTGAATAACACTCTGAGAAAATTAGAGAGGTCAGTAAAGCTCCAGTTTCAAAAACATTTTATAGAAGTACAAAACAGTTATGGTATGTGTTACCTAGTCTGCTCACACATTAACTTTAGCCGTTTATCTATTAGCAACTACCCAGCAGCCACATTAGCAATCTGTTAAGCTAGCAGCTATGGCTAACAGCAACAAAAATAACTTGTTTTGCAATGTTTTATAATTTGTTAGCAAACATCACGAGTCCTGCCAACCTGTAACATTAATAGACAGTGTTAAAAGTATCATACTATTTCTTGTGTCTAAAAAGCGTCATGTAAGTGTTAAGTTCACATTGCCGTCTAGCAACCAAACATAGCGCTAAGTCACCAGAAGTACAACACTAACTCAAAAACACTTAAAGAATACTGTTGTCTTTTTTGTTTTTAATTTTGTAAATTTTGTAGAAAATTTTAAACTTAAATCTCTCACATTTAATTTACAGTTATGTAACTAATTTGTTTTGCATGGCTTCAATGATGTAAAAACATATATATTGTCATTGATGTTTTTGTTTGTATTATTCTAATCTTTCTAAAAAAAAAAAGAAAGAAAGAAAACAACACTTCATAATAAGTTAGCTCGGTGGTAGGGAAAATGGTCTTGAATATTGAGTTTTTTCCTGGTTATTCTGGTATTGTCCATATTTCTTATCAAGCTTCACTTGATTTAAAAGTGTGCTTATGATCAGTGTTGCTGGAGAATCTAATTAACACAGACGTTTAGGTTCACCACAGAAAGATTAAGGTCCTCCTCAAACCAGTTGGATATTTCTAAAACTCTATGATGGCAGGTGCAAGGTCAAGTTTGTCAGATCCTGCAGCAGCTCTCAGCAGCCTATCCAAGACTATTGGTACTGTGATCTTTTGTTAATGAGCTCCGCCTTTCTTGCAAAAGAGAAACAGCTGACCCAAAGTGCCCAAGAGTCCTAGCGTTGGTTAATTATTCCATAAAACAGTAGCCCTAGTTCAAGTCTATCCAAATTTCTTTGAGTGTTTCAGTCAACACTTGCTGTTGTTTTTTGTCCAGCCAGAAATTCCTTAGTGATCTTCTTATGTTTAGCAAACATTTGTCCCTACCATCATCCAGTGATTTGTTATTCAATCTCCCGAAACGCAGGGACTAATGACACAGCTGAGGCCACTTGACAAAATTTAGGGCTCTCTCCCATCACAGGGCAGTTTGCTGTAGTGCCATATGTCTCTGTGGAATCCTTCCAAAAGTGTTTTCTGAAATGCTCAGGGTCTTCAAACTCTCACGCAGAGACACTGACTCTCTCGCTCTCGCTCTCAAATTAGGCTTCATCATTAACACACTTTGAACTAATCAGCAGCTGAAGCAGTCAAAGGTCATAGTGAGCTGCCAAAAGGTTAATCATAAAAATACTTTTAGGTCTCACAGACTAGCAGTGAGCTTTAAAATCAGTTAGTTTTGATAGGGGTAAAAGAATAGTGATGTAGCAGTATTAAAATATCCTGCTGATCTAAAATACTACTACTAATACTCATTTTATTTCTTCATTTGTTGTATCGTTTAATTGCCAAAGACCTAGTGTAAACAGAAAGTGCTTCTATTATATCTACCACAATATTTATTTTTAATGGTTTTGTAGGTAAATATCTTGAAATTCAAAATGAGTGCTGCCGTCACTCTCTGTTAGTCCTGTGACACACTGTTGACCTGTGTACCCAGCGTCTCACCCTTTGACAGCTGGGATAAGCTCCAGTGAGTTTCATAAGCAGTTAATAAAATGAACAGATGGATGGATGCATGGATGGACACATTTAAATATAAATGGATACATTTAAAATAAAATCATAGTTCGACCCATATGCTTAACTGGTGAAAGGAAAGCAGAGGTTTGTACAACAAACGTTCCTTCACTCAGTTAGCATAGAGAAGATATTATGACACAAATGTTGACTACTTTGCTCAACTCCCCTCGCTCTTTACCTTATGCTCTGGTTTAGTTTGTAAATGCTTTTAAACTGGGCCCTCTAAAGTTTTGTACATTGTATCAGATTCAAAATTGTGACATTAATGTGGATTAATTTAGATATGTATGTCTTTACAGTCAAGGTTTCTTTTCATTTCAAAGACACTGTCTTATACAATAATACTGGGTAGGCTTAACGTTGGTTTACTTATTTTTCTTTAGTTCCCTAGTTTAGTCGTAGAGGAAATTCGCTGCTTGCAACTAAGCCACAAAGACCTCCATTTTGTGATATTTCCAAGACACAGCTTCACACACACACCAGTACCAAATGTGACCTACAGTTTACAGTAATCTCACAGTGCAAGAAAGACAGACTTGACAACGAAATGTGACAAAACCACCCGCCTATGCTTTGTGTGTGTGGGAAGGTGCCTCAATATGTAATTAGGCAACTAGTAATGACTTGTGACTCTGAAGCAGCAACTGCACAAGAGAGCCAAGGACTCAGTGCTCAAAGGCACAAATAATGTCATAGCAGCTTTGTTCCCTCGTCTAGAATTAAGAACATTAATAATTAAATCGAACAATAAATGGCGGTGGCCCCTGGGGGAGGTGAGAAGGGGTGAAGTGGCAGAGAACAGGCATCACAAAGAGGGCACAGCGCTAAAAAAACAACAACAAAGTCTTAAATAATATAACCAAACACGAATTTTAAATCTGCATCCCCTTAAGGAACACACAAGCAATTTTGCATTAAATATGGTGAGCTATGGCTATATGGAGCTGTTCATCTGTGGCCTGGAAATAAAAAGAGGTTATGTAAGTTCACCCTGGGACAAAGCAAGAAATAAAACACTAAAATGACAAGTTAGAGGCTTAAAGCTAAAGTAAAACAAAGTGAGATGGGTGGGAAGTGATATGAGGGTGGTCCGGCGAGCTTAATGAAAAGGACCTGGACGAAAAAGCCGGCAAAACAACAAGCACCCACAACATCCTCAAAGACTGCTGAGTCTTTGTGGTTGCAGATGGTCAAACAGACCCCTGGGATTGTTGACCTTGGTATTGTTTACTCTAGCCAGGCTCTTCAAAGACACTGGGCGAAGGCAGTGCCAGCAACTTTACCTCAGTCTCCATGGAGATGGTGTACTTTTGACTGGGAACTTTCCAGGCTCATTACCAGATGAGGTAGAGGGTTCTACCTCACTGCTTCGCTCTGTTTGCTTCCTTTTCCACTTATGGAGTCACAGAAATGCACAAGCGAGTGAAAGACAAACAGAGACAGAAGAAGAACAGAGATGGGAAATAAAAGATGGGAAACAAAGCACTGCCCGAGTGAAACTGCAATTTACAGAAGGATGGGAGGGAGGAGGAACAGCAAATGAGGAGGAGAAGTGAGAAATGAAAATGTAGAGGGATGAAGGTAGGGAGACAGAAAGGTTAACGGACAAGGAGAACGAAGAAGAGGAATGACTAAAGGCGACGTTTCTTAAATGTCATCCATCCGCGCAGCTTCAGAACAGCCGGTGCAGTGCTAATGGCCTGTAAGGAGAGAAAGGGACAGCAGAGGGATCGAGTGGGGCACTGGACTCGCTGAACTCGAGGTCACATTTTTTAAAAAGTTGTAATTATCTTATTTGGATATTGTATGCGCCCTTCTCACATCAGTTTAAACCATTTTTTTTAAATACATAATTGCAACATAAGAGAGCATGCTTTGGGAAGTCATCTGCTGATGACCTCACTCACACTTATTTCTTATTTCTTTACAAACTGTAGGCTGCAATATTTAAAAATGTGAATCACTGAATAAAGATCTAGAATGAAAGGCTTTATAATAGAAAAAAGAAAGAGAGCGAGAGATGACAGAAAGGCACTTGGCCACTGCCGCAGACCTTTTGCACGAAGCGAGTTAGACTAATGGAGCAGAAAATATAAGAGTCATGAGCCTCTTATCTAGCTACTAATCAGAATAGCAAAACTGAAGGGAGATAACAGGGAGGAAAGAGATGAAGTGAAAGAAAATAGAGAGCAGAGGAAAGCTTGAGGGTTCTTATAATCTTCATCCTTTCCAATCACAACCCCTTCTTAGTCTTATCAGCATTCCTAAATGCGCCCCATTATTAGCTAGCTAGCTAGCTAGCTAGCTCGTTTACCGTTGCCGTCTTTCTGCTGGGTGCCTCTCTATCTGAAATCCAGTCAGACAGCTCCATTTAGCATGTCCGGGGCCAACTGACTTACAGGGGCCAACATTCCTTCCCTCCTCGTGCCCACCAGTACTCTCTACTCCAGTTTAGTTTTGATCTATTTCTAGCCCTTCACTGCCTCTCCCTCTCATCACTTCTTCTCATTTCAGCCTCAGTCAGTGGGCACTGCGGAATCCTAATGAGCAGAGAAAACTCACAATACATCTCTCGGTGCCCTAAGCAGCATGTACCCTGACACAATCAGGGAGGATCCACAAAGGTGCAACCATCACGCACACCTATAGAAGGCACAAATGGGCTCCTCTACATGATTGAGAGCTCTGCATTTTGTGAAGCTGATAACATCTGGGTGCTGCGCAGACTTGTGCTGAGGCATGTGCATGAGCTTTGATAGCGTAATCGTGTGGCTATGATAGCTGTACTGCTAGACTGGAGGCAAACACTTAATCCTCAAGCAATGCTCTGATCTGTGGCAGTAAAGCAAAGCCCCCTACAGCCTCGCAGACTTTAGGGAGCCAGCAACAAGGTGCCACTAATGTTAAGAGACTGTTATTTATAGGGAGCTTTTCTGGTCCTATTGATCACTCAAAGTGCCCTTACACGACTGAGTGCCACATTTTACTCATTCCCACAGAGAATCGTATAAGGCTTTAATAATCACGTACACCGATTGAAGCCTCTGAGGCAATCCGGGGTTCAGTATCTTTCAACATGGACCAACATGTCACACAGACTGTAGTCCAGATACTTATGGCTTGAATTATATATTTGCATTAATATTTCTGTATTTCAGAATTTAAATCGTTAAACAGTGGAATGGAAAGAAAATCAGAAGCAGCATCAAACTGAAGCTGTACCAAATACTTCACACAACATGGTACGAGAGGAAGAGCATGAATAACAATGGTTAAGGACCACAAGGAAAATGGAAGTGTTTCCACTGCATAATCACAAGTCAGTTTTCTCTTTGATAATGATGGGCCCTTTGTTATTAAAAGTGCATATTTATCTTTCAGTATCTCTGAACTGGTCAGTGAAGGCCAGGCTGGAAGCACCTGAATAGGTAAGTGTAAGCAAAAGTAAGCAAGACCAAATCAACACTGGGACATATTTTCGTTCATAAGACAGACACTAAGAATTGATATGCAGTCTTAAAAGACACGTCCTTGCAAAACAGCTGGATTCATGCAAGATTCCCAGAATTATGATGTAGAGATAAAAAAAATTTTTCCAGTCTTCAACTTTTACAAAAAAAAGTGATTACCTCTGAGTGGCTTATCTTCAAAAAGAAATAGCAAGACTACATGTTAACAATACTTGACTAACTACACTGACTGCTTGGAAGCTTGTAAGATTGTTCTATGGTTCATTGATCTGACTGCATAAAGTCAGACAGAAATGGGCTGTTATCGATGGCTCATCCAATCACCTGCAAGTGTTTTGTGAAAGCACCAGCCCTTTTCCAAACAGTTTATGAGGACAACTGAGCAGATGGCTCTGTGTAATACACCATATGGCACATCAGCAAATAAGTGAAGTGCAACAAAACAAATCTACAGCAACATGTGTCCAACACCTTGACATGACTTTAATCAGGCCTGTGCGATAAGAGAAAAACGTGCAATGTACGATAACATTGTTCAATATTACAATGACAATAGGACAATAGTATTTGGGGATATTGGTTGTTTAATTTTTCTCTGTGAATAAACTAAAAATGTGAAATTGTGGTTCATAAAGGCTACCGTAAAATACACTAACAAGCAAGAACTCTATGAAGCCTACAAACAATGAAGCACTGATACACTTAGGCTTGGACTGTGTAGTGCATAAGCCTGGAAGCACAGCTCTGACACCCCCAAGCAGCAGAGCAATATCTAAGCACTAAGCCTGCTGTACGTCAATGTTGTGGACGGAGACAGTCATTGCACAGCCTGGCACATCACCATCGACAAAGATCAATCTTCTATAAGGTGAGACTTTATTCTTCCTCACAAGCCATTTTATCCACCAATAAAAGCTGTTTATTTATCCTCTCAAGTAAGCTATGCAAAGAGAAAACACTGATCACATTACAAGCTGCAGAATTATCAGACTTTGAAAGGTTACGAGTTCTTGGCAATCCATCAGAGAATCCAAATAAACTTTGCATGAAGGGTCCGATTATGGACTCTGGAATGAAAGCCAGGATCCTGTTTGGTGATTTGAAGGATTTAAAATCTAATATAAGCAGCTTATTGCTTTGGATACAAATGCATGCAAGAATCAATCTCTAGGATATTCTTACAATAACAAGATGTACTGACAGATATCCAAACACAGCTACAAGCACATATCTTTAATATGACACTGTCTGGTAGAGTAGAGTCAAGTCTTTATTATGACATTGGGTTTTTATAGTACAGTAATTATAAGTACACTGGCAGTTAGCAGCCAAGGACTTCTTTACAGCAATTCACAACTCACAAGCTAAAATAAACACATCATTTTCAGGGTAAAAATTCAAGTATCTCCATGCACTAAAAGCTGCACATTTGTGCTACACTGACCTCCATGAGTTGATAGTTTCAAATCTGTTGCAATATGTGATACCGTCAGTGCATGACACAACATTTAACTATAGGCAAAAATAGTCTGACGCCAGTGCTTATTGATAATGATAAGTAAGTTATTATGTCTGGTTGTAGTTATTTCTAAAACATAAAAAGGCAGAAATGAAGGCTATGTTCACACTGCAGGTCTTAATGCTCAATTCTGATTTTTTGATCAAATCCAATTTTTTTTGTCTGCTTGTTCACACTACAAATAAAATGTGACAGCAAACGCGCTCTAGTGTGAACCCTCAAAGTGGCCCGCATGCGCAAAATAAGACGTCACACACAACCCGCTCTGTTTAGATCCAGACCAAACAGTATTGTTTGACTTGTTTCGGACTTTACGTTTACCAATTTTGCTTTAAGTTATTTTGTTATTTTGTTATTTACATATGGCCTAATAATTATCCTTATTGCTGTTTTAGGGAGGATTGATGCTTCAAAGGATAGTTGCAGATTTCTGTCAGAATCTGCAGATAATACAGTACAAAAATGTTTACGTTTCTCCAACGCTGTCTTCCCAACAGTTTTACTGACATCTACACTGGATGGCCAGGAAGGGTTCGTGATGTCTTCTCGGGCGCTTCTCGGGCGCTGATAATTGGCATCTGTCTTATGTCAGTGGCATAAAAGACAGATTTAATGCGACATGACCATTCAAACAGCAGTCGCTTTCTAAAACATCAGATATGTATCGGATTCAGTACCACATACGAAAGTGACCCAGGTCGGATTTGAAAATATCGGATTTGTGCCGTTCACACTGTCATACCATGATCGTATATGGGTAGCATAGGGTCAAAAAAGTCGGATTTGATGCGCTTTCCCCTGCAGCGTGAACATAGCCTAAGTGTCTCAGTCTCTTTTAAACTACAAAAAAAACCCTGACTGGCAGAAAAATGTGTTCCAGTTTTGATTCAAAGCTTATTAGTGCCTGCCAATATAGAAGGAATACCAATATACCGACTGATATATCGGCCAATATTAGCTATTTGTTGATACAATGTTACTGGCTTTTGTGATAGCTGATAAATGAAGACATGGAGAAGACAATGAAGAAATTTTGTAATGACTGCTTTTTTAATACTTCAGTCATCCAAAGCATGCAAACTAATCTCTTATACTGACTTATATTTACTGTTATTAACATTTATGGACACGGGGGGAGAAACAAACCAAACAAATACAGAAATATTTTGGACCAAACCTTTACAGACCTTTTTGTATGAATATTAATGTTTAACATCAGCAAAAAAGTAAGAAAGAAAAATTTAATGTGGCAAAGACTGAATTAACACAGTGATAGCACCATAGCCCAGTAGGTGACTGTGGAATTGTCTTTTTTTTTCTATAACAACTGCATTATCCATGAATCTGTTCAACAGCAGCATCAACTTCCTTTCAAGGTAATAGCCTTGTAGATTCTGACAGTGAAAAGCTGTAGCATTGTACTTTATGGTCTGAACCAGAAATCAATTCCATCTACACAGCCAGGCACATCAGCTAACGACCACAGAATATCCCAACAGACAGATCACTCACTGCACAGAGTAGAACCCACAAATGCTGCACGTGTGTCTGTGCGCGTGCATGTGTTCATCCATGCAGGCATTCATGCAAGCACCAATGAACCTTGCAGAAGGGCTTCCAGCCACCAGATCCATATTAGCCTTATCATAAGCAAGACCCACAGACTTAAATACACTCAAGTCCCAAAAGAAGTTTTAGAAAATATTTTATTGGGATAGGAAGTACCAGTTTTTCCAGCCCATCTGAATCACATCCTTCTAGGCTTTGCAACTCTTTCTATTAAAGCTAGCATGTTTTTTTCTGACAGTGCATTGGAAAACTGTTTGTCAAACTCCCGACAGCGGTGCTTCTGCTCACCTGACTCATAGGCAAGCATTTTTTCAGATGTAAAAATGCTGAAACTTTTTCAGTGATACTCAAAACCTATGCAGTATTTTACCCCACTTATAATATGGAACAAAATCATATGTCAATCTCTGATATCCACCCCTAGACCTTTTCTTCTCCGAATCCCCCTCAAAATAAGTGGTGCTTGGTCAGCCCTGTACCACTTCTAAATGATAGAGTTTGTTCTAAACTACACCACAAGGGTTTTAATTACCCAGATGCACTGGAGAGCTTTACTTATAATCTGCATCTCTGACAAGCAAATAAGTGGATAAATAAGTAAGAACGTCATTCCCTGAGGCTGACTGAGTCAAAGATTCCTCTTGATATTCCCTAAGATGACAAATCCTTGTTTACAGCATACGTGTTTCAAAAAAAGTGGCTGATAGGAAGAATCTGCAACCTACCAGCTGTCAAACCAACAACTTCTCTTCTGAGAGGATTAAGACTCAAAAGGTGGGGAGTGACTGACACAGGGGGGAAGCAAAAATCTTGCTCTCCCTCTCAACTTCCTTTTGAACTCTGGGTGAACTCTCCTTGTTTGGATGAGAGCTACGAGACAAAGCCTCTTCACTCGAGAGAGACGAAGTATCATGACTACCTCTAGACTGACACAGCAGCTGGCAGTACCTGTCTATTTGTCATGTCTCAGATAAAATCCAGCTACTAAGATACAACCAGAACATGCAGGAAATTTTTAAGAGTTATTATTTTTTGTTGTCCTAACAACGTTTCTAGGGCTTGATGCTCAGCTAAGTAGTTTTTAGAAGTTTTTGTGAGTTTTTGGAAGTTTGTCTGGCTCAAGAGTAAAAAGGTGGTCCACCACCAGCAACACTAGTAGCACCAAGTGGAGCTTCTCCACAAGAGCACGGGTCAGAGTCTACAATGCCAACTGGAAGAAAGTACTGGCAGTTTATCCACTCGCACTTTGTACTACAAATTTTGTAGCTTTAATAAATCATTTCAAGAATAGATATTTACAACAGGGCACAGGCAAAACTCTTTTTTTTAATGAAGCAGAACAAAAATAAATTAGACAAGCCACACATATAGGAAACAGGAACAGAAATAAACCCACTATAAAAAACACCAATTACATCATAACTTGTTTTAAGAAGCAAATAAAAGTGATGGACACTGCTTGGATACAGTAGTTATTTTTATGTCCAGATTAAGCGTAGCTTGCTTAGATTATTTTTAGTGCAAGAGGCAACATTTACTACAGCAGTTAGTACTGGTATCCTGCAGGTGGACCCCTTGCAGGTGAGCTTTTCCCATATTTCAGTGAATGGTTTAAGAGTGACTTAAGAGTTGCTTAAGTCACGTGTCAACTGATCATGTTCATCCATTTTTCTTGGACACTGAGATGACTGATGTAACGTTTGACTTTTGTAGAGTTTTTGTATTTGTGATTTCTGTGTTTGTAGCTGCATAGTTTTTCGTTGTTGCTTTTTGCTAACTATAATGATGATGAGAAAACACGTTTCAGGTCATTTTATAGAGAAACGAAAAAATAAATGTAACAAGTAGTCAAACAAAATACTTTCTCCTGGGAGTAATTAAGTAACCTACTGCATTACTTTAAAGAAATGGGCTCTGTGTATTATGTGTAATAGATTACTTTTTGCATTACTTTACTACATAACAAAAGCTGCACCACAGTGAGCGACCGGATAGTGGAACCAGTAAAACACTGTTCCCCTAACATGGCTTGTTAGAGCCTTTTTTTTCTTTTATATTTTCTGTCCAGCCAATTATTAAATTTGAATGAGCTAATCTGCATTCACAGAAAATCTTGAAAAGGATTGCAAGATGACAAAAAGGGGTTACATCTCAGAATGAACATTTTTAGCTATTTTCATCTTTTTAGAGTTTAAACCAACTGTGAGAAATCTCTAATTGCCTTAGTTTAATGTAAATGAGCAACTTCAGCTATCAACTTAAGGTATGACATGCTGGCACAGAATACTCAATGCACACCTGCACTTTCTTTGACAGTTTGCCACCTATTTTGTGCTTGAAAAGGTATGAAAATGAACTTTAATTTACGGTTGAATATAACTGATTGAAATTTGTTATAAAAAAAAATAGAGTCATTATTGTAACTTATGCACATACTTTAACCAATGTATATGAACTACTATAGACAAATGAACGTAGAACAACAACTATATTATAATTGAACATGCAGCATTCGTAGAATTTAAAGACAAGCCTGAAGACGAAGATGCACCAGAAGAACTGAAATTCGAGTGACTTTTCAAATAAATAATAGAGGCAAAATAAATTTTAAAAATCTGGTTAAGACATGTGAAAAACTAATGAGGTAGAGGATGAAAAGTACACCTAGACAGGCAGTGTGTGTACCTGTGAAAACAGAACCGTAGGCAGTATTTTTAGCCTTGCTATGAAAGTGAAGGTCCTCACATACGCACACAGACGTCAACTTTTGCACTGCATCTGCATGTATCTGTCTGTTTACGTACATTAGTGTAAATAATGTTTCCTCCCCTTCAGCATGATGCCAGGCCTGTGATGACACACACATCTGCTAACCAACACCCTCTTCCCTCCCTCCCTCCCTCTGCCCTCTACATCTACTGTGCCAGTCCACTGGAGGCTTTATCCAATTTGTCAGGGTTGGCACACGCATGGATCAAGATGCCTCCCCCTCCCTCTTTCTCCCCCTCTCTCTCTACCAAGTCATGCTGCTTCGAGACAGTCTCGCCTGTGCCAGCGGGCATTACGATACCTGATGGTGGCTCCCACCTGCCACCACTGTGACATCTAGCCTTGCCCAGTCTGCCTCTTCAACCCAGCAGGCACCAGCTGGCTGGACAGTCTGCGTGCTGATAGATGGACAATTGGAAGCTGGATGATCACTCAGATTCACAAAAGCCAGGCCTGATTAACTGACTAGAACAAACGTAAACACAGCATTTTATCTGTTTATGCTGGCTGTTGCTATGTAGAAGCAAAAAACAAACAAAAAAACCCGGGTAAGCTAACAGGATTTTTTTTTTTTGCCTCTTTTGGTTGCATCCACACACACAAAAAAGAAAACTAAAAAACTGGGGAACCCTTTTACGATTTCCAAGTAGAAAATGTAAAAAAGAAATTTAGGGAGATATGAGACAGGACAACAATACAGGAAATGAACTCCCTTGTTAGATTCAATTTTGTAATTTCATGCCTAAAAGCTGCAACTCTGACAGCTTGCAATTTATGAAGGTTTGCATAGCATATAAGACTGATAATGTGTCTGCACCCACCGACTTCTGGCTGTCACCAGCAACACTCATAATGCATCTAATGTGATCATAGACAAAGAAAGAAAAAATATTTCCCTAAAATTACTATTAGACAGCTAAAGGGTTAGGTGGTATGTCTTAATAATAAGCTGCTCTAGACTCAAAACCACCAGCAAGATTTAGGGGCTCCATTCCAAACAGTGTGCTAAGTACAAAATGTGGGAGGTGGATGGGAGTATTTAATACTCAAATAACTACCTTAGTGTCAACTGTGAAAGAATACCTCTGCACTCCCACCGATCCTTGTCTGTAAACATTAAACGTCAACGGCTTTGGCCAAGAACATAACATCCTGTGCGCTTTTCCAAGAGTAATATAGCAATTTCAAGGCAATGCCTCACAAACACTTTGAAACAGCTCCCTTGACTAGTCCTTCTGTGCTGCTGGAAACCGTTTGACACATGAGCAGAGGCTTTACAGAATCACTGATCCGAGATCCTACTCTATTTGTCAGCTCTTAATCGGTTGCAGTGGGATACGTGCAAGGAAAAATCTGAACCCAGACCAGTACATATGTCTGAAAATGCTCCGAGGCGAGGCAATGCCTCTGCAGTGCATTTGCAGTCATTCTATTCAGTCATACCTGCAACCAAATTTAGCTTATCAGCTTCGGATGCACACACTTATGTATCCCCTTGCACGGATGAAAAATGAACACCCTGAAGAAGATGAACGCTGTTTTACATAACCATGTCATTATTAAACGCCCAGCTCTTGCTAAATTATTATTTATCTATCATAAGGTGGTACAATATATTAACACTTTATGCTTGCCAAAGTTTGTTTGGATGTGCCGTGGGAATAATAAATGATATTAATCTCAACAGATCAATTAACGTCTTGTTTGGAAACTTAATACTATCTCAACACTTGAAGACTGCCGAGGAGTAAGGGTTGACATCAAGTTGCGGATCATCTCCACATATTGGTCAAGCATTTTGTTATGATTACATGCATTGTAGGTCCAAATTAGCTGAAACTCAAATCATGTACCACTACCGCTTCAAAGAAATGTGAGATGAACAGTGAAAATGTCATTATATATATATCATTGCTGCCGCTGCAACCCATCACCTCGCCACACCTCATTGTGAGTAATTGCTGACAAAATGTTAGGCAGCCCCTCAGCAGACCAGACCCCTCCCCTTTCCCCAGTTCCCGTCATATCACATCATTTGAATACCACTGGGGGGGCTCTTTCCTCATCTCCTATCTGAGCCTATTAGTAGCCATTCTCTGGGGCTACAGAGCAAACGTATCTGCTTCCACTGTGCAGACTTTATACATCAGCATCCCATCCAATGTAAATTCACTATAGCCTATATTCAGCTGCTCTAATTTCCCATTTTATTTCCTTTATGATCACTGGATCAGTGAAAACGACGCCGTTACCAAAGATTCTCACCCACATTATCAGGAGGAACAAGTTTGTTCTGAAATATCTGAGCTCCCATGACGCACATTAAAAAGAAAGGCCACAGTTGCAGTATAAAAACAATGATGTCCACCACCCACGATCGCCCACTAATGAAGCTTTTTATCACATTAATGAGAGTTTTAATCATTGTTCACAGTAGTCTACTCACGTGGTGCACCATTTATTACGCTGGCCTGTCTACCTCATAGAGCAAAAGAATATTCCAAATCCTCTCGTAAATATGGGAAAAGTTACAAATTCTTTGTACTTTTGCTCTTTCTCACCCTCTACCTCCACAGTTCTGCAAGACAGAGCTCAGAATTTGCACTTCGTGGCATCTGAATATGTGCAAAGTCACCAATTTCTGAGGACACTTGCTCGAGCCATCTGCCGCTGTGTGCGAGAGTACTGTTAGCATTACTTTCCAGCAAAGGCAAGCTGGAGGACAAAGGGCAACATAAATTTACATTCCAGAGAGCTGCTCCAACTCATTAATGCATACTACAACGTGACCAACCTAAAACATCAAATATATATTGTAGACCTGACCTACCAAAATGAAACGAAGGGCAGTGGACTGTCTGTTCAAGCGAAGAGTAAATAGTAGCGGAGGATAGTTTAATTTCGGGATGTGGGTTTAATTTGTATGTTTTTTAGTGTCAGAACGAATCACTGCTAGTGTCTCGAGGTGTGTTGGTAGCTCATAACTATCTGGAAAACACTTCTTCTGTCACAATGATTTGTGACAAGGTCAAAGAGACCTGTGTGTGAGTCTGTGTATCTATATGTGGAAGTGCTGACGATGCACAGCCACTCTCCGGCGAGCTCAAACTTGACATACTAACAGCATATCACACCCAAACACATCATTACAGCATCCTGGCTAATATTATATAGATCTCCCTTACGCTGCCAGATTGTATGGGTCCTGTGATTTCTGGGGCGGGGTCTATGCAGATCAGGCTTGTCTCAGCTTCAGTCAGTTTGGGATCTGGGATGTTGTGCTCTTTGGGTTGATGCCCTACTCTATCCAATGTGTTGGGGCAAACTATCCTGCTGGGGAAGGTTTCTGACATTAGGGAATGCCATATGGCTTGTGCTCGGTCTGTAAAAATGTTCAGGGCACGGTACATTATAACGTAGCCTACAAGTATACTGGGACCAAAGGTTTGCCCAGAACAAACATTAGTGTATGTTCAAAATGTGATTTTTTTAGACCACGCCAAGTCCTCAAACCCACCCCCCTTTCTGGCCCAGTCCCAGGTGTTGGGCCTAACAACTTCTCTGCTAAAACGACGGCTTGATGACTACACTCGTATGTTAATGAATGACCTCTAAACATATGGCTACAGACAATCATCACCTATCTTTAACATCCTATTTACGAAAGTACCTTCAAACACATTCATGTTTCAGTATCATCATAGAATAAGCCTGGGTCATTTGATTTGAAATAAATACCTTCATTTGGTGGCGATTCCTTATAAACATGGGATTCATTATGAAAGTTACCGCATTCGATGCCACAAGAGGAGCTAAATGCCAAAGGCAACTGTGGCGGATCCAATTTTTGTGGCACTTTTGAGAAATGCTCTGATGAGTAACCATCTGTTGGGTAACTTTGTCAAATAAATGACTATAAAACGTGCCATAAACATGAAACCTGAGGAGGGCTATCATTTCTCCTCACACAAGTCATTAAGTTTCTCATCGCCGTAGACAGAGAGGGATTCAAAAGCCATCTCCATCGACAAAAGAAAGAAAAAACACTAATGAGATTTGGTGCCATTTTCACAGTCTGAGGCAACTGCAGTATTTTATGAGCGTATTAAACTGGAGGGTTAAATTGGGCCGGAATAACCTGAAATGGCGTTAACATTACCTTCAGTTAACGAGTAATTAAAGCTGATAGCAAGGTTAATGCGTGTTTTTTTTTAGTTTATTCTTTGTGTGCTTGTACATATAGTATTTTTGTGAAATGTCTTACAAAATAAAATGAAGCACACTAACTTTGTGTTATTCTGAGGTTACATGAGTTTACAGTTGTGCACTGTGTTGGACACACAGTGCACAACTATAAACATCAGTTTATGATGCTGAGTGGATTAATTCACTGAATTCTACATTTGACACTACACTAATAACATTGAATGGTTGGAAATCAGCCTGCATAACATCTCCTGAATTTATTTGGCTAAATCCACAAAGAGCAGTGAAAATGGGAGAAGCACCACAGGTCCACTGATCACAGTCTGTACTCAAAGAAAAATCCACACGTTATTATTTCACTCGCTTATTTCTAAGTGATTTCCCCACGCTGCACAGCTACGCCCAATCTGACAAACACCACTTTAATCCCCATGTATTACCATGCTATTGCTTTCCTATAGCTTATTTCGTTTTTTTGTTTTTCAGTCACGGAGCGGGGACCCTACACCAAATGCTCATTTGAGTGACAGCAGCTTCACACCAATAGCTCTTCGTCAAATCAATAAAAGTGAGTGTGAAAGGGTACGAAGGTAATGGCATGTTGCAAAATGTCAACTTTTCCCAGACACTGCCTGCAAAGACAAAATACAGCAGGAAATCAAATTCATGGAAAAACCTGTAATCTATGTGAGGACATTCTACACTTGAATGACTCTGCAGAGATTTTGACAGCATCTCAACTTAACAACAAAATAAGAGAACAGTGGAAAGGTTCTCTTCACTGGGGCTTGAGACGGGAATGGCAGTGACCAAACATTCAATGCAACCTTCAGCTTTGCTTACAATTCTTAATTTTTGATATATCCCTCAATTTTACTAAAAGGTTAAAAAGAAAATCACTAGAATCATTACACCCAGTTCTGAGGGTACTAATTTAAAATAAGTACACTAAGCACTTGTATGTTAAAGTAACTAGTTGTAAAACAGAAGACATCTTCTCCCTGTTCTGTGTATATATATGCAAACCAGGAAACATGAGGGCATCACTTGTGTTAGCTTAAGAACAAGTACTCGCTGTACACCAGACGAATACAAATGTCCAAGCTGCTCTTCTTGATGGTAATGAAGCATTTACTCTGGAAGCAGTGTCTCTCCAATACTGACAACTGATTGGTAACGCTGCACGCAGAATGGCGGGAGCCCCACTGAGCAGAAAGAGATCTGCACTCACGTGTAAAAATTGCAATCACAGATAGGGTTGCCAACTCCCTGAAAAATAAATAAGGGACACCTCGTGGCCAGGGCCGGGCAACCCAGTTGTCTTCACCCTTCCCAGTGTGGTAGCTCTTTTTTTGTGTGTGAAATTATTTTTTAACCATTTGACTTGAACTTGATTTAAGCAGATGCATATTCTTTGTGATATGACCATATGGGAAACAAATGATCATTTAGCCATTTATTTTTAGCTCAAAATGACAACATTAACACAGTAAAACAGGTCTCTTTCTTAAACAGAAGCCTGTCATGCTTAACTTTTGAGAATATAAGTAAATCTTTCTTTAAAAGAACTCTGTCCTACTTAACTTAAAATTATATAAATTAATAGAAAACAATAGAACAAAATCATTCTTGTAACAGTGCACATTTAGTGCATTTAGTACAATTGGCTTCAGTTGAGGTATTATTTCAGCTTTTCTAAAGCTAATCAGCTGCTCCTGTTTGTAAACCCACTTGTTCCCATGATTACGCATCATAACTCATCATCATTATTCATCTATGTATTACTTTTATGTATTAGTGATCTATTTGTTGTAATCATCTATCCTTGCAGTTGTTTATTACACAAAATAAATTATATTATCACACTTCTGGCCACATAGCCCTGATATTCACCGCACATGCCCATATTAACCTTAACCAGAGGGTTTAAAAAAAACAAACCAGTGTTTACATACCATATCTGCTTCTGCCGTGGCCTGGTGGACAAAAAATTGGTAAAGGGTTCCCCGAGCTTTCATGCCCCTCGTGTTCTTCATGTGCCCACCAATAGAAGCATGCCTATGGAAAAAGTGCGCCGGCACACAGTGCAGTGCGCTTTATAGGTGTTATCGTGCACTTTTCCAGCCAGGTGTTTTCCTTTTCCCATTCCTCCCTGTACTTTTGCAGCCTTTTTTTTTCTTTCTCTGAGCGAACAAACATTGCTGCTCTAATGCTGGGCTTACACTGTGCGATTTTTGGCCCATTTTGAGCCGATTTTTGAGTCGTGCGACCGATTTGGTGATCAGCCCGATTTTGGCCTTCATCGTGCGTCGTGTAGTATACGTGGGGTAACGAGAAGCGATTAACACCTCACGACCAGCTCCCGATCATCAATCGCTCGTGAGGGTGTCACCGCAGCTGCTCACGCGCAAACGCGTAAACGTCGGTGAAAAAGACGTTGCAGCACAGCTGTGCAGCGTGTGATCTGGACACAAGCGATGGAGGCACAACTTGTAGAACTTTGGAAAGCTCATCCGAGCCTTTTCCATGTGGCATCACAAAATTATCACGACCACAACAACCGTGAAAATAGTTGGATTTACACTGCTGCTCAATCACAGCTGCCTGATCAATGTTTTTCATTAGCAATTTAGCAAAGTTGATGTGGTGGTGTGTCTGTGTGAGTGAAAGACAGAGAGAGAGAGAGAGCGACAGATTTTCTGTTATAACCTTCATTTTATGGAGGCACAGTGTGCCGTCCGAGACTTGCACCGCAGTGTCGGCGTTTGTTTCCCTGTTGGCCATGCTTGTTGTTGTGGTCATCGGTTGTCTTCCGGTATTTTCTCCGTAAGCGACCTTTCCTCAACCAATGAGATGAGCGGTAATCTGACTTGTCATACTCGAATTGTCATAAGTGTGCTGTCAGCTCATTGGTCACAAAGCAGGAGAGGGGCTGGGAATTATGTTTTCAAACAAAGCGTTAATTCCATTAAAAGTTATAGACTACTTTTGATTCTCACTGTATTACGGGACAAAGTGCGTCCCTTATTAGCTCAATACGGGACGTGTACTTTTGTTTCTAAATACGGGACGATTCCGTATTTTAAGGGACGGTTGGCAACCCTAATCACAGACCAAAGTAATTTTGCTGAAATGCCACGTTACCTTAGTAAGCCTGAAAGATGATACTAGGGAAGTGTTAGGAACAGATGGGGCATACATTTTTGTTTCACAGCAAGTAAAACATAGGACTCTCTGTTACTCTCAGTGAGATTTGGAAGTTGCCAACTGGTCCTTCCACATTGCTGGTACAGGAAAGCTCAATCGCACACAATGTTGTACTGATGAATGCAGGCGGCGTCGCAAGAACACATCAGCTTGAGAGTGCAGATATCCCCCAGCTTGCTTTAAGGTGTAATTATTGTAAGGTTAAACATAAGTTAAACCAATACCTGTGAAGTTGCTGTTATATAGCACCAGCACCTATTTCATTCCAATTCGAGTACTAGCTAATAGCTTTAACAGAATGAGTAGTCTTGTTACATCAAGGTTGCTCTTCTCTTCCATCTCCAAAGGAGTAACTGCTTTTTAAGCAAATACCTTCTTGATATTATTAATCCTGTTTAATGTCAGTGGCCAAGGAGGCTTTTTCATGAACAGATTTAAAGAACACGAGAGTTCTCAGTAGCTTTTTAACATGCAGAGTTTGTCTGTGCGTTCATGATGTACAGAGACAGCAAATGCTCCATGCTAAATGATATAATAGCCTCTACTCATTCTTGATATCCTGGATAAGCCTTCCTGAATGATAAACATTTTTTTTGTGTTTTCAATTATCGAGTGGATAAAATCTGTGATTAACTGAAATGATTGCGACATCATGTAAAGGTTTTTGATGAGTTTCAGACAGAAAAGCATGACTTTTGTGTGTTGGCAAAAAAGCTCACGAATATTTGGCTCTCTCTCTCTCAACTACCCCGATTGTATGAGTCATTAAGTACAATATGACTGACCTTTGAATGATTCATAACTAAACATCCAACCAGCGATGGTTGAGATATAATTAGTGACGATAAATATCCAATGTTGATCCACAATGCGCTTTTATTAGTGTCAGCAACTGTCAGTAAACTCTGGGGATCTTGGTGATATCCCACCATGTATGAAAGACTCTGCTAGTGAAAGTAAATAAGAATAAGAACCAGTTTAATGTGCCAGCACTTTAAGTAATTACTTTACCTGTGCTAATTGTGCCGCATATAATCAAAGTAACCCCAACGGATCCAGTGTGCGGTTATATGTGTAGCACAGAGACTAGAGTAAGAAGATGGAATGATTTTTTCCACATGTATGCACCTTGACAAAAGTGTATGTGGAAAATAAAAAGTCTCTTGACCACTATGAAAAAAAGTAAAATAAAAGACATCTCAAAAATACGTCTATCCAAAGGTCATCGTACAGAAATAGGGCAATATGAGCATAATATGAATGGGCTTTTCACTCACCCAAACTTTCCATAGCGACATTTTCTCCCATATACAAAGATAAAATGATGCCAACTCATGCCACACACAGGCAGAAGCTTTGGGGTCAGTTTCATGGATGCTTAACATCCTTCAGAGTTAAATGCGGTGCTTTCGGGGACCACGAGGAGGATAAGTGTGAGCTCAGAGGACAGATAACATGTTAGGGAAGATCATTTGAGGAAGACAGTGAGGTCAAATCTTGTGGTCTTTTTCTGTGTTTTCTAAACAGTTGTGAGCTTGTAATTCTCTGAGGAAAACTACTAGAAGATGATCAAGTACATCCAATTCCTTATAACTTTGCACTTGCCAGGAAGAATGAAACATGCAAATGTAAGCCCCCCCAGGAAGCAGGAATGCAATTAAGGTAAGCTAGCCTACTAGCAAGGTTAGTGCTGCTGGATCTGAAGTGCCAGATAGCACCCCCAACACAGCTTCCCTCAGGACTCTTACTCTGCCGGCTGTGCAATGAACCGGCGACCCTTACCACACACCTCCCTTCTCAACACAGCCACTGGTGATAAATTACCTAATCCTCCTATCCCTAGCTGTTTCTATTATACACCCTGAGCCTGTAAAGAACAGCTACAAGGAGAAAAAGGGGGTTGAGAGAACAGACAGCAAGAGGTGGGTGTGGAAAAAAAAAAAAGAATAGACTTATTGACAGCAACACAATGACAGTGGGAAGATGCACTGGGCAAACAAAAGCAGGAACTGGCAACCATAATCTTCAGTATCAAAAGGACATGTGTGCATGTCATTTTTGATGTTGAAAATCGGGGGCACTCAGAACCACTTAGCACTGCATTTGCAGATAATTGTGTCTGACAAAATACATCTTCTAAAAGATCCACAGATAGGGCTCAGCGTCTCGTGGTGTATCATTTCAGAAGCATTGGGAATGTCGTAAGAATGAGCAAACCAACAGTGTTTTTCTGCAGTCTTTAGGACGTTTAAAGAATATTCACACAGATGAACGTGATTCGTGCACATCACTCAGTCATCATTTCAGCTGAGCTGAGAAGCAGCAACCAAAGGACAATGACATCAGTGCTCAAACCCTCCCAGAGGAGTGCTTGTTGTCTCTCACGCTGGTACACACACTGCTATGGAAACTAGCAGGAATGTGAGCATGCATCAGGGTTAAAGGGATAACGCAAGGCACATACACACTGACAAAGAAACAGAAAGGCTACAGTGTCAGTCCACTGAAAACAAAGCTGACACATGACCAAACAGTTCCTGACCAGCTGTATACGACAGCCTGTGTTCAAATTTTCCCCTATTAAAAAGCACCACAGAGGTCAACTGAGGACCAAATGACTCACTGTCTTTGCTAAAGGAAAGTTCACCAACAGTGTTTTAATCTAAGAGTGCAGTACAGCAGGTCTATTACTGAGCTTGATTTCACAAGTGTCTGCGAGAGATGTGGTTTCATAGTAGAGTGCTGCCAAAGCCCGGATGGCACGCATCCTATCAGACCGCTCACTGTACCAGCTGACTGCTACGGAAAGAGCAAGAGTGTGAGAATGTGCGTGTGCCAGAAGTTAAAGGGACACGGCAGCCCATGGGCACACATTTAGCCACGCGTGCTTATGCAGTCAGCCATGCTTATGCATGTGCACAGAAACAAAAACTCCCATCTGTTTCCTATCTATATGTCAAACTGAGTAGATAAAACTTGGAAAAGGGCAAATAAAGCAGCTGCAACACACACACACACACACACACACAAACAGAAGGCAGCTTTCTCTATACACTGGGCAGCCATTCAAACAGCTCTCAGTAACAGTAACCAACAGCAACCCTAAAACCAGCCCCCTTTCCCTTCCTCCTCAAGAGACGCAGATCCATTGCCCGGTTAGGGGAGAGCCGACTGAACTAGCACACAGAGTGCCTGAGAGTAAAAAGAGGCTGTAACTTTACCCACTCTGTCCTTACTGAAGTGCAGCACTACCCCCGCCCCCCTCTCCTCTTAAAGGTTAAGGGGGTTAATTATTCAACATGAGAGGGGATTTTAAGGGAGAACTGAAAGTGGACACAAGTCAACATAAACCCCTCTTTTGTTCAATTCATCCGCTCTCTCACTGACTCTGAAATGCACTTATTCCCATGAGCAGAGGTATGAGTGGAGGCTTTTTTCACTCTTGGATGTCCTCCATGATAAGCCGCACACTCAAGACGCACACTGCAAGACTACACTCACACACAGCTGAATGAGAGCGCACTCATCCTTCTCCACATGTTCACAGCTTCTCGGCAAAAAGAACAAGAAGACACCGTCACTTCACTCCCAGCGTGGCTCTCTTACCATTGTGGTTGTGCTGCAGGGTCTCAAGCACGCTGGCAGAAGAGTCCGTCGCTCCCAGCTCGGCCAGTCTGCGGCTGGTGGCGCTCAGCTCTGACCGCAGGTTGGTCACCTCCTGGCTGGCTGACTGAATGGCCCCATCGATGCGCTGGGCAAGCTGCTTGTTGTCATCCATCATTTTCAGGATTTTTGCCTGAGGAAGAGAGGGGAATCCAGACAAGGTGTCATACTGACAAGTTGACCATTTCCTGGGAAGGAAGGTGCCCCCAAATAAATTCCTCCTTTTTTTTCCCCTGTTCTGATTGCTCCTTTTCCCTTTTTGTTTTATGAGAAAGCCAAGTTAAATCCTCAGAGCAGTTAGTCCTTTCCCTTAAAGAGAGGCGTCCGGCTCAGGGGAAATGTGTGTTTGCTGGAAGGAGTGTACGTTTCAGAGGCTGTGTGTGTGTGGTGAGAGTGTGTCAGTGTGCAAGCATGCCTGTGTGTGTGTCTCTGAGAGTTCGGTAACAGCATGAGTGTGTCTGTGTGTGCATTAGAGCGCCAGCACTGCCCCTGTGAAATGTGCTCCCCGCAGCTGACTGTTGAAAGGACACAGAGCATTGAGAGATGACAAGCGCCTTTTTAAATGGACTGTACCATTCGCAGAGAAAGGCGAGGGGGTGGGGGAGCACGCTAGGACACATAAGCACATGGAAAATCAGAGTCTCTCAACACAGCTGTTTTCAGGAGATATTGTCTGAGGTTCTGGGAATGCGTTCATTGCTGAACAAACTCGCAACAAATTTCTGTAATCCGGTGAAAAAGGACTAAATCGAAACACTGCAGCTTTTTCTCTTTCTAACTTTCTGCATGCAAATCCTGCACAGGACTTGTGGACAAAGGGAAGGAAATCATTAGTTTGACAAAGGAGCAGTTGTGTGGAGAAAACAATAATAGTTGTGCAAACAGGGCTTTTTTTTCACATTATCACAGCGAGGTATTCGTCCGGCAGACAAAGGCGTTTTTTGAAGCCCTGCTCTAATGTTTCAGGCTGAAGTTAAAGAGGAACATATTCATCCCTTCAAATGTGCTCTAACATTATCATAACACATTTTGATATCCATTGAGTCGACTCGGATATTATTATGATAGGAGTGTTCAGAGTAACTCAGTTAAGATTTGACATATTATTCTGTATAGCATTAAGCGGGGAGCTCTGAATGCAATCATAGGCTCCTTCCTGCCTATCCTTTAGGCTAAGAATGAGCTTTAGCCCAAGGCTGACTGCCACATGTGGAAATGTCCTACATGCTGTGTGACTAACTATGCAATACATACTTTTTTGTATCTGTATCCAAAATCTATGCTCTGCCTTCATAATTGTAATTCTTCTTGCTTCCTTCTTTCCTTTGCAGTGCCACAGAGGGGTATCTGCAGCGTGGCTGTGAAAACTGCTGCTTATATATTAGAAGTATTGCAAGACAACAACATTACTTTCAAAATGTAAAGTATACCCCAGAAACTGAACAGGAGACAGACTGATTGCGGAAGCTTTCTATATAGAAAAGCCTCACGACGAATCCGGTGCAGCCCATTTGTAAGTGAGCAGAGCTGACAGGGAATAAACATGTTTCTCAATAGTCATCGGATACAGGGCTTAAAGGATTACACTGCCTTTCTTTTTATTGTCACTGCACATGTAAGCATAGTTTGGACCCATTTCACATCATGCATTAGCTTGTTATTCTTGTACATGAATATGCAGTATTAAGTGAGCAGCTTATCTGAACCAGTATCAATAAACTAACAGTGAACACATGAAATCATCGCTCTAAAGTCAACTGAGTCAACTGTTTTGCGACTGCATCTTTCACAACTGTGACTTCAGTATAGTGATCAATATCATATTTTGATTCCCAACCATAAATGTGGGAATATCTGACTTTCTACACAATCTTTTTACTCATTAATGATAACTTCATTAGGGCTGCACCACACGCACGTCTTTCCAAAGATATCAGCCATCGCCAGTTTTTTGACTCTTCCTAATGCTGACACACCTCCAACTGTTTTGACAGCAAGCACTTATAATTAACCTCTCTGTATAGTCATCTTTTCCCTTTAGGACTGAGAAAACCTGCCTCAGTTGCCAACCTAGCACCCCAACTCCATCCTGCTATTTTTCAGATATAATCTGACATTGGTCTGCCAAAGCATGCCCACTCACTCAGCAGTACAGCTGTGTTGTTATTGTTTCCCAAGGTTGTATGAACTAAGACCCCAACCTATCCTGCATGTGGTAAACACAGATCAGCCACGGCACTGCACAAGCCTGGGTAGCGTGCAACTGCTGTGTACCGTAGCCTCAGGCGCTCTGCGAGTGTGTGGGCCAAATATTGAGTTGCACACGATTTGCTCAAGAAAAAAACCCCCAAAAACTTAACTGACCGCTTAGACTATGCAGGCGAGGAGATTTAGAAGAAAACACACACACACATCGTCCACCCGCTCATCCATCTGCAAGACACGAGTCACCCCTCCCTCTTAGTAAGTGAACATCATGCTGTTATTTATAGACGACCCTGCCGCCGCATATGATACATTAGTCACAGAGGAGGGCAGGCATAGACTCATACACACGCTCATTCTAACACACATTTTGCACCACTATGCCTTCTTACTTGAATATTGTATATTGTATATTGCATAGCTTTTTTTTTGTTATACGTAAAATTGTATTGTATTTATTTAAATTTTTACTTTTTAATTATTTTATTTGCATTTTTCTAATCACTAGGGTTTGAGAGTAACGCAATTTCTATTCTGTGTATGTCCTGTACATGTGGCAGAATTGACAAATAAAGTTGACTTGACTTGACTTGACTTGACATACACAGGGCAGCTAATAATCCCAAAGTCATCTGATGTTCATTAATGAAATTCAGCTCTTGTCAGGAGTGCTAAAAGTCAACTGGGCCCTTTTGGGTAATCAAGATGCCGCACTATCAAAGTCTTTGCATCTTTCTGTACAGTCCTTTACTGTTAGAGCAGCGGTCCCCAACCTTTTTTGCGCCACGGACCGGTTTATGCCCGACAATATTTTCACGGACCGGCCTTTAAGGTGTCGCGGATAAATACAACAAAAATAAAACTAGCACCGGTACCGAAAAAAAGAAGATTTATTCATAACACACGTGAAAAGACCCAGGAAAACCGAGTTAACGATAATAACGATAACAAAATAACGCTGAAAACCAATAAAAACCCTGAAAACCATACATTTCACACCTGAGCCTCTACTCTCGTGGCCCGGTACCAAACGACTCACGGACCGGTACCGGTCCGAGGCCCGGGGGTTGGGTACCGCTGCACTAGAGTATGTCTATAAAATATGCTTATACTATATGCAGGTATGCACATTAGGGATGGTCAGGCTTTTCAATTTTTCAAATAAACATTAAATTGAATATAGTTTTAAAATTTTTACTACAATTTGTATGTGTTACATTATGTATTTCTTACTACCAGCGCTCGGTAGTAGGTTCTGTGCTGTTACCACCAGAAGATGGCAGTAATCCAACTATAGGCTATGTAAGAAAAACGTGTTGCTAGACTAGTAAAATGCGGCTGACGCAGTGAGATTCCACGCTAATGTACTAAGAAGACAGACCCCTTGGGTTTAAGGGCTTTACAAATGCAATGTAATGTAAATGTCATGTTTTATCTGGCAAAGTCTGTTATTATGTTTTTACAATGTCTTATTCATGGAGCCATATAAACATGAAAATACAAGTTACATGTGACTTTGGATTCTGCCATGCATTAATAAAGCGGTATTTCCATTTTCCCTCAAAAAATAGCCTACAGCAATAAGGGGTCTTGGAAAGAATTGGAAAGTAGTTTTCTAACTGAACTGTGGGAAGAGTGTGGATGAGCTGATTACAGTGGGTTTTTCTTTTTCTTATAGAAGCCAGTCTTGCCTCCGCCTTTCCAGTTATTTCAGGCTGTCAAAAATAAGCTCCTCTATAAACAGGTGGGATAATTTTTATTTTCATGGGCTTTGGGACATAAAAACACTAAGGATAAAATCACCAGTTGCTTCAAAATAAGGTTGAATGGTTTTGGGGGTTCTTTACACTTCCCTGCAGGCTATGTACAAGGTTTTGTGACAATGCAGTCATGTTTATCAGAGCCAGAATGATACAGGATTTTTAAAACCGATGCTAATATTTGGTCATTTAAAATGCGATATTTTGTTGTCTGTTGGGTTTATCGCTACGTTTTTTTTCTTTCAGATGCATGAAAAATACTCAGATTACCCTAACTTTGTTATTTGCACTTATTTACGCTTTGCCTGACTCTGCTTGGATTAGCTGATTGTTGTTTGTGGCTTTTTGCTAACAGGGAAAGTTGCAGAGTGCTCTCTGGTGGATAAAGTGTGCAACGTCAACACTCGAAACATGGCTGGAAGTTATCGGCAGTTAAAAATGCTATCAATAATCTTTCAAATAGCTAACATCAGCCAATAAATCATTTGTGTTTTCTATTCCGCCAGAGCACCAGAAACATTTGCATTAGCCAGGAAAGCAGTGTGTCGACTTACACATGTCTGCACTTTAACAAGTAGATACTGAACACATGCTAACACACAGTTGAAACTGTCATGTATCTTGACGTGCATCACTGCAAACAACAGTATCGGTTTTCCTGTTTAGCTATTGATTAGCTCCTTGGTGGTGCAGGCCGAACCACCACCATTTTTTGGTATCTGGGAATTCTTCCATTGATTTCTAGTCAGGATTTGTTGAGCGTGACATCTCTTGTCATTACCTGAATAAATCTACCATTTTCCTGCTTGTTATGTTTGTTTTCTTTGTTTATTTTTTGCGTAACCAATTAAAACACATATCCTCATGTTCCAAACATGAACATATGAATTTGTGTGTCCCATACACGGGCCATCGTTTCAGTTTCTTTCTTTGTGTCTTGAATGTGTCTGCTGGTCACTGCAGTGAATAGGGACCAAGTGTATCAGTAATTAGTGGGTGTGCTTTGAGTTAGGATTACCATATGAATGGTGACAGTAGGGAGTGGGATCAGTGCTATATAACCACTCATCACTGTGCTGCAGCACCCTGTAGACATTTTACAGGCAAGTCACTGGAATCAAAAGTCATAAAAAAAAGTTTCAGGACAGAAATCTGTATGCAGTAGTTTTTTAAGCCTCCATGATTACATTTTTTTACTTACATGGGCAAGATTTTGTTGTTGGGCAATAACAGCCAAAACTTACAAGCTTTCTCTAGCATGGTATTTGTTGCCTGGCAACAACAGGAACCAAATTCAGCTGTGCTAACAAAATAAACTAAAGAAAATTCCTACATCTGTTACAACTTTTGACAGTGTTTGCTTATGAATTGTTTTAAGTGAGTTTCCTAGCCTCTGTTCTCAACTAAAAAGCATTATGTTAGGAAAAAAAACACTGAACAAGTCTAAGTACATCTCAAAGAAAAAGACAGCTATTTTGCTAGAAATTAAATTTTACACTATTCTTTTGTTTGCCCTCACTCTAGCATAGCAAATGCATTAACTCTGCTTTCTAAATCAACTCCTAAATAGGCGCAAATGATAGGATATAAGAGAGTGTTTATAAATTTGGTATAAATCATTTTTCCTTTGACTTGGTGAAGCTCACAGTGGTATGTGCAAATGAAAATTTTCTATATGCCTGTCTTTTTTATAGACCTGTCAATCAGACAACATTCAAAGAGGGTTTTTTTTTTTCCTGTATTGCCTCATATAATTGCTAAAAGATTCAGCCAGGCATTCAGAGACTGAGAGGCGTTATTTTATTATTTCTATAACACTAAGACAAGTGCTGCTAATCACTGGGTGTGCCCAAAGGGAAGTTTTTACAAAAGACACACAGACTACTAATCTATATGCAAGTGTTCACTCACAGTCTTTGTTGGTCTGATAGCAAAGGGATATGTGAATAGACATTTCTTGTAATCCGAGCATGACACCATTCCAAATCTTGTAACCTCCAGAAAGGAGGGTGTTCTATATTTTATAGTACTTTGTGCTTTCAGGAGTTTGCCTCTAAGTCAGGGACCATTGCTTTACCGATAATCTAAAAACAACGTATAGATACCTGCACCACAATCTGTGCTTACTGCCTATGCCCCTGCAATGCAGAACTTATGGGCTGCACCAAAATCACCTGCCTATTGATAGCATCTGGAAAGGCCAGCCAATGAGGTGGAAAAGGTGCTGTAATGCAGGGCCAGGCTGATGTGAATTCCTGCATTTGTGGGGGTTTTTTCAGGCAAAAGGAAATGGTTTAATGTCCCCAAAGGAGTAGGGAAATTGAGTTTTTGTAGCTGAACGCTATCTTCATGCCTTATCAAGATCATCTTATCGCAGGGGAAGGGGGGACTGGACTTAGCAGGGAAAGTGTTACCTCTCCTGAGTCAGATCACACGGGACACACAAAGTAACAAACACACACTGTGGTGGAAAAGTGGAGGATCACGCTGAGGAAAAGACGACGCACAGAGAGACATACACTGACAGAGCTGTTACCCAGTGAGACCTCAATATGATTCAAGAGTGTGTGCACTAATTATAACTAATTTAGTGCAGAAAATCTTACATCTTGCTACAGACACAACAGACTACACAAAGGAAGGAAAACAAACGTCTAAAATTCCAAAACTTACTTAATGTTTGGAGTTTTTTTATTCAGCACCACTTTGTAGCATGCCACTATAGAGACATTTTATCTGCTGGGTTGCGATTTCATGGAATGCGCATTTGACTAAATGTTTTAGCGTAGGTTTAGTTGGGGCAGCGTACAGAACTGAGCTCAGCCAGCAAATCTCAGTGTCAGCCTACAGTACATCAGCTGATGGCTCAGCTGATTCCCTTCGTATTTGCAAATCTAATGTGCAGCGTGTTTTTTAAGCTGCTTCAGATTCTTTGCTCACCCACCTCCGCCCTTCATGCTTTTCATGCTAATTCCCAATTTACTTGATGTCGTGTCCACCATGATTGATGCCTGCTCTGTTCTGTGAAGCCGGTCTCGCTGCCGCTGCTGTAGCAGGGCAGGAGGTCCCAAAACAGAGCCATGTTGCAAATATAATTTACTGCAGGTGGAATAACAATCTTATTGTGACTAAACCTTCTACTCTGCTACAGTTTACTGATTGTTTACAGCTCTCCACAATGGAGCCACTCAATTTTGTGACCTAAGGAGAGCAGACCACCTCCCTAAGCATCGGTGTTTCATCTGAACAGAATTCACAACTCGAATATAAAATGCTTAATATATATATATATATATATATATATATATATATATATATATATATATATATATATATATATATATACACACAACTTCATCTGTTATGGAAGATAAGACAAACTCTGACAGTGATCGGGTCTTAATGATTTGATTACTGCATGATGCCTTGCTGCTTTGTGCCAACTTTTCTTTAAAAGCACATTGATCCAGTTATGAGCCATCTTTCAATACAAAATAGAAATCGCACAATCTCAGGTGTGCATAAAGCATCATTACTTCAAAAACAGGCAAAGTTACTGCGTGATATAGGAGGTGGTGTAAGCTCATTACACAGGAGTGGGTGTAATCTAGACAAAGAACAGACGCGAGCATTCTGAAAACACAGAATTATGTTCACTGTGCTGTTTATTCTCAACCCCGAGTGTCCTTTACTATTCAAACTATGTGAAAATGGATATGACAGAGCAGCTGGAGGATAGGAACAGACGACTCTCAGTGCAGCGGTAGCTTTCTCTCTAACCCCAAGAGATTAGCCGGACAGTTGTATAACTGAAAGGTCATAGGTTTGATTCCCACAGGTATTAGTCTGAGCAGGTGAGCCGGTCAGTGTGGGCACTTTCATGATGTTATGAATAGGTGTAACGACATCTCAAAGAAAACGGCAGTCTGGTTTGGTAACCTATTTTCCCTCGAGTCGTTTTTACAGTGTAGGAGATGAAAAAGAGGTACGACACAAAAGTAGAAATTAAGCAAGGGCCCTCTTCCACCAGTCAGGAGCGGTTTCAAAAGATAATTATATACAGTTTGCATTTGAAGAAAAATTAGCGAATAACAAATTATAAAGGGAAAAAATTAAATAGACCACAGCTAACCAAATGAATCAGAACAAGACCATTAGGAAGGTAAAGGAAAAGTCACTAATTGGCTCTTAATTCAATCAACATTAATCAAAAGCTCGCTTATACATCACGTATTACAAGACAGGTATAAATGAGAATGAATAAGTTCACTTTTGAAAAGGATGAATCGTTTTGAAGACGGCAGCTTCAGCGTAATTAATTCGTGTAAGTGCATTAAACTAGGATTAGAACTTGAGGGGCTCTCAGGTGCATGCTGGCCAAAGCCAGTGATCCCACTCCCAGGCTCCACCTCTCCAGCTGCTTCGTGGAATTCACCCACCTAGGGAGTTTTTAGGTAATCATGCCTCGATAAAGGAAAATGTCACACATATTAGAAAAGTGAATAGAGAGAATTCTACCACAAATAGACCATACAGAGTTGGATATAGAGGCAGAGAAGAAGAGTTCGTGACTGTATGATTTTGTATTCATTTGGTATTATCAGCATCGTTTCCAGTATTTATAGTGTTCCAAAAAGCTTCAGATCTTTAAAGAGTAAAACAGTTTTCTGCAGTTGGTAATTTGGCTGAGGGAAAAATAAAAGGTTACTCTGAGCTTCAGAAATTTGTTGCAGGGATGGGAGAACTGCCAGCAAAGTCTCTCCAGTCACAATCCATCATGAAGTCACCTCCATCAAGACTTTATGGTAGAGCAGGTAGGACGAGACCAGTCAATTTGACAGGCACCCTTGGACTCCTCCAAATGGCATTTAAAAGACTTATGAGGATAAAAAAATAATTCTATAGTGTGAGGAACTATGTCTCGCTCACTATGTTTGGCAAACACAAAGCACTTCTCATCATCTGGCTATAACAGCATCCTAAAAGTGATGCATGATGGTACTGGGGTCATCTCAGAAGCAGGGTGAGAACAGAAGTCTTAACAGAAAATCAGGTCCAGAGCGCAGGGACCTGTAGCTCGGCTCATGACTTACCTTTCATCACAATAACACAACAGCAATTTTATCTGTATTAAATCAATGTTTGCAAAAAACATACTGTTTCATTTCACCGCATATGATTACTCAGCCAAATTCACAACTACAAAAAAATCGATATTTCTTTAATCTGTAATTCTTTAAAGAGTCTGCAGCCAGAATCATCTCCGTGAGGCAGGCGACTCGTGTCAAACAAAGCTACCGGTGCTGTGTGGATATCGATGCCTCTGCCGTCCTTGCCACCATCAGCACTGCGTGTACTGCCAGCTAAGGAATAAAATACACAAATACAGCCGGGTAAACACAGTTTGTTGACACATACAGATAAGTTTCCCACTCTGTCTGACAAGAGGTTTGAGGTGAGGAAGAGTGTTACTGGAATAATTCGCATTTCATCCCAACTCTCCCAGTTTCTCTAATCTCTTGTTCTATTCACACTAAGCTCCTGTTCATATTTTCCTGCCTCCACATGGTCACTGACAGTGTGAGGCACATCCAGATAGCAAAGGAAAAGAGATATTTTTTTCTGGGAAAGCCATAAGTAAGCCGGCTCTGTGGTTAAAGCTCTGGGGCTAATCTCCGACACAAACAGGTCTATGGGCTTTGATGAGAATTAAGATACACGTTCCTTTGAGGTGAGACAAGAGAACAAAGATGCCACACTGGGTTTTTGGCAAAGGATATATATATATACACATATATATCCCCTTTTTATTTTACTACTATCTACTGAAGGCTGTGTTTGTGTTAGGAGTGGCTGAAGGAGATTTTTTGCCAAAGCTATCAAATTAAACCAAATATATGTTATGAAGTATGTTATTATTATTATTATTTGATATTTTTTAAAGCATTTTAAAAGTCTTTTTGAGCCTCATCTCCGTTGCCTTTTATTCAATCATGAAAGTGGAAAAATCTGGTCTTTTAATCTTAATGAAACACCTTCCAAAGGTGAACCTGGCAATGGTGCACTATTGAGTGAAATATTGAATAATAAGCCTGCTACTGGCAGGGACTCACTTTTGATCATGTTCAACGGGGTAGGAAGGTGAGGGCTTAACTGGCTTTTAATAACATACTAACTACTCATTTTTGTGCTGTCTAAGAAATGTTTTGGAGCCTAATTTTCAGATTCCTTTCTTTCATTTGTGTGATGTGATGACTACTTTGTGTTGTTCAAAGGACTGGAAACATTTACTGTAGCCAAACAGAGTCAAATTCTAGCTTAATTCTAGGTTTTGTCACATCACAGACAGAAAAAAAATCAGGAGAAAAAACATACATTTAAAATGCATTTCATGACAGCCAGAAAAATCACTCCTGATCAGCGTCAGTGGCTGCTGACTTGAGCTCACAGATGGTCAATTTTTCTTGCTAAAGGGAACGCGTGGCGTCACTTGTGATGCTGTTAATGTTCTGTGAACTAAAATGCCAGGATGAGCGTTCAGTAGTTAATTGTAACTGTTTATATGTCAACATGTAGGTCCGCCTCAGTGTGCGCAATGGAGAATAATTGCATGTTTCAGGCTGAGGGGCAGCTCTTGTTTCTTCTGTTTAGTATGCAGCATCTGTCGTCCCTGTGACGAGGACTGAGAGAAGCACTGTTCAGGTGCTCTGTGGTGTGGGGAGGGGGGCCGCGGTTGATGACGGCTGGCTTGATGCATCCTTTCAAAACCATTTCCCCTCTAAGGCACAGCACATGGACGTCAAGCTTTTCTACGCTTCGACAAGAATGATGGCAAATAAATAAATAACACAAATATTCAAAGAGATTTTATACTAGCAAAACACTTGATTGGCGTTTGGAGTTTTATAGATATATAGCACCTCTCAAAATGAAACAAGAAAATAATACTTTTAACTTCTGAGGAATTTAATCTGATTTATATGCTGTTAGTGTTTGTTTTGATTTGTGTACTTAATGTAGCAGATTTGTAATTACCAAATAAAACACCAATAGAAAATCATTTTCGTTTTTTGAGGCGTCAGAGCCCTCTACATTTGTTTTGTCCTTGGAAATTTGGCACGACAGATTAACTTCGCTGTAATTTGATCGGCGTATTATCTGTATGGGAGAGGAATATAAATAGTTCATCATTTAACTTCCTCCAGCAGAGTCTGGGCTTAAAGCAGAAGGTGGGCCAAATATATTAGATACTGCTTTGCAACATCTGCGATTTCAGCACCCCATATATTACCATTAGTCCATTAATCTGTGTACTTACATGAAACAGCATAACCTACTTAGCACAGAGGACAAACGACTACTCGTTCCCCTAAGTTTTTATAGTCTGGTCATTTGCTATAACTGCACATAGGACAACTAACACAGGAATGACTCAGCGAGGGTTGGAGCTAGCTCCAATAACATGTAAAACACATGTAAGTACATTGTATTTTATGGCACATAAAATACAATTTATTGTATTTTCACTTCAATTTGAAGCCATGATCAGTCTTCATCATGGCTATTTTCATCAATAGATTGTTTAACTTGGAAGGAACAGTGCAAAATTCAGTGAAACAGAATTGGCCGAGTGCTAGTGCCGAGTATAAACAACCTGAAAAATACAGCACCAAGCAATCATCACTTTTTCACTGACTTCATTCAAACTCTGAGGCTTTTCTAAACACAACAAAGCGTCCTGAGTTTCTCATGTTTGTGTCTGTGCAATCCCACTTCCACACTGCTCCACAGAGAAAGCAGACTGGTCAAAGGCTGTATTTCTGAACTGCGGTATCCAGTGTATGATGAGCCAGTGATCCACAAAATAGTAAGGACAGGGGCCGCGTGCCTTCAAATTATTCGAGTTATACTAAACACTGCTGATGACCCAGCTCCATTTTACGCTGCAATGACAGTCTACTGTGCTCTGAGCACTTTTAAATCAAAGGTGACCTACAGCTCGTAACACACAAAGCTGCCGCTTCTGCTCAGCTGATCATGCTTCTGTGTAGGCAGCACTGTAAGCTGCTGCGTGCACATCGTTTATGGGTTAAGATGCCTCACTCTCTCACACTGCTGCTTAGTTGCATTTGCCTGTTTGTAGTCACACTTCTAATATCTCATGTAAGCTGATCACGTCATGGTAGTTCAAGTCACATTTATACAGCTATAAATGTAAGACTGTAAGATTTATTACAGTAAATCAGCATCTACAACTGCAATATGCTGCTAAAATTTAGGGCATGTTAAAAAAACGTAGTTTATACTGTATTATATGTCATATTTTCCCAAAAAAGCTGGAGGTGGTAACTGGAGAGAAGGGGATGGATGGATGGATGGATGGATGGATGGATGGATGGATGGATGGATGGATGGAGTTCTTTAGGTTATTGCTGAGGTGTAGGGTTGACCTACCGCTCATTCTCCCATATTTTAGAACCAGACTCAGTAACATTTCTTCAAAATGGATTATTGCTCCACCATGCAAACACACACCATAAGCTAAATTTTATTCGAAAATAATAAGATGATGACGGTTAATTGTTTATTTCACCTACAAAATTCCTACATGCTCAGCTCAGTGCTCAGTGAGTTAATCAAGTGGCACATTCCAAACTTGATTTTGGAGATGAATGCAATTCATATCATTGCCTAATGATGTTTATTCATTTGCAGAATTAAATAGACTCTCGTTGTCACAGTGCAGATTCAAATATCTGTACCAGATATGAAATGCGGGCCTGAACTTGAAATCCCGTATATGTATCAGATTAATACAGATGTTTTGCTGATGACACCTCTGCCTGTGAAGGTTACTCGCATATGTATCCTCTTCATATTTGAAAATACGTCCTCCTGTCTACGCGGTGCAGGATAAAAGGTCATCTATGCTTGACCCCAAGCTGTCGGAGCGGCACACTGGGTCGACAAATGGCTTTGGAAATAAAGTGAAGAAAGCAGCTGCATTAATGGAGCGGTGAAGTGTGAGCTTAAAAGCACGATTTTTAAAAAGAAAACTCTTGCAGAGACTAATCTGTGTTTTGCCAATGAAGACATGAAGAATCAGTGTTTGATGATGCCTCGCAGCTGCTACAGTACCAATCCAAAGTTCTGCTTGGTGGGATTGGTTTGCTGCCAGTGTATATAAATATGATTTTAAAAGAGGGTGAGGAGCTCACAGTCAGCATTCTGTGAACTCCCCCCCCCCAAACTGGTACCTCAGGAAAAAAATAAAAATAAAAAACTAGACTCTATATGTATGTGTGTATGTGTGTGTTTACCCAGCATTACCAATAATAAACTTGACTACTTAGCTATACTCCATGTATCGTGTTGAACAATCTGCTCCTTAGTCCAATCATCCTGTACCTGCACCCACTAAAGTAGCACTAGCCACATTCCATAATACATATTGGGTATCCCAATCAAACAACAACAAAAAAAAGACAAACACAATGGCGGTCTCCCACTAGCACTGTTGAAAAAGACACACGCATCAGGGAGTTTATTTCTCACTTCGAGCATGAAGGGAAACGAATGTAGATTATACCAGCGGGAGAGCCTTGTTCACATACAACAATAAAGGATTTATCCTACAAAAGTTAGCGCGCAAAAGTGGCTAGATATCAGCTGAACACATAAAAAAGTATTAAGTTGTAACATCCCTATGTTTCTACTGCTCTTTCCTACTGTGTGTGAAAATTATACATGAAAATGGCTCACTTGCCTGTCCTCCACTTTATAGCTTGCCCTCGCTGAGCAAAACAGACTCTTTCACCAACTAACCAAAACATAAACTACAATCTGTGTAAACCCAGTTATATTGAGATTTATTGAAAATTAGAAAGATACTCTTTATGTTTCCTCATCTACTGTGGCAACTCCCCACACGCACGTTCACTTAGAATAGTCCAAACGTGCAAAGATGAACCTGTGTGTGGATGTGGCTGCAAACACCTAGACACGCCGGTGTTGCAAATGCTTGGTACACGCACTGGATGCATGTTACTGTAGCAGGACAGATTCAATTTAATATGATCTATAACACTGATACTATTAATTGACTGCATTATTGGAAAAACAAGGTAAACGTCGTCTTGCATACGATCCCTCTGACCACCCTCGATCCCCGAGGCCATCCTGCATCAGCACAAACCTATTTCTAATCATTATTTTTTAATAGCAAAAGTTTCAGTTGACTTAATTTGACCTCTATTGTCAAATAACTGTGATAAACACGGCAGCTACTGTGATAAACACGGCAGCTACCGTGCATGACTCCCACAATTCTACTTAAATTACACCAGCGATACAAGACTCACAGGTGGACCTCAAAGGCACACAAGTGATCCATCTGGACGAGAGGTCTGGAGGAGGAATTACCATGATTTATGGCCTTGCTCACTGTTATTTACTACTTGTGTCAAAAGCAGCCAGATAGGAGGTGCCTCGTGGGAGCATCCCAGTGAGGACAGAAGAAAATCAAAGATAGATAAAGTGTAATTATTCAGGGGGTGGAAGACAAAGAGACTAAAAAGGAAGAGTACTGAAATCCTACCTTTTGTCAAATAAAGTGTGTCCATAACTAAACACAAAGGTTCAATAAACTCAGTTAGAGGCAGCAAAGAAACAGTGGAACAAAGATGCATTTCAAACGTCCTTTTTTGACAGCGGGATATAAACTTGAATAAGAAAGAAGAAACAATGTGTGTGACGCATTCACCCTTTTTTCAGTTTCTCCAAAAAGGGAGAGGAAATAATCGAGGAAGTGTGCTCTGCAGGGTTCAGTCAAGTGAATGATCAATATTCAGCAACACTCCTCTGTGATGAGTCATTCAACTAATGATACAGGCTGGATCAATGGTCTGCTGCTGAAAAATTCCAGCTATTTTTATTCTGAACTTAAAGCACACTCTCGACAAACATAATGAATGTTTCATGATGTAGCACCTATTATGAGAACACCATCTTACTGTGTCATTCTCCTCCTTTTCTGTTAAAACTTGGGAAATTTGTCTAGATCATTTAAAGGGCTTAGGCAGAATCTCATAGTTCACGGTGAATCACAAGGCAGAAATAGTAAATAATGTTCGTGTCAAGAGCAAAGCTGTGGCCGGGGACACTTTGATATCTCCTTTGTCATCATCTAATGCGTTCTCATTTATTTTTTCTCTTAAATCTAATCTATCTCGCTATTATTTTCCATCTTGAATTAATTCCATTTGCATCACAACGTCTTAGAAAGCCATAAAAACATGTCATAAAATCTGTAAAGGTAGATTAGAACTGATTTCATTAAAGGCCAAAGAGCTTCAATTTCATCCTTGCAGTAACTGAGCAGTAAGGAGCACGTAATCAAAAGACAAGCAGGTTCTTCCATTATATCGCCGCTGTTTACATACTGTGATCATCTGACCTTTTCAAACAGACCCACGGCACGGCAAACACATGGAGGAATTCAGACGCAGAAACTATGACCTTTTTTTAATTTGGCAGGCGCTCGGTCTGATAGTGAAGTTATCAGACCTTTCCATCAAAATTGAATCGACATCAGTTAAACATGGCCGGCCATTCTATCGCTCTCCTCGTCATAGCCGGGTAATGGACCCCAGCAGAACCCTGAATAGATCATGCAAATTTTACCTTAGCCCCGGTCATTTCCATTTCCTCCAGTTAATTAATGCACTAAACATATTAAATTTGTCTTTGAGTACTAATTGAAAAATGTCAATCATTTTCCTGAACAATTCGCCTGTTCGTGATTGGAGTATGACTAATTTCTTATAGAGTGTCTGGAATTGAAATGTAAATTACTGAGAGCCATTAATATCCATATGCAAACCCAATGGAGACTCCCGGCTCACCCTTATTTGATAATGAATGGCAGTGTCTACACTGAGAGGCCACACTGCAGCTAAAGGATGAGCGCCGATTCTGCAGTGCTGCCATGCATTACCCCCCCTCATCACCACCACTTCCTTATCTAGTGCACAGAGTCAGGCTCTCTATGGATTTCTCATTCATTCTTTAAATCACACACATTTTAAAACACAATTAGAATGTGACTAAAAAAACAGTCATATCAACATATTGATCGATATACTTTTACTTATTGATCTCTCTTTCTATAATAATCCACAATCGATGCATTACCAAACAGCCCAAATAATAATACTAAATATAATAATATGAACTATTATTATTATTATTTTATTAAGTGTTTTTACAATACAACATGCAAAACTATTTATCCCACGTTTGGGATTTACACAGACGATATAACTCAAGGCCTTAGGCTAATTTTTATGTGCAGTCCTCCTTTTATTTTCTCTTGTGACACCAAAAAGTACCCAGTAAATATTGGAGGCGAGGGCAAAAAATATTACTCTTAAAAAAAAAAGAGTAAAAAGAATGGCAAAGGTACTTCTGATTAACACTCCTATGAGAGATCTTCTCTGAGCTTTTCTAAAGGAGAGCTCTAGTGCTATGGATGCAGCAGTCCAAAACAGGGTTGCTTTATAAAGTATGAGTTAACAGAAAAATTGTTTAAATCCAATCTGTGACTGTTACTAAATGGTAAATGGACTGGTACTTATATAGCACCTTTCTACTCATTTTAAGCACTCAAGGCACTTTCTACTGTAAGTCTCATTGGTAAATCGCCTGTATTTGTATAGCGCTTTTACTAGTCCCTAAGGACCCCAAAGCCAGTCATCCACCCATTCACACACGCATTCACACACTGGGGCGCACTGACAGAGGCGAGGCTGCCGGACACTGGCGCCACCGGGCCCTCTGACCACCACCAGTAGGCAACGGGTGAAGTGTCTTGCCCAAGGACACACCGACCAAGACTGTCTAAGCCGGGGCTCGAACCGGCAACCTTCTGATTACAAAGCGAACTTTAACAGTTACACAGCTCAGAGTTCAGTTTCTTGCCTAAGGATAGTGCAACACATGGACTGTAGGAGGCAAGGATCAATCCACCCAACCTTTTAAGTAGTAGACAAAACACTCTACCACTTGAGCCACCGCTACCACAGCTTCCTTTCTCCAAGCAGGAGCAGAATCCCCAACTCTGACATCTCTTCTTGTCTTTCTTTCAGCTTGTAAAGAGCTGTACTTTTATCATGATCCCTAGGATTGATCATGCTTTTGAGCTTGTATCCTTACATAGCTCATATATCTGGGTTTCTGTTTTTCTGAATTCTAGTATTTGCAGTTTTAATTCTGGATCTTGCTGGATCTTTATTTGGTATATTTTGGGTCCCTACAACGGCTTCATTATTCTTGTAATACTTTACAGTTTTGTGATATTGGTACCTCCTGTCTTCAGGTTGTTATCATTCCTGCCTCCCCAGTATTTCTCTGCATTATATTCAGTGTGAGTTTCCTTGTCTTTGTACTCAGCTAGGTTCAGTCTTGTTTTACTTTCTGACTGAGAACCTTCACAGACATTTTACTTTGAAAGTTAGTTGTCTCTTGTAACTTGCTTTGAATTATAATTCCTGCCTGTGATTGACTTCATTACTTTCACCATGTCTCATTTCCCTCCTGTTCCCAATTGCTAACCTGACAACTTCCTTCACTATAATGAAAGGAATAATATATGTTGTTTCGAACAAGTTATATTTTGAGATCCATATTTCTTCCTTTGTCATTTCTTTCTCATATTATTGCAAGCAGGATGATGGTCATATCCACTGACACTGTCCTCAAAGTCTTTTAGGACACTGAACATACACACAAAGGCATACATACTATACTCGACTGGGCAGGGTTTTGGGTTACCTTAATTAACCCTACTAATTAATCTTAATTAGCCTTCAGAGTGATTACTACAACAGCAGTGCATGGTTATATATAGTGACTGCATTCTATGCTTAAAGACAGAGGATCTTCAGCATATTACAAACAAAATGTAGGAAGTTGCAATGATAAAAATCCAGGAAAACAAATAAATAGTCTAATAGCTTGCCAAACAGATATATAGGCCAGCAGGCAGATACCAATATTACAGAGATTGATCTAGCAACTGTGATATAGTAAACTGCATGCTTGCTTCAGGATATTGCTCTCACTGCTCAGAGCGGAGGTCTCGCTGCTGCTGCTACTGCTGCTGCTGCGGCACAGATAGATACGAGCCATCTGCAGCAGCTTTCAGCATGGTAACGCGTCCCCATCACACAAAAGATCCAATAACTCATGCCAGATCGTCAGATGCTACACAATATTACCTTGATCCAAAAGTGTTCCCCCAGGAGCGACACTCAATCAAACTAACTTGTCTTTTGCCATCCAAATCATGTCCTACTAATAATGTTACACACTCAAACAGGCTTACAGGATTACAACAGTCTCTGGAACCTAGAATCTGTGCTAAAAACAAACATGAAAAGGACCTGCAAGAAGATTATTTCAGCGTATATGTATGAGGCACTTATCATGTAAAAGCAAGAGCATTTGAGCAAAGAAACCTCCGGCTTTTATTTTAAGCATTTTATTTTATTTTACATTTTTACAGAATATTCATAAAGGCAGCTTTAATGAAGCACATGTGATGATGCATTTAGCAATTTTCGATCGCCCCACTTCACCGTACCACCTCCCTCTGAATACATACGAGTGACGTGAATAATGTCCACTTATCCAAGGGAGGCAGCTGTTAACTATCGATAATGCAACGGGCATTCGTTTAGCAGTTCGAATGTGCTGGTGTGTGTTTTGAGTTTTCCGTTCCCAATTACAGATAGCAGCCGTGCTTGTTTGACTGACGCTAAATGACCCAGGGGAAGAGGACACAATTGCTCGCTGAGAAAGTGAGAGTCATTTGTTCTAATTTAATATTTATCTATTGAGAGAGGCTGAGTTATCAGAAGGAGCTAAATTGAAAGACACCCAACCGTGCCCAGACAGAGTCAGCGAAAAATACCAAAAAGCAGCCAGCTTTCATGACCCTTAACAGAAGCTAGGGAAGATGTATGGGACAAAGACAGGGGCAGTGGATAAGTGAAAGACGAAGAGAACAATGAGGTCTTTTCACATATTAACAAGCACTTTAGCTTCTTCATAATGATTTTGGCTCAGTTTGAATGCATCTTTTGGAATTCAATTGTGACTTACACAAGTATTAAAGGTGCGGTCAGTCATTTTTTCAAAAGTTGTACTCACATTGATAGGTGTGTAATTAAATCTTCAAACAAACTCCTCAATTAACAAACTTCGTAAACTTTTACATTTAGAATTAAACCATTAAAACACATAGAAGCAGGCTGTTTAATGTCCCACCACCATGAACACGGTAGCCGAAATGGACTGTTAGCTAACAGTGACTAACCACAGCTAACAGAGGCTAACAGCAGTGCTTACCTCAACAACTCAACTCCATATCATTTACAGAAGTGAGATTCAGTGACTCGCCAATTTGTATCAGAATCCTTTCACAGCTTCCTCCAGTGTAAACGAACATGGACACATATTGAAAGCTGAGGTGAACAGCAGACTGAAAGCCTATACTCACTACAGATGAATGGCCATCATAGCTGTTTGTCCTACAGAGGTTACCGTAGGAAAACAGGATTCAACTGACTTCAGTTTGAAATCTAATGACATGTAGTGGTGAGATACACACTGTAACTTTAAAGAACTCTGCTAATCTTGCACAAATTCTCGGCCTCACTACTTTATTTAACGACACGCAAACAAAAACACTATGGACTGTGAGCACAGGGAAGTCCTGTTATCTAATACTCAGGCAATACTGTGTTCACAACGAGCGTGTAAGCTTTGCAGTCAGGCTCAGAAGGGCTCATAGGAAAGTGAGACCTAATCCCATTTAGTCTGGTGTTTAACCACGAGGAAATCTATCCCATCTACTTATACAGTCTGTAATCGCTGTTCAAGATCAAAGACAAGACCGGCATCTCTCTACGTCAAGTAGATGGAAGAAAGTACAAATAAGCATTTCACTACATATCGTACTGTGTATGACTGTGTACGTGACAAATAAAATTTGAATTTGATTTAAAGTTTAGTTTCTGGGGAGGGGTTTCATCATTTTGCTTTTGCCTTAAAAAGTGATTTTTGTATCTTGACAAAAATCTGCATTTTAGTCTAAAATAATCAAATAAAAATATTCATCTTAAATTTTAATTTACTAATCAAGTTGTCAAGGTGGGGTTTGTTAATGGCTTTGATGGGATTATTAATCGACAAAAGCAATGCTCAGTGTGAGCTCTAAAATTGTGGGTGGTGGAAAGCCTGGTGGTGGGAAGGCTGATTAAATGTGTAAATGTGGGGAATAAAAGCATGCTTTCCAGCAGTGTAATATTTATTGTGAAGAAGCATTGTTACAACAAGGACAAAATCGACCAAACACAATTCTTGTTGCTTTTTGTGCTAGGTATATATATATCAACTATTTGAACATTTTCTTAGGTAGCATGAGAAAACGAAAGCACTTGGCACCGAATTCTGTTGATATTTTGTTGCTTTTGGTCCTGTTGCTGATAAATTTCATTAACATGTAAGCTTTACTAAGCTCATGAAATTCTTTAGGCTGCTTTGTCAAGTTTTCTGTGTTGCTGTTAATGTGTTCAGCTGCCAGAGAGGGGAGGGGCTGTGTGTTTGCCTGCCTGCAGGTTGTTGGTATTGATACTGAGCGTCTAATCCAACAGTAATTTTTAGTATTGATTTTTTGACAACCACTCAGCTTAAAAGAGTAGACCTGCAACTATAATGCAGCTAATGGCAGAGCATGGTAAAAAAAAAACTGCAGAATTCCCCTTCAATGAGTACAACTATGTTGACATAAACAGCTGTTAGACAATTACTGGTAATTGTTTTCCTCGAATACTTAAAAAAAAGAATATTCACACCAAACTGTATGTCAGGATGACTACTCCTACTGTTAATTCCCTAGTTGTTATATTTCAGTTCCTTTACAGGTGGTAGTATCCTTGCCGCTAATTGCCCCAAGGATATTACCACTATTCAGTGACCTTGACCTCAGTTGTTCATAAGATTATACTGTAGTGTCTTTACAACAGAAAATTGTAATTATTTTGTCAAGATGTACTGTGAGGACTGAAATTACACTTGAGTTGCCACCGCAGAAGCACGGCTGAAGACTACAAAACCTGCCAACAGATTAGTTTTTGTAATCATAAGCTGAGTCACCCTGACTCAGATAACATAAGGCATGCTTGTAAAAATGTGTTCAGTGATTTGCCTGAATTGCATTCTTTCATTTCTAAAAGCAAGCCTTTACTTAAAGTCTCTGAAGATAAAAAGAGACATTATTTTGTGTCGTACTCAAGGCCTTCCACTCTTAGGCTCACTTGGACTTTGAAAAGACACGCTGCACTGGAGAAGAATTGAAAAGAATCTCACCTCACTCAGTACCAATACCCAATAACAAGAAATGATAAATATGAATTTTGGACAATTATAACCCAAAGTCCAAGAGTTGCACTGGCTATTCTTATCTCAAAGCTTCCACCAGATCCAATAAGCTTTTTCCCACAGCTGCGCTACACTGATAAGTTCTTCAGAACTCGTGAAATGGAGAGGGCTGGCCTCAATTCATGCTTGAACACAACATGCTAATGATTCCAAAGATAATGCAATCCTTAATTATTTTTTCATTATGAGGCACAGAAAAAGCGATTACTCCAAAACTAAACACTGCTGAGCCGTGCATTGTTAAGTCTGTTCTCCATTTATTGAATTCTTTAAACCTTGTTTAAGAGAGAATAATCCAAAGTGATGAGAGGGCTTTGATACCAGCACCAGAGCTTTTCAAATTATGGATTAGACGAGTATGAACTGTTCTCTTTGTCATCTCCTGCTGAATCGCCTTGCTGTGTTTACTAAAGCTATATGTGTCCGCAACATGACGCACCCTCCTCCCCTTCACGACATATTTCAAAAAGGTTTTATCATCTTTCAATCAGCGTGGTCCAAACTGGGGCTTTTTTTTTTCCTTTTTTCTCCATCAAGCCCGACGTGATATGAGCTGCTCCAGGCTAGCTAAAAATGTTTTTTAAAAAGAACCCTATTATGTTAAAAAGTGTAAAAATATCTGATATAACGGGAAATCTATTTGTGCATGAACCCAGTATCACAAGGACAACTACAGGAGCCAGTTTCAAAGACATACAGTTCATCATAAACTTATTGATTCTTTTCTGTGTAAGCTGAAATTTGATCACACACTTTTACCAGAGGCCTATAGCAGTGAACCTGACCTGTTGTGTCACTGTGTGATTTTTAGCCCCACATATTAGTCACATGTGTGCAGTGCACATTTCCAAATCTTTCCATTAACATCTGCCCCCAGACAGGCTGCACAGTTCTCACTATGTGCATTAGCAGAAACCAAAAGTTAGTTTATTGTAGTTTTGCAGAGACTGTGATAAAACTCGCTGCTCCTGTTAATGCACTTGAACCTTAGTTTTCAACAGCTGCATCTGGCCTAAAAACTGTCCGAGAGCAGCTCCAAATATCAGCCTCTAAAAATGGTAATAAGGGTCTATCTAGAACATTCGGGTCAATTAAGTGTACCATGTTTAACATGATACTTTGCAGACACAAGGGAAACAAGCACAATGTATTTGTTATGAGCCACCTCTTTCATAAGAGATTTCAAGCTTTATGACCTAAAATACCACCTTGATATGAGATGTTGTTACCAGGGATACTATGCTGCTATTCCCAGCACAAAAGCACAAAGACAAGGAAAAGGTTGGAACAATCACACCTACATATGAAGCAATTCACCTGTTGCAGGTTACGTAAAGGGGCACAACTTTTGTTCCTTATGAAGAGGCATGATTATAAAAACAACTGATCTAAATTTGGCCGATCTTCTGTACAAGGTTGTTTGCACCTCTGGACTTCTTCCAGCAAATGTCCCACTCAGGCTATATTAAAATCTAAGGTTCAGGGACCCAAATCCAAATGTAAGCAAGCAAACATGACCCTCATAAAGGAGTACTCTGGAAAGCTCTTCACCAATTGACCTTCATACAGGGCCTCATACAGCAGATTTCCATTGGCCAGATTTGACTCTGGATTAACCACAAAGACAAGGAAAGACACAATGACGAGTGAATACCTGAAAGGGTCCACATACCTGCTAGACAGAGTGTATTGCATTAGCTGGCTGCCTTCAGGATGTCTGTCTTCCGTTCATTTATCAATACCTTTGATCCCCAAAGGAACCTGTATTTATAATTGGAATATTTCATAAAGGATCATGAACCATTCAGTGGGAGCTTATATATGGATGCCTCTTAAAGACTTTAACCAAGTCTTTACCATTAAAGGAGTACTTCTAAGTAGCAACACAATCTTTTTCCCACAGAAAATGCAAATGCATATTCTCTAATTAGCATGCAATTCAATTTTATATTCTGCCAAATTACAACAACACTCACCTAAAGGGTTTTTATGTTGTAAGACTTTACAATTAAACAGAAGAAAGCCAAACAACCAGACAACCCCCTATGAGCCAGTACTTGGCGACAGCGGGAAGGAAAAACTCCCTTTTAACAAAATGAAACCTCTGACAGAGCCAGGCTCAGGGAGGGGCAGCCATCTGGAAGGCTCCCAGAAGCCTAGGCATACTGCAGCATAACTAAAGTCAGATTCAGATAATTTGTAACCATTTGTTTTATAAAAACTCTTTCACATTTTGAGGTAAAAGGAATTGATGTCTTTAAAAGTAATTGTAATTAATAATTGAATTAATAGTAAGGCTTCTATGAGCAGTCTTGAATAGGTCTAATAGACACAATGTAAGAAAACCTTTAAAACCTGCCCACTCTGCCCATCTCAGGGGCTCCTCCAGAATTTTTTCACAGGAGTGGCCATATGGGGCCATATGCTATTAATTGATATCACTAAAAATAGGTACATAAGAAAACCAAAGACAATAAGTATTAGAGCATGTAAAGTGTGAACTGTTGCCTGTCTCTCTGTTGGCTCTGAGATGTACCCCACCCCGGCCTCACCAGAAACATCACTACAACTTAAACCAACTACAATGCGAGTACTTAGACTAATCACCTGGTGAAAATCTTGTGTTAATTCTCCCTTTTTAACACAATAATTCACTCTAATATTATGCTTCTGTTCTGATCAGCTCCTCCATATCCCCACTTCCTGTTTTATTGTGTTGTTGTTTTTGTTTGTCTTTGGTCTGTTCCAGGTTCAGCTGCCTCAATTGTTCATTCCTTGGTTTCTGATTTGTATATATGATTGTTATCTTGCTTTTGTTTTTAACTTTTTTCTGAATTAAGCTCTAGAATATCTCCTTGACTGCACACCGAAAAAAGATTCTTATATATTGTTGTAAATGTTAAATGGACTGGTACTTAGATCTTTCGTCCTTCTCAGTTGAGAACTCAAAGTGCTTTCAGCTGCAAGTCTTATTCACACTATCACACACACATTCATACAGCCCTTTTGTCTATGACTAACCGCACAGACACACACACAAACACCGATGAAGCATTGGGGTTCGGTATCTTGCCCAAGGATACTTTGGCGTTCAAAGTGGTGGAGTCAGGAATCAATCCACCTACCTTCCAACTGGTAAATGACCCAATCAGAAGGTCTGAGGCACAGCTGCCACAGCAATCTTATCTTAGTGTCTCTGTTGACAAAGAGTTAAGTTACTGTTTATAATAATCCTTCACAGTTCATTTTTAGAATAAATTCTCTCTATCCAGAGACATTGGATAGAGAGAAATCTGCATTGACGGTATGACTCTATGAGATCAGTTCAGGGTGAAAAAGCCTGAAAAAGCCTGAAGTGAATGTTGAAAAAAAAATGGCTATGCACACTTCTGACCTGATGCAGCCTTCAAGCCTGGACAGTGACACTGACCACTACTGAATACTCTCTGAATATTTGCCAGAGCCCCAGCTCTCCTCGCCAGTGAAAAACAAAGTTGTTACAGTTTAACATTGAAGTGGATTTTTGCTCTCTGTGCAAGTTGAGGTCTGTGGTAAAAATGCAGATGCTACAGGCCAAGGGTCAGAATGGAATTTCCAGGGAGAGATCTAAAAATAGGCATCTAAAAACAGCCTTGCTAATTTTAAAATTCAAAAAAAAAAATTAATGGGTGGAGTTTTTAGAACTTTAAACATAAACAAGTGATCAATGCTTTGATGCATTTCAGCTGTGTCATGACGGTCATGTGCTACTTCCAGTAAACAGTGTAGCTACAAGTACAGCACAGAAGTGCATCAGAGGAAGCCTGATATAGCTGTGAAACCACATTCCTAAACTGAGTGCAAAGCCTTTGATCATGAAAATGGCTGTTTCTCTAAAGTAATATGGAGGACCCTAGGAAAGGGGAATAAAGGGAGCTAAAAGAGGAAGGGGACAAGAAAAAAAAAAACATCTCACACAGACACATACGGTGTCTAAGGGAGATGTTCTGACAGCTGTGGTTTCTGCTTCGTGGACATCAATAGATGATTAAAATTAAGGTGAGCACTGCACCTCATCTGCATGACATCACTGAAAGAACAAGTCCTTCACAAGAAGATGTAGATAGTTATGTATATACTGCACTATAGTGGCACGCTTCAAAGGCCTGCAGGTGATCCACATATTCAAATAACCATAAATATACAAGTAAATCAAATTAACTTCATGCTTATGCCATTATACCAAAGCACACACATCTACACAAGCCAACAAAAACAAAGCTGATTTTTTTTCTCAAAACAGATTAAATCATGAACATACTATGAAAGTGCTTGTCAGACAAGCCAGGTTGCCTAGAAACCCAGATATGATTTTGCCAGTTATGCAAATATTTCCAATCAAGATTCAAAAGCACATGTAATCAAGCTGAATGAATTTCCCCTGAGCTCCATATTCCTGTCTATTAGAAAACAATTAATGTATTTTTGGGCACTTTGGCCTAACAGCATATAGTGCTCTAACACCAACACATGGACTCACAGTCAAGAAGAAATAGAAATGATCAAAGGTAATGACGAGGCTTTAATAAAAGCTAAATATTCTGAGGGATTTTGACTGCATCCTGCATGCTAAATCTGGTCATCAGCTGTAGTCGTCGTCAAGAACACATTTCATTTGTGAAAACTGAATGCCTAACAAAGGCCCTGCATCATTTTGCAGAGTTTTTGGATAGTATAGTAGCATCTCTTTAGTTACTAATAACCCCTATCAGCAAGCTCAGTCTGGTTTCCATTCAACAGTACTGAAACAGCTCTTGTTAAAATCAGCAGTGATCTGCTCCTTACGTCTGATGTTGGCCTTCTCACCATCCTCATCCTCCTTGAGCTTAGTGCTGTTTTTGTCACAGTCTCCCATCTTCTTGTGTTAAAACAACTGGCTAACACTGGAATAAAGGAAATACGTACAACTCGATTTTTCTGCAAAATCCAGAACGTCTTCCCCATCCTATCCTCACTTCCTGCCTACAGGCTATCACCACTTCGATGACAGTCAATCAGCTCAAACTCAGTGGCAATAAAAGTGAAGTTATCCTTATTAGATCGACTCGCTTTCCAAAACACGACCTTTTGTGGTCTCTATTGATCTTTGTCAGGTCCACACTGTCAAAAGTCTTGGAGTCATCTTGGACAATACTCTCTCCTTTAATGCCCACATCAGTCATGTCTCACGTTCAGCCTGCTTTCCACCTAAGTAACAATTCTGCAACCTCCACTCAGCTTCAGCTGCTATCATGGGTGCCAGAGCTTTTAGAGCATATTACCAATTCACCTTTGTCAGCCAGACTGTTTGACACAGTTCAAATTGCAGGTCAAAGCCCATTTGTTATCATCAGGATATAAGCTATAACTATCTTTTTTTAATGATTTACAATCATGTTATTCCTGGATTTTAAAATTTTGTGTTGTAAGGTGACCTTGCGTGCTTTGAAAGGTGACAACAAACAAAATTGATTGTTGCTATTATTATTATTATTAGTAGTAGTAGTAGTAGTAGTAAAAGTAGTAGTAGTAACCATTTGATGCAGCCAAATCAATTGGAGCAATATTCTTTATGGCATCAAAATCAAAAACAAATGATTTAATCTCAAAACAGTCTTTATTTAACTGTTTGCCCAAATCTGACCTCAAGCTTGTGTTTCACTTTGAAGGACAGACCTTTATCTCTTTCCTGCCCCGGGAGGCCGCAGAGGACAGTTAAGTCAATGCTCTAGATGTATTCAGAGACCAGGTCAGAGGGTTAGCAGTCACAAAATCTCAGAGGCACTGGATACCAAATCAATGAAGACTATTAAGTATGTTGTGTTTCTATTCCCAAGGCTAGTGTATGTCTTTGTTAGAGCTAGACCATGACCTTTGACAGAAAGGGTTAAAGCTTGGGGAAAAGAGAGTTTGATAAAAGATGGAAAATATGTAGCGTGTTACAGGACTGCCCAAGCTCTTAGCTCCCCTTTTGCTGATTTAAGTGCACTTCCAAATCAATAAACTAGTCATTTTCAGCATTCGTTGTAGCGAGTTAGAAACATGCCAATATTTATTCCACGTAATGGGTCTTTAGATGTAAGGCGAGCGCAAAGATTCTCTGGGTCTCTACAGACTGCTGTGGGAGAGTGCTCACAAGTTTACCACTACAAAGATGTTCACACCACACCACAAGCAGACACACTAACAAATAAATCATTGTGGCTCATGGAGTCCAACGCTAGCTCAAATTAAAAGAGAAATTCCAGCATTTTTTTAGGCTAAATGGCTATGCTAAATTGCAATAGACCTTATTATTAAAATGTATGTAAAATAACTACAGGTATGACATCATAGAAATCACTAATGAGAATTTGGTAAATTTGGTTAAATAACTGTGAAAAAGATATGTAGCCAATGAGATGTTTTGCAGTTGAAAACGTTTTCTTACTTGTTACTCATTTATGTGCTGACGCAACAGACAAGCTAACTCGCCAATATATTGTATTTCCCCTGACAGTTCATGGCTTACACTATACTATTCAATTCAATGAGCAGTTTAAAACACTACACTGAGATGTTACCAATTGGTTTTGGACGCCTCAATGCTTCATTGTTACTGTTGTGCCGTCAGCGTGTTAAATTAGGTTTATGGAATACTGAGTTATAAGCTAATGCTACCAAGCCTGGATAGCAAGCTGACACACTAATTACTGCTATACAATGAAATAATAAAATAACACATTTTCAAGGATCAGAACTTAAGGACAAATTTCTTTTATGAAACTTTTTTTTAACTAAGCAGTAAATGTCTGTTTTAATGCTGTAAAGCTACGCAGTTGATTTTCAAACAGACATCAAACACATGACATTTCCACAAATACAAAATATACTCAAATATGGATATACAGAGACTCACACAACTCGGACAGAAAAAAAAGTGGAGGAATTTCTGCCCGCTTAGCATCCGTAAAAACCTGACATACATAACTATAACTCCAGACCTGGCAATGTATTCACATATTGAATAAATTGGCTCCATATTTTACTAAATTTATTAGTAGAACCATTCATGGTGCATCTTATTTTTTCCAATTTTATATTTTGAATCATATCTCTTATCCAATGACTGTAAGTTGGAGATTTAGTGTCTTTCCATTTAAAGAGAATTCCTCCTTACTGGCTAGGCGGATAAAAGGCAATGACATGTTGTAGGTACATTGGAGGGTTATTTATACTATCTGGGCATGGTATAACACCAAAGATGGCAGTTATGGGGGAAGGCTAGATACTACAATTAAATGTGATAATAATGTGATAGAGAAAGATTTCCAGAAATCTACGAGCTTTGACCAAGACCATAGCATATGATATGTAGTCGCCGGAGTCTGGTTGCATCTGTTGCATGTGGGGTTAATATTTGGATATATTCTGGCAAGTATAGCTTTTGAATAATGTAGATGGTGTACAACTTTAAACTGTATTAGCACATGATGTGTGCAGATGGATGATGTATTCTCCCGCATTCTTACACTATTTAGAGTTGCTGGTTTTTCAAATGTTAAGTTAGTTTTAGGTTTATATCATCCATTCAACCATCCGTCCTTTTTTTTAACCTCTAAGTAAATTCAGGGCTATGGACTGGACTCAAGAGGCAGAGTACACAGTTTTATGCAGAGCCAAGCGAGAAAGACAGACGATCATTCATGCAGAGCGAAAGACAGGCAATCATTCATGCTCACATTCACACTTACAGCCAACTGAGAATCAAGAATTAACCGAGCATGCCCGTCTATGAACTGTGGGAGGAAGCCAGAGTACCTAGAGATAACTCACACAGGAAAATGTCAAATTGGAAAGATCACCTTTTCATGATTTGAAATGATTTTTTTTTTTTTTAAATTACAGCATGATCATGAAGCTCTGCTCTCTCAATACAAGCTGCCATGGATATATCCATTTCCAACACTGTTGGCAAAGCATTTTTTCCACCTGCACATCTTACCAACAACCTTAGCCTGTATTCATCGGCTACCTTGTGGATTAGGATGTGTCCAAAAAAGTTGGGGAAGGACAGCCGGTGCTTCTGCTTTCGTACCTTAAACTATGCTCACTTGATGCCTGTTTACCCAGGTCCACCATGCCAAACTGTGGACCACCACTGATTTTGACCATTCACTCAGTACAAAACATATAGTACACACCCTGCAGAGCAGCCACTGAACAGGAGTCAGATCACCAGCAACTTAGTGTGTGGTAGACCCAGCTGAAAGGACAGCATGAGCCACCGAATGGGCTGTAACGTCCAAATGATAGAACCCAACAAAGGTATGCAGTGATGCCCAACTAGCCGTAGCACAAACATCACATACGGGAACCCCTTTAAAAAGAGCTCATCAGGCTGCCATCCCCAGGTGGAATGAGCTCTCACACCCTGGGTCAAAGTGAGGCCCTTGTTGCTGTATGCAAGTGTGACAGCTTCTATAGTCCAGTGGGACAGCCTCTGTTTTTACAATGCTCTACCTTTGCCTGGATTAGCAAATTGAACAAGCAACAGCTCAGTAGCTCAAACTCCATTGAGCTATAACCTGCAGGAATGACCTTGGGAAAATATGCGGCATTTGGGCGCAATACAACCCTGAGGTCATCAGGAGAGAACTGTATGCAAGAAGGATGCACAGACGGAGCATCCACGGACCCAACTAACCATGGGTTTTAGCCAGAGAACCCCTTTCAAAAAAACATGGCAAGGTTATGTGCACCTGGTGTAACCACGTCAATGCCAATATGATAAGCAGATATCGCTGCTAAATAAAGGCCTTCCAGCAGCTCCTGCAGCAACGTCAAAACATCCACAATAGAGCAGTGGAATGGGGGAATGTGCCTGTCCTGGCACCATTCCTCAAAGGCTTGCCATTTGCCATTTGTAAGCATATAAGCCTCTAGTGGATGAGGCCCAAACACTCTGGATTGTTGCTACCACGCTTGGGGGCAGACCGTTAGCCATCAAATTTGACCTTTCAGCAGGTAAGCACAAAGGCAGCACAAATCCAGGCGTGGATGAATCACTTCTACTCCTGCCTGAGAGAGGAGGTCCCTGCGGAGAAGAAGCTGCCAAGCTTTGCTGCCAACAGACTGATTATCTCCACATACCACAACTTTGTTGGCCACCAAGGGGTCACTAGAACAAGAGAGAAAGGCTGCTGGGGTACTCTCTCTAAAACTGGAGCTATAATTTCCACTTGGAAACAAGAGAACGTCTTGTCATTGGTGCGCTACACATCCATGTCCATGGCTTCATCGTTGTCAGTTATGGAGAAGAACAGGAGGCAGGAGGCAAAAAGATCTACTTTGCCTTGCCAAACAGATCCCATATCTGGGCCACTATCAAAGGGTGCATCCTCCATTCCCATACAGACCCCTACAGAGAAGAAATGGCCGCAGGTTCTGATGGCCTGGAATATGGGTGGGAGCACGTCATTCCCTGCCTGTTTATGTAAGTGACCACTGTTGAATTGTCCGTCCTGACTAGGACATGCTGGTCCCTCAGAACTGGACAAAAATGGTTGAGAGATAAGAAAACTGCTAGCAGCTCTTAGTGATTGATGTGCAGCTCCCGCTGTGCTGTGGTCCAGATCCCTCTCACTGATCCACCATTGCACAGAGCTCCCTGCCCATTTAGGGAAGGATCTTTGGATACCACCTTTTGAAACAACAGCCTCGCAATCCAAGAGCCCTTGTGCAGCAACCTCTGGAGGAGGCAATGCACAAAGGCGGTGAGATCGCTGCCAGTCTGTGCTCCGACAAATGTGCGCGGCTGGAAAGCGAGCAGATCTGCTGACTCGGGGTTAGTGAGCTCTTTTGAAAGTTTACAGAGAAACCCAGTGCCTGAATGTGTGACAGAACCAATGACAGCTGTGTCGCCACCGGCTCTCTGGAGCCAACTACGAGAGCCTATGACTTTTAACTCACCTGTACTCTCTCAACCTGTGGGCTCTGAATGCTGAGAGCTGCAGAATGCTTCTGTAGAAAGTGTGGCCTTTTCACAGCTACCTGTGAACTAGACTAATCTGTTCCTTCAGCTGCTTACAATCTGGGTGATGAGGAGCTCACTCCTTCTTTTAATGCATCCTGTACATATAAATTGGACTTGGCTGCACTGCTTAGAATGAACACTGAACTCTTTCTATGTAACACTTTATCAAATAGCTTACTGACACTTTAAAACTCCTAAACTGACTTCTTTTCAGTCTAAATTCTTGGATTAGACATGTCATTTAGCATGTAAATTATTGCATCCTTGAAACTTTAACCCCTTACTTTAAATTTCTTTCATGCATTATACACAGTCCAGATATCGATAACAATCGGCATAAAGTACAATCATATACCGTGGTCTTTTTGTCATACTGTTTTACAACAAATGATCAACTGCGATTACTACACTGATTATGAGAGGCCAAGCATCAGTAAAGGACCAAGTTTTCTACGTCTGTATTTCTTACTGACTCATGACAATTTCCATACCATTACTGTTTCACTCTACCAGATAGCTCTTTTCTCTGCAGGCAACATTCAGAACTGTATTTCTATAATGAAATGGTTTTCAATTTATTCCTTACAAGATAAGCCGTCATTTTCAATCTGCTCAACATACAAGTCCACCGGCTAGAGGAGTAATATCATGCATCTCACACTGACAATTCAATTTTTTTGTCCCCCTCCACCAGAAAGCTGATTGCAAGTTCGAGATAAAGAGTAAAAGATGCGATTTTTATGTATTCCTTCTGGATCCTATCTGCTCAGTGAATGAGATATCCCTGGACATTTCATTGAGTGCTGTCCCCTAGACCGCAGCAGCATGACAAAAATGACAAGGGTTTGACCTTGTCTGCATAAGCACTATCCCTATGAATAATGTTCCGAGAACAGGCAAATTAGCACTTTGAAGAAAGGTAAACAGAAACAGGAATAAACCCTTCAAAAATGTGAAAATGACAGAGAGTACAAAAACATGACCTCAAGTTTACGCCTGCTGCCTTTGATGTGATAGAATCATTGTCAAACTTAAAGAAACCAGTGAGGCTGTGAACTTGAGTGAGCTAATTCTAGCGATTTGAAAATATTGCTAGATGTTTTGACAGCAGGGCGAAGCCGTGGAAACACTCGGGCTCGTTCCAGCATTAGATGCAGACAAAACTCCCTTTGAACCAAATTAACCAATTTCCATTCTCATTTGTCACACTCTGGGACTGAGCCGGGCCACAATAAGGCATCACCATAGCAGCGCGCAGCAGTTTATCTGGCTGGCCTTCATTGGAGCAAGGCCTATTAGACGAGGCCTGGTGGAGTCAGAGGACGGGTTGAGAGGGCAGATGGGACTAAGGTGATGTATTATGCATGGGTAAAAACCATGCATTTGCGGGCCAGCTGAGGCCCCAGTCGGAAAGGGACAGACTGACCCAGCCAGACCCATCAAACATTTGTTCGCTCCGCAGCACCTCCCCCAGTCCTCTGAGACTGAGGGCAGCCTGCTCTCTTGCATGACCCTGGGCATAAGTCCAGCACTATTGGTTAATATATGTGGAAGTCAGTCATTTCTGTTGAAATATTAATTTGGACACTTCCAGAACTGACATTTAATCAAATACAATAGACTTGGATTTGAAGTCTGCACTATTATCTTAGCAAATGCCCTAATTACAGTACTAATATATTTTAGGGGGGCAATTAAACAAAATGTAAACCCGCTAATTGGTCTATTATGTATTTATAGAAGTTATACAGAAAATATATTAAACTGTAGAAAGTCATTTCTTATTTCTAGATTGATAAGACAAGGTTAGAAGAGAATATGAGGGGTTTTTGTAATTATACTATCTGATGTGTTGACGAGCTTCTCACTTATTTGGGCAGTTTACTGTGACAGCAAGCTCTTTTGACACAATACATACACTGCAACTTTAATTCAAAATTACCTTCTAAAGAGCAAGCAGCATTTATGGATTTAAACAGCACTGTAACCATGTCATTGAGAAATAAAGCCTTGTACACTTTACAGCCGTACAAAATTGATTCTCTCAGAACAGGCAATGCTAGCTTTATTGATCTGCTCTGTGCTCAATACATATTACAAAAGGCTCACAATTACCGGCTTTCTGCGGAAATTTCATTTCAGGAAATATCGATCCGATATGTTTGTGCATTCATTGTTTTTAAGCTTGAAAATTTTAAGGCTTGTCAAAAACGATGGCTGTGCTTTGCTTTCTCTCTGCCGACAGACGTGTCTGCGGCTCTCCGCTGATGATTAGAGCACAGAGGAGGTTGAAGAGGGCCAGATGTATCAGCGTCTCTGTTCAGTCGCTGCCAAAGTCACCTTTACTGGCCTCTAAACTTTGTCCATACCCCTACCCCACGTCGCACACCCACTCCCCAGTGCCCAAACTGTACGTTTCCTCCCTCTCTTCAATCCCTGCCACTGATGAATGACAGCTCACTTAATGTAGTCACAGCTGAGTACAGCACAGGGAAGGAGACTTAGAAGGAGGATTGCTGGCAAAAGCTCAGCAGCCAATCTCCTCCCAGCTTGACTGCAGGATACACAGCAGATGGGCCTTTGGTGTAAAAAGGATGGATCCACATGAAGCAGCTCTACAGTGAGCAGTTTGTTGCAGGACAAGAGTAATGACCATAGTCTAATGGTATGTCATAATACTTTAAATAAAAGACATAAAAGGTGATTTAACAAAGAAAGGGTTTTTGTTAGGGTTTTTTTTGTTTTTCCCAAGTGGTCAACTACTACATTACATAAGTGAATTTTAGGGGTTCAGACCACCAGCCAGGCAGAAGGTGGAAGGAAAACCTAAACTGTAAATAAATAAATATGGTCCAACTACAGTTAAGTTGTAACAAATGAATATACCTGTATAATGACACAGTATTCAATGGTAATACGCACAAATGACTGATCCCTGCTCATCAAAGCTTTGCCGTGCGCTCCAACGTCCATCGCGCCTGGCTGCTTTGCACCACAGCTTCACCACCACCGCTTTTATCTGTCAGTCTGGTCAGTGAGCAGTGATTGACCCTCACCTGTCATAATGCCAGAACTACGTTGACCATAAAGGCTTCCCTCTGTGAAGTTTGAAATTTGTGAACACATATGGACCTCTGTAAAAACTGACAGTTGAGTGAAAGTGAATTTTTAATCATGCGCTTCCAATTTTGACTTAACACGCCGATAGCAGAGCCCTTTTTTCTGTCTGTAGTTGGCTAAATAAATTCTGACCACGAGAGAGAAGAAAGGAGACCGCCTCTTTTGAACTTCTATCCGGTCGCTGATTTCTTTGATCAGGGCTCATAAATACTACTTTAACTAGAAATCACTACGATGCTGCAGGACTGCAGATGAAGTAATTACTTTATAATCACATCTTCCTTTAAGAAACTGAACAAAAACACACGTTAATGTCAGCAGCAGTCATCTGCAGACCTATTTACATTAATTTTACATTACAAAACCTGCCACAGCATAACTGATGAACACCAGACTTGTATGGATTGGGGGTGAATAGGTCGTTCTTGAATAGGTTTCTATTTGTTTCCTACTCATTTGGTTCTGTCTAGTAATCCACGCTAACTCTAGCACACCCATTGTGATCTTAATTAAAATAGGTTGTGTTAATTTATTTATGATTATTTTGGACAAAAAATTTGAATAACAGATAAACATGAACGTTTTAAATTCATGTGATACCAAATAAAACTTTCTATATTCTCAGTATTACGACATTGGCTACCTAATCCTGCGTAGAAAGTGTTGTTCTGAAGAAACAAGAGTGGACACCAATCTATCAACATCTGTTTTGTGATATATTACCTAACGAAAATGATCAAAAATAAAAGAGCAGGGAACACATTAACAAGACAGAGTCTACCTTGTTGAAAGATAGATGGATGCTGATGAGATGATAGATGAAGTGAAGAAGCTACAAAAAAAGAGTTCAATGTCAGCAGTCAATCAGTAGTCTGCACGTGGCTCCTGTCCTTTTTTGTTTCTTAGCCTCAGCGAAAAAGACACTGAGAGTATGGAGTATAGATTGTTTGAATGTGTGTGGTAAGCACAGGTATTTAACCGTTTTAATTCATGACTCACAAACAAACAAATAAAAAGAAGAAGAAGAAGAAGAAAGCCAAATAGAGAAGCAACCATTAAGTGATTAAGTTTTAAAAAAAAAACGTCATTGCAGAACACAGCTCATGACCATTTTTGTTCGACAACATCTGTTAGGCTGGAGCTTAATTTAAATTTGTGTGATGGGAATACAAATGACACTGTAGCAAATTAACACAATGAGCATATGTGTATTAGATCGCAAACAGCTCAATCACACATTGCCAATTCAGTTGGGTGCATCCTCCCTCCCCTAATTGGAGCTCTTAGGAATCCAGCATCTCATCTCCTCCTCTTCCCTAACAAAGGTTATGTGAAATTATCAGCCAGCACAAGAGCAGAACAAGAGGATAAGGCTGAGGGACGGGAAATACATGCAAGACTGCGGATGTCTTCATCTTCACAATTTCAGTGACACTAGCTGGCCACATATATCAGTCTCCAGGCATTCTTGCAGCTATTTTCTTAGATGACTGACGCCCAAGAAAATTCATTTGAGGACAGGAAGGAAAGGAATGTGCGACGTATTTCTGTTGAGAAGAGAAAATCGAATATTGCAATATTTTGTACAACCATGACGCATTCAGAATCAGAATCAGAATCAGAATCAGAATGGGTTTATTGCCAGATGTTGAGGTTTACAACATTAGGAATTTGCTGCGGTGCTTCAGTGCAAACAATAAGAATTAAAGTGCTATGTAGAAAGAAAGATATGTGCATGAGATATACATGAGATATATACATGAGAATAAGAATTCAGTAGATCTGTTTCTGCGCTGCAAGTATTTGAGTAGAAATCGACTCGGATGCAGGAAATGTAACCTTGTTGTTTCACCCCTATTACACACAGTCAATATTTTCATTTCATCTGAGGCCCCTTTGCCAGAGAAGCTCAGGAACAGCTTCCCGTGTCTTTGCAAACAATCTGCACTGGTGCAAAATGAAGCATGACATGTACTTCCAGATACAAGTCTCCCCAGCCTGAGCACTAACTAGCTATTTCTCTGTTGTCATTTTGTAAAATCCAAGCTTCTTTTCACCAGATTATCCGGCACCTTTGTAAAGTGGATTGTCTCTTATTAATCCTAGAAACAACACAGGATAAAGCTTTTTTTTTCCCAGTTAAAAATGGCACAAACTAATTTTATAACTGTCAGAACTGAGGTTACATTTTTTTAATTGATTTTTTTTTCAGGAAGACCAAAAGCACTCAGTTCGTGGCGAATTTTTAAAAATCAATTATCTAAATTGCAGTTGGCAATTATCATCCAGTGAGACAGCTTGGTCGGCTGCAGTCCTCCATTTCGAGGGTTTTAAGGATTAATATCAAGGTAACTTCAGAACTTGTGTCATGATCACACTGTGAAAAAGGCTTATCAAGAGACACTCAAAACATGTGGTGCTAAGAGGGGGTGACACTGACTTAAACCAGGATGTGTTGCAGTACTAGAGCACTTTGTGCATCAAAGTTTGCCAAAAAGAAACGATTACATTCATCGGCATCACGTTCTTTGAGCATTTCACCCTGGGGCGGGACCGGGCATTAACACCAACCCCGCTTTGCTTGGTCTCATACTTGCGACTCTACTAACAGTTTCATGAGTCGCGAGTCTTTCTCTGCCTTCTTTTAAGCTAAAAAATGTGCTTTTTTTTCTGTGTACCTGAGCATCCACGAGGAGGTGCCTCATGAGGGTCATGGACTTCTGCAGCGTCTCCTTCTCAGGAGGGGGAAAGGCATGCTCCTCCTGTTCTACGGACTTGGGTCCAGTCACCATGAAGTTTGCAATCTGGTCATTCAAGCTGTTCAGAGACTGCACAGCTAGAGGGAGACACAAAAATAAAAATTTAAAAAAATCATCTTTAATAAACAGTAAAGATGCAAGCTTGTCTTTTTTCAGTCTGTTTCAGTTGGTGAGTAAGAATATTAGTTATTATTGTGGTGGATTTAACATAAACTGAGTCCAGGCATGCTTAAATTGATCATAAAGTCATTTCCATACTAGGTCACCACTCATTTCTTCTTCTATTGTGCATGGATTACTGAGCAGGAACAACAAAGATAACTCAGTGGGAGAGCGCGCTTTCCTACTGTCACACTGTCTCTGACTTTCTCCGTCAACGCCCTCTCTTGTCCAGAATGTTCCATGTCGGCCTGAAAGCCATCCTGTTTTTGTTTCCCTGTTCTTGCCCTTGTGTGTCCCTGGCAAACCTCTCCTTCCAGGTTTCCTCTCCCACATTAAAAACTCGCCTTCCCTACTGTACATCCGCATTCTCTCAGACGCACACACACAGACACACACACTTCCTCAGCACTCTTCCCATTTACCATTAACCGACCCTGGGTCCGCGAAAGGTCGTCGCAAATATTTCCGAGTCCACCCACATGGTGGAAATGTTGGATAATTTACAAGAGGCAAAAAAGAAGCAGGTTTGGTGCTTTTTTAGCATAAGTGTGGTCTGTATTTTGTCAAAGGCTATTACACCGACCCCCTAATGCCTCACTATCCATCTAAAACCTCACACTTCCAACTCTGGCAGTTAAAGAGAGACAGAGGTGAAGCGATCAAGGATTGACCTTGTGTCCATCCGACCTTCTGTTATCTTAAACAAGCACGGATCCACTCAATCTCACCTGTTTTGCTTTAAACGTGCACTGGCACATTTCCTACAAATAAAGAAACCCAACCTGCTGAATCTAGAGGAGCTTGATGATTTTAGGGCAAGTATCTGGATAGGGTCTTTTCAGGATGCAAATAAAAAAGCCTCTTTTAGACACAAAAGCCCACGCAAGGAAAGAGAGAGAGAACGTAGATTAAAGTGTTACATAACAAAAAAAAAAAAAAGAAATCTTTCACAGTGGCTGACATTTTCAAGCAAACACGCATTGAGTAGGAAATTTGACAAGTCGGCGCTGAAGGCGGCGGAGATAAGAAGGCAACAAGGGGGTTGAGGAGGAAGACTGTGTGCCCTCGAGGTGAGAGTCAAGAAGACGTCAGAATAATGAATACAAGAGTAGGGTGCTTGTCGCCCGAGTTCACAGACACTCTAGCCAGTTCGGCGCTCTAAACACTCTCTTTACACGTAAACAGACAGACTGCAGTAAGCTTGAAAGTTTTTCCTTTACCCTTTTCAGCTTATATCTAATTGGGGTTGATTCAAATATAAAATGCTCCATTTCTTCCTCGCGCTAATTTCTGCATATTTGCACTCAAGTGGAAACCACACAGAGTCACAGTGTTTATGAAGCTGGTTTGCCCCTTCGGCAAGGATGTTAGTTCAGTTGCTTCCTCTTAGTGCCCTCTACTGGCTAAGTAATGGACATGCAAGTGAAAAAATAATTAAAGAAAAGCAGCTAAGAAAGGTGGATAAACCAATAAGACAAAGTGCTTTACGTGATTTTATTTTTCGTGTTATTGTTATATGTGCACTCCATTTTCCCACTGATCATGCTCTGTATACTAGATTCCATGATTCATTTTTTCCAGGTGTTTCTGGTTTGGCCCGATGAGCAGGAAACTGTCTTTCCTTGTCTCTTCCTCCTTCTGCCCCAACAGCAGCTTATGATTGTATTGTTTAGAGTTATGTTTTGTTTCTGTTTGATTCTGATGGACTCAGTACTTTTGGCAGCTTAGTTTTTGTTAGGTTTACTGTTAATATTTGTTTAAATTAGACGAAGGATACCAGACTGGGGAAGAAAAGTGATTGAAGTGATGAGCTGTTTTAAGCCTTGTTACATGGCACTTTAATTTTTGTGAGAATGTGTGAACTGTAGCCTCAGCTTCCTGTTCTTAGAGTCTCAGTCAGTGTGGTCTTCTGCAGCTGTAGCCAATCTGCTTTAAGGTTCAACATGAGATGCTCTTCTGCATACCTTGGTTGTCTTGAGTGGTTGGTTGGCTCAAAGCAGTCTGGCCATTCTCCTCTGACAACAACGAGGCGCTTCCACTCAGAAAACTGCCATTTACTGGACATTTTCTCTTTTTTGGACCATTCCCTGTAAACCCTGGAGACAGATGTGTGCTAAAATCCCAGCACATAAGTAGTTTTAAAATACTCAGATCAGCCCATCTGGCACCAACTTCAGTCACTTAAATCTCTGCTCCTCTGATCGTGTTGGACGTCTTTTGTAGAGTCCCTTTCTGGGGGTTGTAAAAACCCTACATGATTAAAACTTTTTTAGACACCATAAATACGCTAAAAAAAGCACACAAAAACAACACAAGTGTTTTTTGAAGAGACAATAACGTGACTGACCAGCTGCAGAAGTGACAGGAACCAAAACATGCCAAGGAGATGCGACTGAGATTCACTTAAAGGACGCCGAGGATTCTTCGATGTTGTGATGGAGAAAAAGATGCAAGGAAATGTGTAAAGGCATGATTCGTATAATACATAAAACATGCTATTAGCTGTTTGCAACATTTTTTTCTAGTTCCCTTTTGTTTTATTCAACTTCTCTTGTGTTTTGTGTGCTTTAGCAGCATTTTTACCCCTTGGCTACATAAGGCTGATGGTGTATTGTTGCCACGCTGCTGGGTGGGCGGGCAACATGGACACCAAAGTTTGTTAATGCAATAACTCAAGAACGAAGCAAAATACGAGTTAAAATTTGCTACTATAGGTGTATCTACTGGAAGTGTTTCAATCTCAGTGAATTCAAGCACAAAGTCAAGGTCAGAGGTCAAGTTTTCTGAAAATCTTATAAATGTGATAAATTGATAAGGAAATCACCTAGGATTTGAAATTGATATCAGAGTGTATGTACTAGGAGGCTGAGGGGTACCACTAGCCAGTATTTTTCTATTTGTTGGTGTTTTCTGAAGTTGCAGTGGATTTGACCCCACCTTACCTAATGGCTAATATCATAGCTATGTAAATGGTAAATGGCCTGTATTTATATAGCGCTTTACTAGTCCCTAAGGACCCCAAAGCGCTTTACATATCCAGTCATCCACCCATTCACACACACATTCACACACTGGTGATGGCAGCTACGGCATGCCCTCATTTCATACCGTTTCCCTGTTTGTCTCCCTCTATTGTGTTTGTGTTTGCTTAAAGCTTTAACCCTCCTGCTTCTATCAACTAACCCGCAACTCTGAGACACAGAATACCCACTACACTGTCAGCCAGATTGTTCTTTCTCTGTGTAGCACTAACACTACACCTAATATCCACTCAGTAAGTTTGGTCCCCAGTTTAGTAACTTTTCATCTCACTGTGCTGCAGGTCCACAACCTTCTCTCCAGCAACCAGCCAGCATCCATTAGTAGCACACTTTCTCAGTCTCTCACATCCTGCTGGCCTGCGTAGGTCTCAGCTACACACTGCTGCCTCTTCACCCTGCCGCTCTCACCACTCGACTCATCTGGAACGTCAGTTATTATCACTGCAGAAGTCAAAAACCTTCTTACACCAAATGCTTTGTGTCTCTGTGTCCTATCAGCTCAGTTCCTAACAAGCTGCACTACAATGAAGCAACTTTTATCTTAAATTCAAACTTTCAACATCATTGGAAACATAAATTCAATAATACGCTTACTATTATTATTATTATTATAAAAGTGTTGCACTGGATAACATACTACTGAGGGCTGTCTTTGTCATTTTGTGTTGTCTTTGCGCTGGCATGAAAGAGCAAAATGTCAAATAAAATGCAATCCAGTACGACACCATTTACAACAACCTTAAAGTGAAAACAGGCTGAATTAAACCTCAGTAAAGGAGTTAAATAGATCATAAAAGTTGAGTTTACAGTGGATGTGTCAATGAATGAATTGGATTGTAAATCCAGTGCCAAATACAGAGCACATATAGCAAACTAAACTATAACCCACAGTGTCAGCCTATTATGACAGGAATAATCTACTCGTTTATTGCATAAGAAGGCAGCAGCTGAAAGAAGATTTACCGCATTAGAATCAAAGGGCTCTACGCCGCACGATGACAAACTCACAAAAAACTCACAAAACAGATTAGACGTATTGCCACTGCGCCGTAAGCACCGCTGATAAAGTAAAAATTTGAAGCGATTGATCAGCAACACTACACTATGTGTTGAAATCGATTCAAGTTCTTTGCTGCAGCACACACACAGCAACCTTTACCCTGCATGTTCAACATCGGGTCTGGAGCGTTCGGCCGTCAATACTGCGATCATTAAGCCTCTAAATCAACGAGGTAGAACAAATAGTTTGGAGGCATTTTGTTTTACTGAGAAACGATTAACCAGATTAATGAAGCACAAAATCAATGCGTTTCTTGAAAGGTGTTATCAACTGAAATCAATTCAGAATCCACAAACATGCACAATTCATCAAGGACATCTCTCTCCACATATGCACTGCACTGTTCTTTGCCATAAACCAAATAGCTAGGATTATTGACTATAGATCTAATCCTATTACCTTGCTCAATAATAATAACTGAAGCTGCTGCTTAGATGACCTGAATTGTTTCTTCAATAGGCAAACGTGTCAGTATAACACTTTAAAAAGCTATAACCGTATAAAACATTCCAACAGTGGAAATTCAATAATATTTACTTATGACATTGTGCAAAGTAACCTAATAAATCACCGCCATGACTTTGCTGGTGAGGATAAGGATGCAAAACACACCAAACTGCAGGGATTGTCATTCAGTGTCTTCATCTGAAGCCTGAAATAGATCTCACCTGCAGCTTGCCGTCAGCAAATGTGAAAACTGATGAAAGTGAAACAGAAGTATGCAAGTGGGAGACGGTGAAAAGAAAGATGAAATTGCAATAGTTAGGTTACAATAGATGCAACAAAAATAAAAATGTCACCCCAGCTGGGCCCCAGCACTTTCTTCCTCTCTCGTTTCCTCATTCTGTCTTTTCTCTCTCTTTTTTTCCTCACTTTTTCCGTGTGTCACCAGCACAGCAAAAAATCTCAAAGTGTCCTCTCCTATAGAACGGGAACGGCACAACAAATGAGTAGGAGAGGCCACAGTGGCGTCCCATCGGGCCTTTATCTCGTCAGGAGGGAGAACTGCCAGAGGAAATAAGATCACTACCAATGAAAAAAATATTTGAAAGAATATTTGCAGCAAAGCTAATGGGATAAGGTAGTAGTCGGGCTAAAGTCAAGATAAAAGGGGCTTATTTCATGGGAATTGAGCGTGGCACACATGAAATCACGGTGAAATGTTAGGAAATATGAAAAATGATGAGCCCAAAATCCATTGCTTATATATGCGGCTGTACACACAAGCAGAGCAGTGTCATACTCACCCAAGTTATTTATTTTGATGTGGTGCAATACGCATAGAAACAATACACATAACTGTACACAGCATGTGAATTAATGTGGATACTGTTTCAAATTGTTTTTGGGGTTTTTTTGCAGTCATGACCTAGAATGTATTTTAGAAGAGAGGAAAACATTTGGTTCATTCTCTTAGAATTTAGAATATAATTCAGTCCAAGCAGTGAATAACATTATCATACATTTCTTATTCTAATGTAATCTCTTGAGGAGGATTTCTAGTACAACTTTCTCTATTTGCCAAGGGAATGGAGCAGGACAATGTTGAAGTGTCAAATCTCCATACCGACTAACTATTTTTAAGAAACTGTCATTTTCATGATGAAGTTCTGGAGCTGGTACGTTTGCTATTTTCTAAGCAGTGGCAACACACATTGATGCATTTTTGGCTTATTTGCAGCACTTGTTTACCGATTTCTGCAACAAGGGAAAAAACCAAAAACCAAGTCTGAGTAGTCTTAATAGACCAGTCGCTTTTCTAAAATCATATTTTTCACAGGAGTTCGCTCTAAGGCACTTAACAGCTACATAACAGGGGCACAATTCTGTGTCTAGCCAGGGAGCAGTCATTCTGTGTTCGCACTGCTGAAACTAATTAGTTTGGTGCTCAGCTGGAAACTTGTGGTTTAGTTTTTGCACAATTAAGCTCAACATAAAATGATACACCTCTTAAACATCTGGCAAATGGAGCAGATGGACTATATGAGCTATATTCAAATATGAGATCATAAACAGCATCATTAACATTTTAATTACAGTTATTTTAGGCAATGGGAAACTTGTCAGGTCCCGAGAAGCATCTAGATGTGAATGAATAATTATGAGTATGTAGTTTAATTGATTTTCTTGTTGCCACGGCGAAACTTTCACTTTAATGTCACATTTGGCAGGACGAAATATTATTATAATATTGACTAAATCTGATCTCAACGTGCAGCAAAAAAGAAATAAGTGCAGGAACCCACTAAGCAATGAGTCACACGGGCAGAGTTAAAACTGACCAGACGTGAGGTATGTAGAAGCTGAGTGGTGCAAAATCAGACATTTTACACCATAACACTAAAATACTTCCATAGAAAAATGATTTGCCTTAGTGGCAGTGCTAATACAACACTGCCACCCAATGGCAACAATAAAACACCACAACACTGCCCTCCGTACTAATCTTAATGCCTGTGAACTAAATGTTGTCCAATGCTGTCTACAGCAGGCACATAATTTAATCACACTGTAAAATGAATGCAAATCAGGCAAATCACTGGGGTGAGAAATATTGCCGGGATTAACCTCGCGTAACATGAAAAGGGGCACAGCAATTCATCAAGTCGAGCTCAAGACTGCTTGGTGGGATAAAGATGCGCGATCATTAACATACGCACACGCACAAATTTAGCTGTGTGCCTAGGTGATGCAGTTATCGAAATGGAGGAGAATCTGGTAAATATTTTAACACTGTGAGCAACAAAGACATCAAGCAGGAAAAAAAGTGACATCGTGGATCGCTCTGTATGTAGGTTTCCTTTACCGAACGATGGAGGCGATCTCAGGCCGTATTCATAAAATGATTACTCTATTACATCTGTAATGTAAATTAATCCTAATCAATATGAGGAGTCCTACTCTTAATTCACAACATATCAATGGACTCATTCTAAAAGATGACGAGCACGCTGTTGCCACATTATGCATCTAGAAAATGCACATAATGTCATCCCACCTTTGGTACCCACACAAGATTTACATGCAGATGGTAAAGAGACCAAAGCGGTGGAGGAACACACTACATTCGTTCGGCAGTGCCAAACCCTGGGGGTTCTGTAGCTGTGGAGCACAGAGCACCAAGCAGAACGCTCATCTCTGCAGAGCTCATTAAACTCCACTAATCATATCTGTTACTGCTGGAATGGGTGGAATAAAGGGAGAGAAGCAGAAATGGGATGTGGTTTCCTGGAGGTGGTTAGATGTGCACTTAAAGTGTGTTGTGTGCATGTGCATGTTCTAAAAAAAAGAAAGAAAGAAATAAAAATCTGGCACTGGCTCACCATATCTACCCATTTCTCCATGCAGCGGAGAATCTACCCCCCTCAGTTTTACATTTCTGTTTCTGCCGAGCCTTTCGTCGCTCTCTTCTTTCCTCTCTGTCCTCATTCTGTTGTTTTTCTGCTCCAATTGTATCAACATCTTCAACTGTTAGATGAAGGAATTAAAGGGCAGCTTCAGGTGATTTCAGCACTAAAGAAAATAATCTGCTAACTGGACACAAAGACAGGCAGGATGAAAGCGTGTGTATTCACTACATCCTCTAATAACACGGCCTCATATGCGCCGTTTTGGCTCATAAACAGATGCTTAAGTTAAAAGGAAAAGCCTCATTGTCTGTTGCTTTGTGGTCTGCTTGTTTTTGATTTTACTCGCTGCTAACACAAGGCTCTGCAAAAACAGGAAGGATTCAATCCACGCATTCCAGAGCGAAGGCTAGATGAGATTTAACCGCTATGTCAACTCAAAACTGTTTAGCTTGTACGCCTTGAGAAGATTTGCGGAGGGTTTTTACAGATACTGGGTGGTCTGAGAGCATCCTGCGCGCAACGCATCTCTGAAGTACAAAAGCTGTCTTTGTAAATACCGTCAAAGTTTGGATCTAGGACAAGTACCTGGAGGCAGACAAATCTTCACCTGTGCTCGATGTAAAAACAGACGATCATTTGTTTGCAGAGTCTGACAGACAATAATGATTAAAATATGAATCCCAGGGTAAAGACCTCTGGCAGACGTTCAAAGTTTAAACCTCTGTTGACTCAGAAAACATTATTTCACATCCAAATTACAACTTTTTCTTCAACACAGTGCTCTGCTGCACTACATTTTTTCTCTATATTGTGTGAATTTTTAAGACAATAATACTCCCACTGTGAAAATACTGCTCTCTAACAGGACTATGCACTTTCACTGAACTCACATGAACAGTTAATGGCTAACAAAAGCATCAGTAATGTCACGTAGCACTGGAGAGAGCACCCAAATGCCGGATGCAGAGGCAGGCAAAATATACAGAAAGCAAACTCTCTGTTGGAAAAGAACAAAAAAGCAGATACAGAGAATCCCATTAGCCATTATAACACACAAAAAAAGACACACAGGGAACAAGAGGTAGCCTAACACAGGGCAAAAAGACAACCTGACAGAAAGGAGAGGGGCAAGAGACACCGCAGCCAACCAAACACAACTGGTGAGTCACAAAGGAGGGAAATCAGACTCAGGTGGAGACAATCAGGGACGGCGGCGGGTTGAGGTGGGCGGCTCGGTCTAAATATCGACAGTATCAGTACCAACGCTGGTACTGGTATGCATTGGTAAGACTACACATCTTTGGAGCGGGAGTCACAAGTTAGATTCCCACCCGGTATCCAGTAAGATTCCTGGCTAGACCAAGCCCTGGAATGGCGCAGCTACGTCTTCAGCCTGTCCGCAGCTCGGACACAAGCATTTCACTACATGTTGTACTCTATAATTGTGCATGTGACAAATAAAGGTTCTTTGTTTGTTTGCTTGGATCAACGCTAGCGCAATAGGGTCGATACCTGTTTCTATCTGAATGAATTATTTTTTTTGGAAATGAAAAACTACACCTCAAACAGACACTATGTCATTTTGTGCTGACTGTCATGTCTATTTTATGTTTATCCTATAGCACATTTAAACAAAAGAAGTTGACTCTAAGTTTTTTTACATACAGGCACATTTACATATCAGGTCTTCACAAACCCAGTTTTAAAATACATGACAAGGTGAAAGGTGTGTTTTGAATTTGCAAACTGATGACGATTCATCTCATAAATGAGCCTCTGCTCTGAAGTATAAACGTCAGTAATGATCGGCACTGGTCCTGTGTTAAATTTGCAGTACTGGAAGTAACACAAAGACAGAAAGGCAAACAACAAGACGCACGCATTGTGAAGCAATTTCTAAAATAAATCAGGAAAGAAAAACAAGACAGAAAAGGATAGTAATAAACGAGTAACACAGGTAACACCAAGGAAACCAAAGGAGACACTCGGCAAGCATGAGCATTCAAAATGTCAGAAAGAATATCAAATAAATACAAACACAGACTAAAATTCAACAAGTACAGAAAAAGAAAGCAGGGCCTTAGTAAGTAAAAAGAGGGATGACAGAAGCTGGGTAATCCAGGTATCTAAATAAATAATACAGCATTATGTATTTAGATTCCAAGATAAATTCTCACTCCCCACAAATATTAATATTCATGGAATATACAGCGTGTACCGACAAAGGTGTTGGTCAGTGAAAATGATGGCAGTCTAATGTGAGTAGGGGGCGGTATGAATAACACTTGACAAGACCATTTGCTTTCACTGTCATCCCTGTCGATTTAGCTGCGGGGGCTGGAAGCCGCTGCTGCCACAACACAAACAACAGGGATTACATGCATAATGACAGTCCTCCAACAGGATATGTGTTTAAGTTTAAAATCAAAGGTGCGTTTCATAAGGGGGGCTTTTATTTAAGGAAACCGTTCACTTAAATGAGATTAAAATTGTTTCAGAGCATTAACAAGTCCTGTCGGTTAAGCTGCTTTTGTTAAAGTTTTCCTGCAGCAGTTAAAACGACACGATGGAGATGAAGAAGTGCTTAGGTGATGCTGATTTTGGTTTTTTCTTTTTAGATTTACATACTTGCTCAGAAAAGTTATCTGAGGACAAAGGTGTTGGTCATGTCTGTGCATCTCACTCTGGCTTCGGAGAGAGAGAAAATACGGTGTGAATAAAATAATCTGGATGATTTTAAGTCAACTGGTCATTTCACATTTTTCAAATTTAAATATATTTGAACTGAAATATTTTCAAAGTTTGTTTCCTTCCGAGCAGTGTCACAGAACTTGCACTTGAGTCAACACCGACTAGTGTGTGACAAACTGTCGGGGTCAGCTCAGTCAGTCCTGTGCAGTTTTGCAGCCTGCTGTGCTGTGCAATCCTAACACCTCAGCGTGAGTGAGATTACTCCCTGAGGCAGCAGGGGCCTCTGATAATTATAGTGGAAGGTGAGAAGTTAAGCCTCGACACATCCGAAAAATGAAACATATTCCTCTAACCTTAGCTGGACAATAAAGCCCATCGACTGTATTTAAAAGGAAAAGCCAAAAAAAAAAAAAGTGCAAGTGACACATTATTGAGTATTCAGCCATCCATAAAGATTTCCTTGCTAATCACAAAGAAACATACATACATGAGAATGTATCTGCAGTCATTTTGCCATCTTCATTCTTTTTTCAGGATTTGTATAGATGTGGGGAGATGCACACAGCTGTTAAAGGCACCGTATATTATTGAATGCACAGTACAGTCAGAGTCAAAAGCAGTCTAGCTACTGGCCTTCTTTCAAATTTCATAGTTTAATCTGTAACACATCAAAATATGATTTTTTTCTCCCTTTATGTAGGGAGAGTTATAAAAAGGAATCACTCCTGAATTCATTTACTATACGTATTTCACACATAAAAAGTATCAGAGGGAAAAATGCTGTATTCTGTCTAGAGCTTCATCAATATAGGATTATTAAGACCGATACCACTACTGATAATATATTTAATATCGGACGATATTCTAATATCTGGTAAGCAGTGTTGGTCAAGTTACTTGAAAAAAGTATTCCCCCCAAAAGTATTCCTGTTACTTTACTGATTACTTATTTTCAAAAGTAATTAGCTACTTAGTTATTTTTAAAAAAAAAAAGATTTACAACCTGAATAGGTAATAAAGCAATAGATCTTTGAGATCTAATAGATCAAATTACCTTTTTTGCTATAGTAATCCCTTACTTATTCGTTACTTGAAAAAAGTAATCGGATTACAGTAACGCGTTACTTGTAATGCGTTACTGCCCATCTCTGCTGGTAAGCCTAGTAGTTTATTTACTTGGATCAGATCAGCAGGTTGTCGTGTTCTAGTTTGATGTTTGATGTTGTATTGTGAGTGCCCCCTGGTGGGCACATTATGCAAAATCATCACTGATGACATCGTGGAAAGGAGTGCCTTCTTTACCTTTTGATTTTCAACTACTAGTACTAATAGTAGTTATAACATTACTTCAGCAAATAGCCAATACTGGCTGGTAATACTGGCTTGCCGATAAATCAGTCAGGCTCTGACCGTGTCCAAGAAAACGTGGAAGTCAGCTATTTGTGAGTTAGATTGATATTTGAAATTGTCAAATGTCATCAAAACTTATTTGGCAACATTTCAGTCAGCTGAATATTTTCTCAGATAATTATTCCTGAAAACTTCTCATTTCGTGTCTTCATAGTCACTGCAGAAACTACTGCTTCACTTTGAACGTGCAACACTCGTTCTATAATCCTGTATGTGTTTGGGATTAAAGTCTAAGCTTTTATCGCTCATCAATGATCTCTCGTTTCACAGAGGAAAGCTCAGCGGAGATGGATTGTCTAGATGGGAGAGCACAGATGCCTGAAGTGAGGATTTAGAAGCAGAAAAGTGGAGGATTACAGACTAGGATTGACGTGATTGGCAGACGAATCAAGCTGCTGCTGCTGCTGACACATCATCCACCTGCCAATGAAGATACATGCAACCATCACAAAAAAATAAAGAAATAAAAATAAGCGTCATCTCAATACCAAAGCATGTGAAAAAAGCTGTAAAACAATCACAACTACAAATATAATCAACTTTGTGTTTGGTGAGGATTACAGTGGCCCTGTCAAGGAGCCAGAGGAGAAAATGTTGGTCCTTAAATACAGCTCCATAAAGTTTAACTGACAATGTCAGGTTTTGTTCTAAGCTTCTCAGTGTGAACTGTGCCTTCAGCTTATTGTACACTGTGGAAAAAACCCACGAGTAAATTAATACAACTAATGTCTGCACTCATTTATCCCTATGCAATTAAACTTAATGTGTAGTCTGCAGAAATGTTGTAATTAAAACAAAATAAGAAGAGAGGTACAAAATAAGAGTGCAGGCTTCCGTCTACTGGCTAACATCCAACATTGCCAACTTGTGGCCACCACTGTGCAACCCCACAGGCTCATAGGATGATCTCCGAACCGCTGTGAGCAGATGGTTGGTTTTGTGCACCTGTCCCCCACCCGATGTCAAGAAAAATCAAGTCCCTGCAGTAAGTTTCACTGCGGACTGTTTATTTTGTTGTCAGCAATGCCTGTCAGCAGCAAAATCTAACTTGGCTGTGCTGCTGCAAACAGAGCATTCACGCGGCTGCTTCAGTAACTGAATGTGCAAAGCAGAAAATGCCACACACTTAATCAAGAGCTAAAAATTTTAATGATTCCCCAAAACTAGGCAAAACAATGCTTTACCTGCATTCACATGTGTTAAAATGATTCAGTAACACATTATCTTTTTAATATCAGCTCCCACATGATACAGTATTTAATCAGATTAAAGCAACCCTCTGGACCCATTATAATGTTATTAAGTAATAACTTAGTCCCTATGATATTAGTGCCTTTGTTTAAAGATTTTATAAGTCCTACTTAAAAAAAAGCGTATCTGCTCATTGTGCAAATATACAAAGTCCACCTCTGAAAAACAAATAACTACACGTGTTTCATCACACACCAGCAGAAAATGGCAGCATTTATCAGTTTATAAACTTGTCAAGCTCCTTCTTTCAAACACATGTGATGCACAGTCTGCACCCTGCCACCTGTCTCCTCCATCTCTACAGTGTCCATCTATCAGATTTGAAAACAGCACAAAATAGCACAGACACCGCCTCATAGTTTGCCAGGTTAAAATATATATATGTACTTTCACTTTTATATGTGAACATTTTACTTTTAAGTTGGTGCGAAATGTTGAGAAACTGTTGCGTTTTCCATCCAAGTTAAGCAAGACTCACACAAACTAGCATGCAATTGTTTAGCACGCATGAACTAAACTGCCTACTGTTGCACTGTTCAATTAATCAACCACAAACATTAGCATTAACATTTGGTAATGGTAAATAAAGCCCCTGTACCTTAAAGCAGCCAATGTTCCCTCTAATTTTTCATGTGTTTGAGCAAACACACAAACTCCCTGAGCGGTCCCTTGGACCACTGTGAGCAGCAACAGACGTGTGCACTGTGGTCACGCCAGCATCGAATCCATCCGAGTTACATGGTTTAGTAAAATAATCTAATTACAGCATTTACATTTATGTTAGACTACTTTTAATTAACTGCTTTAGCCCACTTACAATGAAAATTTTAAAAAAAAATCTTGTTCATGACCTGTGTAGCATGTTAACACTATTGGAAGTAAAAATAACTTG